>NC_068947.1:41590337-41897744 GCF_026419915.1 Harpia harpyja
CACTAGTGTTTCTGCAAGTAGCAATTCTGAACAGTAATGTAGATTGGAAAGTTGATTCATATTTTAACACTTTTAAAAGATGTTCATTTCCACTCTGGAAGCAGAAAAAATATCATCTCTACTGATTTAAGAGCTTGGTTAATATATGTCTCCATGCCTTTAGCAAGATGATGGGTAGCAGTGAATTCACTAACACTGATTGATCGCACAGATACCCAGCAGTTGTGAACAGCCTTCAGTTAAGTGTTTCTAATCAGACATAACAAACTGGCTATAGATACTACATCCTAAGAGTACAGGACTGAATGGTAGTCAAATGAGTCCCTAACTAGCTAATTCACTTTACTTAGGAAAGAACATGTAACAGTACCCAGCTGGTTGTATTTGCGGTATTAATTGTGAACAAACTGAAGAGGATATCTTGTGAAGCACAAGCTTGTGTTGTTACCAAGAAGTAAATAAGCACTATAAATACAGCTATTATTACATGTCTGATATATAAAGAACTGGAAGCTACTCACTTGCCAGCTGTGAATTCTTACCCAACTGGCAATGCAAACACTTTTTTAATAGGGTTGTTCATTTTAGATTAATCATTTGTATATAGAGTCACAGTGCCATCTAGGGAACACATACAGATTTTGAACAGCTTTCAGATCTGATTTTAGAGGAACACAGAAGTCTTTGTTGTCATACTTATGTTTAACACATTACTCCTTGAGAACACTCCTTTTCACTGAAACAATGGCTTGCTTTGTGGTTATTATTCAGTTTTGAACATGGGCCTATCACTTGCCTTTGTGGGTTTTTTTTTTTTTGAAACCTGATCTTAAATATGAAAATGCAAAGACGACTAGGGACTAGTGGAAGCAGGCTTAAATAAAACTAACCTGACATCAAGCCCAGCCTCTGAAGTATTCGCAACCTGAACTGCAGCTGTGGTGTTATACACCAGAAGGCACTATGCACTTGCAAGATAATCCTTGTGAACTTCCAAGCTAATGCAGATGGCATATGCTTTCCCTTGCTGTATTTATCGGGATGGGGGATAAGGCTCAGATAGGAAGTACTTTGCATTTCCAGTCTTCCTGGTAAGAGTTGTGTTGGGAAGCCTGTCTGTTTGGTGCTGGCTAACATGCTGTTTTCAAGCACGCAGCTTCCCAGATAATCACAAGGAAGGGAATGCTGCAGGCACAGCAGGGCAAGTAGCTGGGGAGCACTACTTCTGCTCCGCTCCGTAGTCTGGGGGGAACAAAAGCTTGGCAAAAGCCACTTACCAGAAGGACCATGGTAAACAATCTGGGGTGAGCAATGGAGAGAAGTAACACATTTTAGTTTTTTTAATTAAACCCGGAAGATTTAATTTATGTCCTGTAATGACAGGGAGCCAGTCTGAATTTTCCTGAAACCTGAAGCATGAGTTGAGATCTGCCCCTGTAACCAATCACGGGCAGCTGTGTCTGACAGTTTGGGATTCAGGTGGCCCCAGGGTGAAGATCCAGCATCAGGAGCTGGGTGACAGGGCTCTGTAGATCTTCTATGGCCATAGTTTGTGTAATTCAGTCAGGCATCCAAAATCAGTTGGGTAATGTCTCTTGTCTCTGTGGAGAAGATATAAACGTTTCATTTAGTCCCCAAAAGGGCACTCAGGACCCACAGAGGTGCTGTTATTTGTGCTTACACTTCATATTCTTGGTGCTTTGAAGGAGAAGGGAGAAGAAGGTTTGGAGGTCTGGGAGGCTTTATAGATTATTTAGGGAAGCCCAGCATTTCCACTGTACTGGCAATCCCACACTCAGCCCTTCTCAGTGTCTGTAAAACTATTTCAAAACTGAGGTGACAGCTACCCCCGACCCTGCCAATTTGTTACTTTACACTAGATGCCTGAATATATGTGTCTTCTTCGCATACCATGCAAGCTTAAAATCTTCTTTTTTTCCCCTTTTAAAGTGTTGCAGATGGAGTCATGCACTTCACTCGCAAGAGAGAAGCAGCAATATATTTTATTGATATAAGACAGTGAGTTAACAAAGTTCGCTGGTAAATGCGACAGTGATTTAACAAGAATTGATGGCAATGTACACTTGAGTATTTACTGTATAGAGGACAGTGTCAGACAAAACTGTCAGGGAGACCCTCCTGTTGGGTTGCGGGGTTCAGAAAGGACCCCCTTGCATTCTAAACCCCTTCTCAGAGGGGACTTTTGGTGCAGCTGGATCCAGACTTAGTCCCAGACTTGGCCAACTGTTTATGGCTAAAGGATTATATATGCGCAATCAATCCGTTATATCACTTAGCTAAGATTTCAAAGTTTCAGCACTCTCATTCCCAATTTGCTTACCAAGTATTTGACACCATAAGGATTCTCTCAACCTCGAGGAGTAACCCTGAGAGGCATCCCTGCTCAAGGGGAGATCCTGGCGTGCAGTGCACTGCCATGCAGGAGAGCTCAACAGGCCCTGGGCTGTCCACTATTTATGGAGTAAGGTGATTGATGGACTTACAGTAATATTTGCATACCAGCCATATTTTGGTTAGTGCATGCTCAACTAGCCCTCAGCTGTTGTATTGTTATCTGTCTCCCCAGAGTCCAAGGTAAGCCAGATGCAGCCATTACGGCCGCCACTGGTGGCTATTGCTTAAGCAGACAGGGGCAGGGCAGGGGAGAACACCATCACATAAACAGAGTGTAAATGGAGATTGGGTGACTGAATGATAACAATAAAATACTGTGTAGGTTGAAGAAAAATCACTGGTAGGCAACACTGGGCCTATCTGGACTCTCCTGCCTCCCAAAAGTATGTCCCTACCTCTTCTTGAAGAAATTGCTCTTCACCTGACAGAGGGAGACCCTGCTTTTTGTTGCTCTGGGGATGAGCATGTAAGGGTGTTTAGCTATCATATCCTGATCTCACTATGTTGTTTTTGTCTCATGAAAGGGTTTTTTCTCTTCTGGAAGTGAAGGCAGAACAGTGCGAGGAGCTTGATGGCTACCACAGCCAACCCAAGATTACCCTTCTGGAAGAAGAGCAATTGTGCATATCTGCATCCAGCGTCTTCCAGGTGATCACTACACAGAGTAAGACTCACCCCTTCCTGAGACAGCTGATAGAGTCTCTATTGGAGGCAGCTAGGAATTTGGAGCCAAAGGAAGCCCTTGATAAAGGGCACACCACTGCTTTTTGCTCACACAGTTGCTGTGCAGCCCATGGGGAAGCCCTGCTCCTCCTGCACCACCACAATGATGTCTTTGAAGAAACCAGGATAGCCCCATGCTGAGGTGGGTGTGCAAAACACTGCCTTGCTGCCTTCTGTCCCTGTTCTTTGACGCATAAGAATTTTTTTTTTTTCTTCACCTTGTACAACAGTGGAATCGATCCATGAAAATGGGACATATTAAAATTTGGGGGCTGGCCTCAGCATCCTGTTGCAGTCATCAATCCAGAGAGTAAAGTCAAAGCAAAAGGGATGCAGTGTATTTGGGGTTATCAGTCACTACTGGATACAGGGTGCCATGTACCTGTCAGCCTGATTCTTTCCCATGCTGACAAAAAAGAGCCTTCCTTGGGTTTGAGGTTTTTTTAACTCAGCTGAGTGAAATGTAAAAAGAGGAAAGAAAATGATAGCATGTCCCGATCAAAAATATTAATGCAAGGGAGCCCTGAGGAAGTCTCTTGAGCTCAGTCTCGATGACAGATCCCATCCCTTCATACCCCTTCATAGGGCTAGTCTTAGAATGGCAGAAAAAACCCTCTCTGCCTCTCTTTAGATAGATTTATAGACAGATGTGTATTGCTTAATTATAATACACTAATACAGGCAGGAGATCTCTTTGTTTTGTTGTTTTATACCAGTTACCTTGTTGGTTCCTTCTTAGTTTCTATACATAATTTAGTCATGGTTTAAAACAAATAATTGGACAAATTCTGTAACATTATCCAGAAATCTGTTTTCTTTCCCACTATGAAAGGAATGTCTCGCTTGTTTTGGGGGGTCTAAAATTTAATGGTTGACTACCTGTCTACAGCCAAAGTCTACCTGCTGTTTGCCCAATATTAAATGTAACCATTACACATTTGTCTGTAACAAGCCAAGTGAGATATTATTTTATGAAAGTTGTTGAGGAAACGTACAGAGCACCTTTCAGTTTGACAGGGCAATTTGTTGAATCACTTCAGTGTGACAAATCAGCATGACAGACCTTCTGTATTTTTCAGCAGTCGAGAAATAACTCCAAGCTAAAACAAAATTCCCAGCATGTAATAAAAAGCAAAGGCTGCGGAGCAGAGGGGTCTAATTGGCATCTCTCAGAGGGTGCGCAAGAAACTGGATCTACTTGAGAGTTCGCTGATAGCTCTGTTAAAAATGGCCTTTTAGTTTGAGTCTAATAATCTCCAAATTTGCAAGGAAGCCTGTGGGTAAAACCTGTTTTTGCTGTAAATCCAGATGTTCCACTTGTACGGTTTTACAGTCACGTTCAGGGCTTTCTTGGTGAGCTCGGGGACAGGTTGGCACCCATGGCTGGGACCAGGCAGGTCCCGTTGGGACCAGGGTTTTCTGCTGGGCCTCAACTGAAAGCAGACCCCAGGTCCAGGTCGCTCTCCTCTGGGGGCACCCAGGGCCCCCCAAAGCCATGCCAGCCACTGCATGGGGGGCTGCGCTTGGGGCCCTTGCAGTTTGTAACTGAAGAGTTTCTGCATTGCATTTTCTTTCTTGTGGTCCTAATTACAGTTACAGAGCATCTGGGGGTTTATGCATTTATGTTAAGTAGTGTCTTATAGCAAGTTTTTTCTTCACAGGTGAGAAATAAAGTCCTTGTGAATTCATATCCAAACAGATGTCTTCTCTAGATCACAGAAGCGAGGCAGTGAGCTGCAAGTAGGAAGGACTCAACAAAACAGTGAGGGCTTGCCACACTTATACTACCAAGTATGTCAGGTTGACAAGCTAAGAGCTGAGACACTCGGAAAATTGCATAGTGAGGTTTATTTTGCTACTTTTTAATGGAGCACATCTGTATACATAGATTTATAACAGTCTTTATGTAATCACATATTCTTATCCTTCTCTCCTCTACAGGAGTTAAGTGAGCTTTGTTGATAAACTCCCAGATTTCCAAAGAAAAATTGAAGTGTTCATGCCACTAATTTTCATTCCTGCTTCCTTCTTCATGATTAATTTAACCAGCGCAGTGGAGTTATTTTCAGAGGCACCACAAGTCAGAGAATCATTTCACACAGCTTTCATGCTGTGAGATGGAGCATTTGGGTTTGAATATGAATTTGATAGTAGCAACAGTAGCAGCGGGAAGCTTTATCTGCCAAAGGGAGTCAAAATGAAACAGAACTGAGAACTCCATCAGCAAGTTAGTCAGTTATAGCTGTGCTCCCATAGTTCAAGTCTTTTCTTTCTCCCCTCTTAATCAAGCGACAGAAAAAGTGTTCCTGCCTGGTTCAGCACTTCAAATCCAAGCATGCTGTAAAAATGTAAAGCCCTTGATAATCATTGGCCTCTACTAATTTGTGTCAAAAATAACAGAGGCTCACTAACTAGTCTGGAGATCTAGAAGAGCTAATTTTGGCTGAAGAGCTAAACGATAATCTAGTTTCCTAAATCTTAATCTAATTCTTTGCAAAGTAATGAGAACTAGTAGAAGACCGGCTGGGAGTTAGGGAGAATGTTTCTCACTGAGACAGGGAGGTGCCCTCGCAGGTAAATAGTAAGCTGCCAACATGATGCTCTTAGGCTCTGAAATCCACAGAACAGGTGGGAATCCTCACATGGCCTCCACTCAAGTCACTTTTAGAAACTGTCCTGGAAAAAGAGAAGAGTTTCTCTGCTCAAATACAGCTGTGCTGGAGAAAATCAAAACTAGCCATGTGGATTTGATCGGAGAAGCTGAAACAGTGCAGGGAAACCATATTGCAGGACAGTTCATGGGTTATGTTTACATGAAAGTCATAGTTCTAACACTTCTTACTGCTCTAATGAATCATTTGTATGATCAATGTTTACTCATATGTCTTTAAACAAAATAAGGTTAAATGGTCTTTAGATATTTTCCCCTTTATATTATTCTCTTCAGCCTTTGATTGTTTTTAAGGGAAATTGGATTTTGTCTCTCTCACTCACCTTTCTTTTGTCTATGTTCCCCTCCTTTCCCTTTTCTGGTGGCTTGCCTCCACCTTTCCCTTACCTGTGGCTTACCTCATCCACTGACCTGTTGCATGATTGTAAATGTCTTTGAGGCATCTGTCACTCTTCCCATGGTTTTAACGTCCCCCACTTTAAGGACTCCTCCCAGGATCTCACTTACGCTTCCTATTGCATCCTGCTCATTCTGTGCCACTTTTGTCTATCTCTGTCCCTTCTATCCTGTGATTTGCTCTGTTGTGATTTGCACTCCCCTCAAGGGATTCCCTTTGCCTCTTTCTGGCTTTTCTTTGAGGAATCCCAGCAGATTCTGACTGAGATCTTTCTCCTGCTTCTTTTTGCTGCAGTCACAAATGCATCCACAAGTTGTTAGCAACTCGCTGACAGACCCTCATACGTTAAACCTCTCTGTCTAAGTTAACTGATGCATTCTCTGGAACCTCTGACTACCAAGCCAGCCTTCCTCACAACCGTTCCTCCCCTTATTTTCTCCACCACAGAGCACAACAAAAGGGACACAAAGCTGAACGTCAACTTCAGTGGGGCATCTCTGGGCTCCTATATTCAGTCTTCATCTGAACTTTACCAATTCTGTCTAGCAACCCCAGGACATGTCCTTTCCTACTCATCTTCATAGATGAGGTTCTTATCCTAGCTGTTCTTCCACAGTTTTTATGCTTTCTTGTACAAAAACGGTATTCACTTTTGTACAAAGAAGTGTATTTCCTAGACTTTCTTTTTCTACATATCTGCTAGTGACCATTGTTGGATGTGGGATATAGAAAATGGGTTTTGGTTCAAACCAGGTGGGCAGTCTTAATGCTTTCTTTGCTTTTGATATGCTCCACAAATTCTGCTTTAAACAGTTCTCCTAGCCTATTCTTTTGACCCCATTATTTCTATGTCTGTGACTTAAACTCCCATTTGAGTTTTAGCCTAGTTGATACTCTCAAGTATAAGCCCCTGTATGGGGATTCATGTCTGTCTGCCTTGCTTGAAGACATGGATTCAAGCCCAGGCTCTATATGAACTTGTCTTGTAAACTCTTGAGAGTTTGGACCGTCATTTTGTGCTGTGCATGCACTGCATCATGTACTTGGAAGCCTAGTTCTCTGATCACCTCTCTATAGTGTTGCCTAGACAATCAGTAAAGGAATAGCAATATGTGAAGGAAGTTTGGTAGTTGAAAGATAATAATTAAATGCTGGCATCAAAGTGGTTCAGAAAATTATGCAAGAGCCCTCTGAAGTTTGCATGTTGTCATCCTGTTTGTTTTTCCTGAGAATATGCAGTGCCTAATTACTACAGGAAAAAGTGTTGTTTTCCAGATTATGGAAAGATGAGAAACCAGCAGCACTAGGACAAGTCACTCTTCCAAAGTGGCAAGCTGTAGTTGTCAGGTACACAGCGCTCCGGACAGGACAGTGGCAACTTAGTGACCAGGAAAATATTAGTCAGGGTAGAAAGATCTATTAGTAAGAGTAAACGGAGAAGGTAAAAAAGATGTCACCGTTGATACGACTCTAGATGTGAAGGACAGAAGAACACCCTTGTCAGAGTCTTGCTGTCAAATAGTAAGACAAAAGCTACAAAAGAAAGTTTTATAGTGAAGTTATATTTGATGTAGTATACAGCAGAAGTATAGAAATGTGATTAAGTGTAAGTGGGTTTTGTCATCTCCCACAGCTTTATTTGCACATTTCTTAAGAGGAAGGCAGTACTTTGGGGACATTGTGATGTGAACTGACTTCTTACTGCATTTCACGAACTGTTTTATGTGATATGTGAGACCAATGATGTTTTAGGAGCTGAATCTTCAGGGTGTATAACAGTTAACATGAATCAGGACTGTCAAACTGGGGGAGGGAGATGCTTTTGTGAAAATGAAGCCAAAGAATGTGCTTTCAAGGTCTTGAAGACCATGTTATCATAGTAGTGTAGACTTGTTACAAGAAAGTCTAAGTGTACTTCTTACAAAGATCTGTGTCGTTTAGGATGGATTGAATGAACTTCAAGTAAATAATTTTCTTGGTGGAACTGGTGTTTCACTGAAGTCTACAGAGGAATTTTGGTGGCATCTAGCACCTGGAATGTGTTTCCAGTCAGGCTGAATTGTTCTTCTGCATTTGCACAGCAGCTGAAGAGCTCCAGTGCCAGTGGGATTCCATATCACTCAAGCATCTGTTCCCCCCTGGCTGGCTAAAGTCTTTCAGGAGGCACCAAGGTCTCTTTGAGGGCTGCTTTATGCCACCAGTTTCTTCAGTTTAAAGACACTGAAAACGCTTATGTCAATGAAAACCTTTTTTTTTTCCCCATCTCTCAGTTTTTCCTTTTTTTCTTTTTTTTTTTTTTTCCAAAAAGTACATTAGCTTAAATACAAAGATCAGAAATATAAGCTCAGGGAGTGATTGAATATGGATCACTGAGAACCCTGACAACAGGGTTGCCAATGAGAAGGAAAATGTTATTTTGTGACTCTATCTTGCAAGTAAATTTTTAAGCAAAATTCTAGATAATTTCAAGAACAAAACCCACTACTTACACATACTCATGCATTTTATAGATATATAACCTTTTAAATTGTTTTGTTCTATGACTTTTTAATTCTAATTTTAGCACAGAGAAGTTTGCATTTTGAAGGATCATTTTTCAATTTACTTGTATTTTAAAAAACAGACAATATGTTAAGAAATTTATAAATCAGGCTTTTCCTCCTAGGTTTACATTTGAATAGAAAGCTAATGGCAGAGTTCTGGAGCCTTGGGGAATTATTCTGGCACTGCACAGACAAGTCTAGCAACAATCCATAAGTAATAGACAAATTAGTTAAGTTTTCTTCATGTATTTACATCGTAAAGATTTTTCTTTTGGTCTAAAGTAGATCTTCCCATCAACAAATATCACAAACAAACTTTGTACCCAGGTACAATACATTGCAAAAGTACAGACTGGTGTAGATATCATGCTACGGTTGTGAATTTTGCAAAATTAAATGTAATTTTTTACTGTAACAGTACTTCTTGCAAAAACCTTCATTGGTTCAGTTTGTACAGTAAACCACAGTATTATGTCTGCCTAGCGTCATAGCTCAATGAGAACTCAAATTTTCAGGAGACTTAGCTAGAGCTCAGCTTTCTTTCTGTTTTCTTGTCTTTTTTGCTATCTGGTCAAACAACAATTGACACTTCAGTTTCCTGCTTTATTCACAACAGTTGTCAACCACACCGGTTTTGCTTTTAGCTGCTTTTGACTACAGCTATCAATCTAACCCTGATCTCCCACACCCTCCCAGATTATTCACTGAACATTTAACTCTCAATGTTGTCAAGCAACCTGGCTCTTCCTCAGGTTTCCTATCCTTACAAGAGGCACTATCAAGAGCTTTGCTGTGTTAGAGCTGCAGCCAGGAGAGGTTGTAGAACCAGAGCTCCAAATGTGCTTGGCAATATGAGGCATCACTATGAAAAGGCCCCTCTAAGTTTTACGCCAACAGAAGGAAAAACTGGAAATGGGTAAAGGCAGCAGTATGGCAGAAAACAAATTAGATATACGGTCAACCAGGAGTTCGCACTGCTGTCAAATCGTTGCAGGGCTTGTTTCTGTAACAGCTGTTCTGTGTAAGGAAGAGTACCTAACTATCCTGGTCTTCGAACCAAAATATTTTGTTCAATTATAGGCATCAAATTTATAGAAGTAGTAGCCAAAGTGGTGTGAGAGAAAAACAAAGAGAACAATTGCAGGAAAATGTGGCTTGTGAGAAAAGACTGAAGGAAGTGGTTGTGTTTAGTTCAGTAAACACAAGACTGACTAAAGGATATAAGTTTTCTGAGGTATCAAGACTTTTAGAAAGTGATAATCTAGCTTTTTTTTCCACGTAGGGGTAGAAGCAGGCCAAGAGACAGTGTCTCAGGAAAAAGAACTTTGCATTTTCCCCTTTCTCTGACATCTGAAAGGCTAGTCAGTCACTGCAGGAGGCTATCCTAGGAACTGTGAAATCTCCTCCAGTGGATGAGGAGAAAAGTAAAATGATCTTAAAAGCAGATTCACAACAGCCACAGCTTGGTTTGGTGTAGCTAAGTTTTGAGTGATAATGCCCAGAGGCTTACCCTGGCATGACCGCCTCAACCACTTGAGCCCCGCTGCCTTGGGGCATCACTGCCATTCTACCTTCCCAGGCTGCTCATCACAAACTGCACATAACTTGGAGCAGTTCTCAGGCTTTTTTTCCTCTGAAATGGAAAGCCCTTCTTGTCACAAACTGTCCACAACATGAATTAGAGTGGCTTCAAACTCTGTCACCACTATGAGCGCAGCCAAAGTGAGAAATGAGACCAGGCTCGCCCACTGTGTTTTTTACCAGGCAGGGTTACAGCAGCTTACAGGAAAGGGCTCCTCTGCACTGACCAGAAGCCCCAGCTCCACCCTGGATGCACAAAAATTATTGTGCCATGCAGTATTCTGAATTCACTGAGAAAGACTCTGCTCCTAACTGTCACGTACGCAACACCTCTTCCAGTTCTCTTCTGTTCAAACGAGAGCCTCTCAGACATCAGGCAGTCTAGAAATTTCTATTGGTGAACTGTGGCGAAGAAACCCAGGTGGTGTTCTCTGTCTGCATCCCCCTGGCCCATAAACTGAAATATACACAGATTTCATCACAGTTAATACCATCAGCTCATATTTCTGACAGCTCCTCACTCTCAGCTGAGACAGCAGCCTGGGTATGCAGGTTTGTGTAAACCGAAAATACTTGCTAAATTCATTAAGCCAGAAATACTTGTTAAGAAATGCTTGCTCAGAGTTTACATCTAAATTTGGCCCATAGAGATATATTGTTATGTGACCCCAACAGACATGGTAAAGATTCAATGCTGTGTGATGCAAGTTGTGGTGAGACTCATGGCGCAGCTCTGTGATGGCTGTCAAGGACATCTCCCACTGCCTTCCAGGTATTACACAGCATCCATCAACAGGTATCCCAGGCTGTGATCTGCAAGTCCTGTTCTTTGCCAGAGCCTTGCGTTTTTGCCCTGGACTAGCCCACCAGTGCCAGAGCAAAGCATATATATGTATATGTATGCATACAAGACACAATGTGGAGTTCCTGTGTCTGGTCATTGAATCATGTTTGTGGTTTAGTGACAGACCAGACTGTATTTACAGCCTCTCTCTTCTTTCTTCCTCCCAGACCTCTTTCTCTGGTGTATTTCTATGATTTCTGCTTTTAAACCAAGCTCCTATTCCCAGCTCCGCTTGAATACAACAGATAGATAGGTAAGGTAAGGTAAAAGGATCATATTAATTCCTGGGTGCCCTCTTCTACCAAACACTGTCAGGGAGCTATGGAAACTGTATTGTCTTGATGTATCCTTTAAATTCTTAACTCTGCTAAAACCATGCTTGCATCGTGCACAGTGAACCACAGGAAGGTTTTCTGTGTCTGAAGTTTCTGTTTTACAGGTAGAACTTCCGCCTGGGAATATCACTTCTTTGTTTGAATAAAGAATTGGAAACCTTAAAAGGAACCAAAAATCCACCTCTGCACAACTCCTCCCTCTTCATCTCATGATGCTTTCCAAGGGGAGAGATTTTTAAAGCAATGATCTTAGATTAACTACAGCAAAGCTCTAATCTTGCCATGTCAAACACATCATTGTCCCTGCCTCCAGCTGACAGAAATACATCAGGTATGAGACCATGGTTGTGAACAAATGGAGTGCGTTGCACAAAGTAGACCGCCTGACTAGTGGCACAAGACATTTCTTACCTTTCTAACAGGAATTTACCACGATGGTTGGAAAATTTGAGTTGTTGCTGAAGTTTTAACAAAGCTAGCTTTGCAGTTGCACACCACTAAGAAAGTCCGTGGTCCCAGGTTCTGACTCAGTGCTATGGTTGATGGGACAGAAGCAGAAGGAGCTGGAGTTTCTTTTTCTCCTGGAAAGCACCACGGAATTCTTTCTAAAGAGGAATGGAGACAATACTTGTTTTTGTAGTAAGGAATTGCTGGATAGGTGCACAAATATAGTGAGGAAAGCAAACCTTCCTCAGCAGAGAAAACTGTTGAGCCCGTTGCGCTTTCTCTTGAAATGAAGCTGTTCATTTCACCTTCATTCTTCTGTATCCAGAGCAGAAACTAATTCTTTAAGAAGCAGGTAAAGGGGTTGGCTTCCTTAGACACAAAAGTAGACATTCATCACCCTCTAGTATTGCTTGAGATGCTGTAGTTATTCTGACTGACCTTTATCTGCCACTCCAAAAGGTCATGGGTCTGCCCATGCCAGTCCAGTGTCACACCTTCCAGCCCTGTGCGGCTATCAGATGTCCTAGGATACCTACTACAACACTAGGCATTCTTTTAGGCACCCAAATCCACACTCTCAGAGAATTTTAGAGGTGATTCAGTTCAGTGGTTTTCAGACATAGAAACTAGGAAAACTGAGCAGAACATCATCAATAGTAGTATCCAGAGTGGAGTACCAAGCTCAAAAATTGTCATTTTTACCAGTGTAAGTACCATTGCTCTGATACTATGTGAGCTCAGTAACTGCCCAGACCTTGAAATAAGTAAGGAGGTTACCTGTATCAGTGATCATGGCTGATAGTATCTTTCACTACATTCAGTTATTTATTACCAAATTTACTAATCTTTGGTGTCTATTCCATCCCCTTTTACTTATGCTAAGGCCTTCTCCCAATTCTAACCCTTCCGCTGTCCTTGTTTCATTTTCTTTAAAAGCTTTTTCTATTTGGCGTACTGAATTATTTTATCACAGGCTAACTCCTTTCTCCCCTTAACATGAGTTTTTCCTTTTGAAATCTTCTTTCTCAGTATTCTCAAGCTCCTGTGCATTTGCCCCCTTCATTTTTTTAGTCCTGCAAATATTACACAAATGAATATTTTTCCATTAATTTTCTAATAATCTTTAGCTGTTATACCACAACAGTATTAGCCTTTCCCTCAACTGTAGCTCCTGATTGCTATTCCAAAATTTCTCATCCCACTGAGCCTCTTGAAATTGTTGCTTCTTGAAATTGTTGCAAGGTCTCTGACAAATTCACTATCATTCAAGTCCCTTGATTTAAATTCTGCCTTATGCCCCAAATCCACTTGAGCATTTTTTCACTTTTTTTGAGGTCCATTGCTTCTTCCCTTTCAATGTTTTTTCAGTATCCTTCTCCCCTTGCTTGATGCCCGTTGCCTGGGTCTCAGTGTCGTCTCAAACCTCACCATATCTTTCCCAGAGCTCGTTCAAGGCTTCTGAAGAGCATTGTGAAACAGAAGTGTGCTGACTTAAGGAACGGCACCAACGCTGCATCTGCCATTGGCAGGAAAAGGAAAAGGCTGGACAAGAACAAACTTGCTGCTCCTGGTGTTGCCTGAGGAGGAAGAAGGTGGTCAAGGCTGTGGATGGTGACTGCTGCTGAAAGGAGCTCCCAGCCCCCATTTCTCCTCAAGCATTTTCTCCTTCTCAAGGCTTTTTGTCATCAGAGAAGCACTTTACTAAGCGGTCAGTGGGCAACGTGTGGCTTCCATTTCCCTTTAAGTAACTCCTAGATTCAGATCTGCAAGATCTACTGAAATGACTGTCTTCTGTTTCTGCACCTAGCTAATGAGGTCTGTAGGGAAAATTGTGAAGAACATGTAGTCATTACCTTCCTGAAAGAGGAATTTGCAGTTGTTTCCTACCTGCTTTCCTTTCAGTGCAGAGGAGAGAGAACCTGCCTGAAGCAGGGCAGCGCTGAGCAGCTGCTGCTCTTCCTTTGCAGAGCTGAGCTTCTGGAAGAGCCATTCACCTCAATACCTCACAGAAAGCTTTTATTTACAAGATGTGTAGAAAAAAGCACCAAAGAGTTTGAACCCGCAGGAAAATACAGGTGTATTTGATAACAAGAACCTTTACCACATGCTTTTAAGGATACTTGCAAGGCAAGGGATGGTATTTCAAGGGATGGTATTTTCCCCCCACTCTCACTATCCCCTTGGAGATGGGGACTTGTTTTATTGGCAATCTGTGGTCACTGCAGTACAGACCTCAGCTTTAGCTTCACCTTGGACTTGCCATTTCTAGGTTTTTCTCTTAAGGGAATCTCTTTATCTAGCGCCTTAATTTTCTTTGACACAAAGCCGTACCTTTTTGCTTTATTCCTGAACTCACTAATACGCCATCTGGAAATGCTCTTAGTGTCATGCATGATTAACTTGCAGTTAAACATGCTAATGTTAATGTAAGGTTTTTGTGTGTACAAAGTTGTCAGAGTAAGAAACATGAAAGTAAAAGCTGCATGTACAACATTGCTGTCCTTGCTTAGCTTACCAGCGTTCAGTTAGTATTTACCTTGTTTTTTCCACAGGATGTTTTTCCCACTCTGTGGTCAAGATGCCAGCAGTCACTGTATCTCACACTTTGTTTCTCTATTAAAACCCTTGTGTAGTTCTACAGCTTATTTTGATGAACTCTGTTTAAACCTCTGCATAAGCAGAGAATTGCCAATTCTTTTCTGGAGCTTTCCATGGCTTCATGACTGAGGCTGATCAGGACATCACAAACAATCATTTTTTTCCTCAAATTCACCTATTCATTTTGAACAAAAAAAACAAGAGTTCCTATAGATAATTTCCTCCTCCTCTACACAGTCCTGACTTACTCCTGTAGCACAGCCCAATCTATGGCTTTAGTGAGGCAGATGACACACAGAAAAATAATAAAGTCATATAATTGACCAACCCCACCATCACACCTCATCCTTTATCATACTCCATTTGCACAAAGCGGAGAGAACTGAAGTTTCGCCAGCAGCATGCTGTAACTCTGGCATATCCCAACTGTCCAGTACTCGCCATCACAAGTTTCTTGGAGTTTTGTGAAATGGGGGAGGATTTGTGAAAAAGAAGGGGGAAATATCAGAATGTCATCTTTTGGCATTCCCTTGTCTTCTGTGTGGATCATCAGCAAGGTGGATCCTGGAATTGCGCCACACAGGTCCAATGTCACCGGTACTAATGGGGTAAGTGGCAGTTGTGGTGCCAGGTGTTACCACCTTGAACTGAAATTGGAGGGGTCACTGCCTCGGGGCAAGGGGGTCACTGGCACAGCTTAGCAACAGGGAAATCATGACACATCACGAGGACTTCATAGTTCAGAAAGAGTTGGCCCCAGGTGTCAGAGCTGGGAGGTAAATGTGGAAACAGCATGTTTTGAAATCAGGAAGACCCTTGCCAGTGCCAACACCCGTGTATCTGGATTCCATTTTGATCTCAAGACCGGGCTGTATTACAGGGGTCCCAGATCCTTCTCCCCTCCTTTGAGGACGCTGTCTCTCCTGCCATTCTTGTCATCTGAATCACTGCTTCCCCCACATCTTTATGTCCTCCCTCAATCTGCTTTTCCTCACAAACACTGCCCAGACTAATTCTTGTCTCCTGCTTCTCCAGGTCTCTGTGCTCCTCCCCTGGTCCTTGGCTTCCAGCAGGGAAAGTACAAAATGCCTGGGAGAGCATCTCCGGTGGAGCTGGACAGCATTTCCTTCATCAGGGAGCAGCAGCTCTACACGTGGTTGTACCCTGTCCTTCTTGAACTGACAGCAGCTTCCCAGGGGTGGCAAAAGGCACTGTCTGAACCCCTTGTCCTTCCTGCCGCATTTCCTAAATCATGGCACAGAGACGGCAGAACTTCTTGATAAAATAGCTATACTTTAAAAATAGGAGAGAAAGGGGGAGAATGTTCTGTTTTGAAAAATGTCATTCTCAAATATTACTAACTTTCACCAAAACTTGAAAAATCAAGTAAAAAAAGGGAAAAAAAGAAAGAAGGAAAAAAAAAACCCCCACAACAAAAACCAAACAACTGTCTTAGAAGGCAAGCGTGGCAAGGAAAGGAATCCAACCAAGCAGCATTTTTCAAAATGATGAGCAAGAACTCTATTTGCAGGGCTTTGAGCCACTTTAAACACAAAAGTTAACTTAAAATTATAACTAAACTTAGGTGTCAGCTTAGCTGTTGCATAGGTTGGAAGTGTGATACACAACTCAAAGGTCTGCTGACAGAATGTGACAAAGACTCTTCCCTTCTGATGTGGACTGTGACCAGTGTAGACAAACCATTTTCCATTTCCTGCCTTCACTGCATTCATCAGCACAGGCTGGTGACCACCTTCACTACGAGGTCAGCAATAACAACACAGTTGAACTCGTGTATGTACTTAGCACCTCCAATTTCAGTTGTCTGCAGACAGCTGCATTTGGAATAAGTCTTCTTTTAATGCCAGGCTTCTGACTTTCTCTGGAATTGCTTCGAAAGGTGAGAGACCTTGTTTTCTTTTGTCCATGGAGTTCCCATTTTTTCATGGAAAGATAACAAGAAGAACCTGTGAAGAACTGCTGAGCAAGAATGGAAAGAATGGTAGCTATTTAATACGAGAGAGTGAAAGCGTGGAAGGAGCCTTGTGTCTCTGTGTTTTGTAAGTACTCTAATACTATTTTTTTAACAAGTTTTCAGATAGATCCAAAGACAAGTGTTCATCTTCTCTAACATTAATAGTTCTTCCCTAATATTAACAGGCTCCGAGGGTTTGTCTATGTATTGAAGTAACGCTGGTTGCCTTAGGCTTCCTTTATAGTGAGTGGTGAGAGGGTGGCATTTGCAAAAGGCATTTTATACAACAGAGGACAGATGAACTGGAATCTGCCAACGCTGGTCTCTCTCTGCAGACAATAAAGGGAGTCCAGAGAAAATAGCTTAGCCTGCCAAAACATGGTAAGAACCTTACTCAAAGTTACTGCCTCTGTAATGATGAGTAAATAGCATTTTAGCACTGCTGAGACACTGAAAAGTCTCACGGTAGGTTGCAAAACAGTTCCTTCTTCGTAGGCTTTCTATCTGGTGAAAGCTTAGCCTTGTGCTTCAAAGGAATGTTCTCTGATGTAGGAACATAAGCTGAGACAGAAAGATATAATGCCCTCTTTGAATTCATATGACAAGTCCATGAACAAGACGGGCATAGAAAAGTGCTCCTTCTAGTCCTTAACTTGAATTTCTACGATTAAAATTTTACTATTTTCTTTTCCTGTAGGGAATAGCACTTTTATTACCCTTTCAAGAAGCCTGTTTTACACTTTTCATATATAATTGATCTGTTCCTAATGTGTTCAAAGTTTATAAATTAGTAACTCTGAGTCTTTCTTTCTTTGACCCTATGAGGCTTTACACTCTCCTTGAGGATGTGTTTGAGTGTGACATGAAAAAATTTGAACACCACATCTAATTAATTCAAAAATATCAGAAAATATTTTTATTAATAATCAAAAATGCATTTCTTCTGAAAAAAATCAAAGGAGAAGGGAGAAAAAGGGAGAGGGAAATGGAGTACTATGGGGTTGGTGGGTAGAAGAAAGGAGGTCTGTGACATGACAGAGTAAGGAGAAGAGAAATGGTAAGTGCTGGACAAATAGTGCCCTCGGGGAGGGAGCTGTGGGAACCTGCTTTCGGTATGGTGTGGAAGGAGAGAACGTAGGGGGTGCGGGGAGGGCAGGGAGCATGGGAGGGAAAGGGTGTACACTGTCAGAAGGGACAAATGGGGATCCTGGCACAGAGGAAGAATGACAATATTAGTCCCTGACATGGGAAGATGGCTGTTGAGATCTCATGTGGTAGAGGCAGATGAGAAAGTAAAGGTCTGCTTAGGTGTGCACAGGGAGTTTGAACTACTGATGTAACAGAGGGCACTTCTACAGAGTACGTTGTGGGCAGATGCAAGCTCATGTAAAGTTTAAGCTTGGTGCCACACTAACACAGTTGCTTTCCCTTTCTTTTTGTTTTGTTTTTTTTTTTGTATTTTAAGGGCAAAGCAGATTTACCTTGTGATACCTTGCAGACGTGCTTTTGTCTGTTGACAGTGTTCTGGGCAGGCATATGAAAAAGCGTGTGACTTCCAGCTAGCCTCTGTGGGGTTTTGGTGTTAAAAACTGTTAAAAACTTTAGTGTTTAGTGTATTTGACTTTAACTCATGCATTAACAAACGTAATAGTTAAACTGTAGGGGTGGCAGCAATTGTATAAGAGACACTGGCTTGCAGAGGTGAAAGCAAGGGTTGTCTTCCAATAGCAAATGGGACAGTAATAGTGTATTGGCTCAGAATTGCCTCAGAGAGTGGACTGTCTGTCAGGGATTGACTAGGCAGAGGAAAGCTGTCCTAAAACTGGAAGCAATCAACACTGAAACTCTCAGCGCTGTTTCAAGACAAGTTTTGGATTAGAATTGCAGCTTAAAACATTGCTTAGCACCTAACATGGTTGATGCACAAACTGATGCACACCTCTCAAATTAGCTGATCCATGGGCAGATACTGATCCACTTGCTACAGAAAACAACCAACTTTTTTTTGTCCTCTGCTGATTGGGGTATCAGAGGGGAGGGCACTCCCATGGAGAATCTGGGAGTCAGAATGGTGGGACCAGTTCAAAAGCATCTCTTCTCTAATCAGGCATGGTACACAGCTCTGCTGATATGTCTTCCTGCACTGCACACTGCCGCTTTCATCCAAAGCTGTCCCAGGTCTCTGACAGTGCCTCAGTCCAGACCTACTGCTCTTGCTGCTGTTCTTCTTATGGTTAAACATGTCATTCTCCAAAAAAAAAGCTCCTCTCACCCTGCTTTTCTGCCACTGGATCTGCCCTGTGCGCAGACCAGGCACTTTATTAATTTGTACCATATGCAGTTGTTGGTAAGCATTTAGTGGTTAATGTGGAAACAGAAGTTTCCATTTTAATGGTAGTTTTATGTTTATTTAGTAAAAATTGCAGGAGCCAAAAAATATCCAGGCAGTAACCCTTCAAAATTTAGATGATCAGTAGAGAGCAAGTTTCAAAAATGATCAGTTTCTGTTGCTTTTTTTTTTTTTCCTCACTTCTATGTCTATGTTTAAACAATGAACACCTACATTTATAAAATACTCTTGAGCCACGAACATGTGAATTTCCACAGGTATCTCAAGGAGGAAAAAACCAAAAGGTGTATCCCTGTGATGCAACTCTTTGAATTAAAGTAAATCTGTTCTAACTGGAACTCTTATCCTGATGTCAGTCCATAGTAACTTTTTTTACAGAACAAAATAGTTTATTTCTAGAGTGACTATTCATTTATGCACAAGTTCCCTGAGCTAGGTTTTCACCCTAAGATTCTCCCTGTCATGACAGCTCAATTCACGTAGCTACAGCTGAAGTCCTTCTGATCAACATGCATACCAGTTAAAAGAACTTGTTTTCAGATATTACCTCTCCCCCCTCCATTTATTTGTGGTGTATATTTCTTTGCAACTTTACTGCCTTTTTTGATCATGGTCATGATCTCCAGTTCATCTTCTGAATAGCTGTCATTGTGGTATTTGATAAAGCTTTTATTTCTGTTGACAAAATATATCCAAAGCCATCAGTAGCCTGAGTGTTCAAACTCCTGCATATTATTAAAAATAATATTAACTAAAACCCTGGGAAACACAAAGGAAGAATAATTTTCTTAGAAGTAGGACCTGTGCAGTCATTTTCTGCGTGCTGGTGACTGGAGGCCATTTTCAGTTAACATCTCTCCATGAATTCAACAACCTTATTGTGATACAACTGCAAAATGAAGTTTAGGGAGGTATCACACGTGAGGAGGATAAGAAGATAGATGAGAGGATGGGATGTCTGTGGAATCAAATTACTCTTTATATAAAGGCCTGTGTTAGGTGTAGTTCATAAGTTCTTTGAAATCCCTGGTTAGAGTACATTGCAAGATATGAAACGTTCTCTCATTTTGCAAACTCTAGGCTCCTTCTTGTTTTGCTTTTCTCTCTCTGTCCCATTCAATTTTACTGCACAATTTCTCATGTCTTTAATACTACCTGCTGTTTGCAGACATATCCAGTCTCGTGCTTTGTTAAAAATATGGTGTCTCTTCCTTCCACCACAATGTCCACTTTCAGCAGCAGCGGTCAGAGACTCAGCCCACTGTTAAGTCCCTAATATCATACATGCTCTTCAGTATATGTCCAGTATCATACATATTTCTAGCTATACTCTGGTCAAATAAAAAATATTCTAGGTTGAAGTAGACTGGTACATGATCACATCTGGAATACATGAAGGTACAGACAGCTCAAGGGGTCATTGTGTGGGGCAGCGTGGGGGGAATAACAGTATGAATTTGTGGTGCTGCAACTACCTGAAGGCTCCCACAAGGAAAGCAGATTACATGAAAATCATTCTGCAGTTTCACACTCCTGTGTATGCTGTGGCAACCTCCTTGCCTGTTCTCTTCTTCAGAGAAATGCCAGCAGATCTCAAGCAAAAGGTGACTGCAAGTTTTCTACAAATCATTCTTTACCACTACTTAGCTTAATATGGTTTTCTTTCTCTCTCTCTCTCCCTTCACATCCTTCCCAACTTCTATCAATATGATAGAAGACATTCGCAAAGACAGTCTTTCAGAGCATCACTCCATGCCAGTGTGCTTGTTTTCATACAGCACTGCAGTCTTGTGTCATAACCCAGGTGCATCTCTCATCCTTGTTCTCAGCTGTAGATCAATCTTCTGAAAGGTGACTGCTTCTCTTGTGGATGCGATAATTACTTGGAGGCCAGCCCATTTTCTCCTAGAGTATGACTTCAGGGAAAGAAGGGCACCTCACTTTTGTCTTTGTAGCTATTTAGGTCTTCCTTATAGCTTCATTTTTGAAGGACAGGTGGATATTAGCACTGTATTTCCATTGTGAAAAGGTGGTCTGATCATTAGTCCAACACGGTGTAAAGTCTGAGAGTTGACCAGGCCACGGCTCCCCTTCTCCTCACTGCTGACAGAGATACTGCAGTTCTCGATGACATGCGTGCCAGCCCTTTTCTTGCAGTTTATTCTCATGTTGACATTTGCGTAAAGTGGTTTCTAGTGCCATGAAGCAATTCTGCTGGTGGTGAGCAAGGAGTTAGGCACCCCGCGGAAGCAAGGACTCATCTCTTACCTGGCACCTGCAGTGGAATTCTGGGGTCTATTTTGTGTTTTACTGCCTCAGAACAAGTCATACAAATTCTCCGTGACATCCAGCCCTTTCTGGATGTATAAACTTGAAGCATTTTCACTGCTTTGGCTTACCGGATCTATTTTATTGTAGCTGTAGTAGGAAATGCACCTAAGAAGCTGGAGGAAAGCTCGGGCAGTTAGATGATGTGGAGATGAGCTAGCTGGACATGCTTTATCAAGATCTATGCTAAGCAAAGTGCAGTGACTACAGACTGAACACAGCACTCTTAGCTACATTTACCATATGTGGCCTAACTCTGCAGGGCAAAAAAAAGTGCCATAAATTTGGTGCAAAATCAAACTGATCTGCATAGCGATGTACAGGGGGGCAGATCTGAATTGGCAAGGCATGATAAAGTAATATTTGGATTTCTGAGGCTTAATAAAACAACATGCATGACTAATTTTGGCTAACAGACAGTTAAACATATGACTTGGAGAACTACCAGTATTTTGAAAGCTCCGATATATGAATCAAATGGAAAAGTGAGTGCATATATATATATATATATACACACATATGATGCTATTTAACATCAGGCATTCCTTTAGATTTGTTTCTTTGTTTTTCGTCTTTCATTGTATTGCAGTTTACTTTAAGATACAAGCAAACAAACAAACCCAAAAGTTGGCTGGCAAGATCAGCTGTAGCAGTCTAAGCAAGTTGCAGTGGTCTGACAGTTGATAAAAAGCATAATGTGTACAACAATGTTTTTCACAGCTTTGAAGACCTCATCTACACTTACCGTATCTTCAGGGAACACCAAGGATATTTCAGAATACAGGTGAGTAATTCTCATTTCATCTGTAAAGATTCCACTAAAGATCATTGTCCTGATTAAAAAAATTAATATACATGAACACATTACCTTGGAAAATATTTCCAAGTTTGCTTTCTTCTCTACTCAATTCTTGACCTTTTAATGTTACGCTCATTATTACATATGAGCTCAGTAGCTATTATCTTTGTAGAATTCCCTTATAACCTAAGTGGATCTGTTATTTGTTGACCAGCTGCTTTCCAATTTGACCATTTCTTTTTGATAGCATTAAAGAAAAATCTATCACTTTCGTTACTTGTTCTTGTTCCTAATTAGCTTTTTCTATTTGAAAGCTCTGCCATTGCACCCAGCATCTTGTAGGGATTTGGAATATTGCAATGATCTTTTTGATTTAGAGAGACCTATCTATAATTCTGTGTGATTCTGAGGTACCTGAAGTGATGACCCCAGATAATGCTGCTCATTGCTTGAACAAGCATAAAAGCAGACTGCATGAATCAAATCCCTAAGCAAGATGAGAGGACACATAGAAAGCTGGCTCACTCTGCTTGTAGTAGGACAACCAACAGGACTGCCAGCAATTAAGTAGCATTTAAGTGGAATGAGGAACTCACTCCATAAAGGACACACCAAGCTCTCATATGCTGGTAATTTCTTGCTTATTAGTGGTTTGGACTGAGTATGAAAGGCACAATTTCCCGTGAAGAAGAATGGTTTGTTGACAAAAAATAATCTATTTTGGACTATAGCCACTCTACTGGGGTTTGCTGTCATGCCTATCAGCAGATAATAACTCAAACACTTTTAGAGTTTTCAAACCCAATTTTCCTTACAAGGTTTTGCCAAGAAAGTGAAAGAAGAGTTCTGTTCTTCAGATTTTTAAGTCAGATTGTTTTGGCTTACTAAATTAATAGACTGAAATAATATATTGATGGTGGAGGGGAGATTGTTTGGGTTTTTTTAAGGGCCAGATTCAGCCATGAACTTTCTAGAGTGCAGTAGGTTGACCCCGACCAGCAGCTAAGCAGCCACACAGCTGCTCACTCCCTCCCTGGCTTAGTGGGACAGGGTAGGGGGGGAAAAGAACATGAAGAGCAAAAATGAGGAAACTCCTGGATCAAGATAAAAGGCAGTTTAATAGGTGAAGCAAAGTTGTGCATGCAAGCAAAGCAAAGAAGGAGTCTAGTCACCACTTTCCATCGGGAGGCAGATGTTTAGCCACCTCCTGGAAAGCAGGGCCTCAGCACACGTAACGGTTACTTGAGAAGACAAATGCCATAACCATGAACACCCCTACTTTCCCTGAGCTTTTATTGCGGAGCACAGTGTCACACGGGATGGGATAGCCCTTTGGTCAATTCAGGTCCCCTGTCCTGCTGTGTCCCCTCCCAGCGTCTTGTGCACCCCCAGCCTACTCACTGGGGGAGCAGAGTGCGAAAAAGAAACAGCCTCGAGGCTGTGTGAGCACTGTTCAGCAACAGCCAAAACACGGGTGTGTTATCAACACTGGTTTAGTCACAAATTCGAAACGCAGCACTATACGGGCCGCTATGAAGAAAGTTAATTCCATCCCAGCCAGACCCAGTACACAGAGGCAGTGGCACGCAGTTCATACAGAGCTGAAAGGAAGATAAAGGATGCAGATAAACAAAGAAAATAAAGACATGTTTCATTGTTAGATAGCAAATTAAGTGACACCAAAGATCCATTCACTTTTAATGACCAGTAGTAGGACCCTCACTGTGATTAGAGCTGATTAATGTGCTTACTGTCTGTCACTGTCCCGAAGTCACCAGCATTGCAAAGTTTCTGTACAGATCACAGGGGGGCTGTGCTGCAGAAGCAGTTCAGTCCAGCTGTATGAACCCACACGTTAAAAAGCAGTTTGTGAGAATGCTGTTCCCCTGCTTAGGAGTGCCCTCCTCTGTGTTTGGCCTCAGGGGTCTCCAAAGCAAGTCACAAAGCTGGACAAATAATAAATTCCTGCCTAAAAGCGAAAGCTTGTGCTGGGGACTTCCATATGGATCATCAGACATGTCCGCTGCCTCTGCACACGTCCTTTGCTTGACAATGCTGATGTTTTGTAAAACATCTGCTTGTCACGTAGTTGTTTAAATACAACATTTTAAATGAGAACTAAATAGGTTGCCCCTAAACTTGTGCTCTAAGACCAGAGGGAAGTCTGTAATGCTGTCACTCTTTGACACTCTGTTGTAGTGGTTTTCTGCAGAAAACATCTGAGCCAATATTTTAAACTGATGTTCTTTTTTCAAAAAAAAGATGGTGAGGGAAGTTATAGTTAATGCCATAACCACGCCACCAAACAAGTGTCCTTAGTGTCTTAAGGATAGTACAATATTCTGTCACCAATTCTGTTTACAAAACAGCTCCTTGGTAAACAAGACACACCCTATTGTTCCTTTCATTTAGGGGACTCTATGTGAAAGGCAGTTGCAAGTAAACTTTATTTTCCTTTCCTTGCAGACTTCTGAAGGTGTTCCAGCCAAGATCTTCAGAACATTAAAGGACTTAATATACAATTATCAAAAGCCAGACCAAGGACTAATAACAAACCTCCGCTACCCAGTAAAGAAACAAAAGGCCTCACAAAGAAGCCAGAGTTTCAAGTCAGGAAAGAATGAAATTTATGATGGTGAGAAATTTAGCTCTGTCTTTGTGGTATTTTTTTTTAAGATGACTGCATGGACAGGTTTGTGGTGAATAGTTGCTATGTGTCCTGTGAGACCAACTCACACGAACAGAAGTTCAACATCTTTCCTTCTCTTATGTTCACTGGAAAACAGTTATTCCCAGCTCACAGGTTACATACCCGTATCCACTACAAATTAACAAGTTAAAATTGCAAGAGATACAGAAGGCAAAGCATGACGTTGCCCACAGCTTGCTCCTGCATGGGTGTTGATGCTTCTGGGCTAGGGAAGGCTGAGGATCAGTTTTACCCAATGTGGTTCTACCAAGCTGCCAGGCCCCTGCACTTCACTGGGAGTTGAGGCTGTCCTTTACCTTCATCATCCAAGTTGAAAGCTATTTTTATACCAAAATCTAACTTAGTTGGTTTTGAGATGCTGGGGAAGCCAGCCAGCTTCTGGTTTGTTGTCATTTGTATTAAAACATGACTAATTTTTTAAGTTAGTAAGTTGAAAATAAGAAGCATATAGCCTTGCACTCAGGATCACAGCTTTGGGACCAGAGAGTTCAGTCTCTGGTCGTTCTTCTGCTAATTTATGCTCACAAGTCCCAGGAATAAAATAAGGATAAGAGGTTTCTACCTGACAAATATTATGCAAAAGGATACAATAAAGATGGAGGTTTTCACAAAGTGGTAGACCATGTTTTATAGTCCCATGTCATCTTTACCTCCTTGTTTTGGGGAGGATGAACAGAGATACTATTGGTGACTTGCCAGCACCCCTCACACACTTTTGGAAGCCATTCTTCATGTTACTGCTGTACAATGCTCAGCTGCAGTACCTATCAGGTCACAGGCTGCAAAATAACCTTGAAATTCTTCTAGGTCCTCTGACTAAGCATAAGGAGAGCCACAGTGAGAGCACATGTGAGCAAGGGAAATCCTTTAATTAAGTACAGTTACCGTAAAGGAAAAAAATCTTGGAGTATCCAATCTTCTGTGTGATTTATATCTCACGACTAACGCTAGCTCAAATGCAGCCGTGTGGGCCAGCCTCTCTGTGCTGCAGTCATACCTCCTGTCAGTACGACAGATGCTGGTTTTTTGCACGCAACAACAGTACAACAGCTCTGGCGCTCCCTGTGTCAAGCAGACAGGATAGGAAGGGGTGAGCTCTCCCTACCACTGCATGCACTAAGCTGCATTTTTAGGGG
Organism: Harpia harpyja; assembly: GCF_026419915.1. Taxonomy (NCBI): domain Eukaryota; kingdom Metazoa; phylum Chordata; class Aves; order Accipitriformes; family Accipitridae; genus Harpia; species Harpia harpyja. The sequence goes on from NC_068947.1 coordinate 41,616,190, forward strand.
CCAGTGCAGCAACAACCTTGCTACGAGAAACAGTAGCATAGAGACATTTCCAGTGTCTCCAACATTACATTATCACTAAGGCAGATATGCCACATTTGCTCTAAAAATGTTTTTATGGTATCTTGTCATTGCTGCTCCAGGGAGATGGAAAATACTGCAGTAGCATGGATATATTTTTAGGAAAAATCAGGTCTAATACATATTTTATTGCCTGGTCCTGCAACATGAACTTTTCTAGAAGATGCACAATGTCCTGGTTTGGACTCACAGGGAGGAAAACAAACCCTTTCATTTCACTATCAAAATGTTTGTGGTTGTCCATAAAACTGGAGGCTTTTAGAAACAATCAAATTACTTTGGAATTGTTGCTGTTCAATTTTAATTTAAATTTCACTTATACAGCATTCCAAACTTCTACCTCAGACTGCTTTATTACATGCTCACAGGGGGAGCTTAGGTTAATGTCATGATGGATATCTCTCTGAAATGCAGGCACCACGTAAAACACCACAGTGCTTCCTAAAGCAAGCACCATAGTTTTCTGGCCCAGTCCCTTGTGTTGCACCGGCAGCTGGCTTTGCAGCACATATAGGACTGAGCGCTCCAGTGTGACCAGTGGAACACCTCAAGGGACTGGGTCACGATACTGGCTGTTGGACATTTCTGGACGTCGTTTTCTACCCTAGGAACAGCTTATCTGAGGGTGACTGCTTGACGACACCAGTAGGTTTCCATAGTGGAGACCGAGTTCCAAGCATTCAATTTCAGCCTTTCCCCAGCTTCTCAAAAAACATCGTAATTCTGACAAGGTGTAAGAGAGAAAGGGTTTTTTCAGGCTCTCCTCCCTTAGTTGGGAGGAGAGCTTCTCTGCTGGGTATTTAGAGAAGAAAGGGTGTGTTATGCTATAGTCATAGCTACCTCAGCTATTGATCTGATTTACTAAGTATGGATGATTTCTGACATTTGACTGTTCCTCAGGAAGAAGGGGTCTCATGTGGATACAACTGTTTCATAACAGAGCTTGCTGGCTCAGAAAAGACAATGCAGGCTCTGCCTTCATATGGGCCCTTGGAGGACCCAGTCCATAGGACACGGGGCCTAAACATTGGCCCTGCAATAGGAGAGAGATTATTAAGAAACTAAATTGAGTTACTGGTACCTGCCCAGCAACACAGCCACAGGCCATCCTGTTTACCATGGGCTTTCAGAGGAGCCATTTGCAATGACATTTTTTTTTTTTTATTGATTTCTTTACAGAAATTGATGACAGTGATTACATTGATGTCTTACCCTGAAGGATCTGCAACCTGATGATTTGGGAAGCTGCTGTTTCAGGTTGTGCCACAGCACAATGGATCAGCTGGGGAGAGCTGCCAGCTGAGCATTCTCTGCTGTGGATCTGTACCTCTGGAATTAGTCTTCTCCTTTTGCAGAACGTCAGAGCAGCTGTATTTTCTCCTAGTAGATCCAGTACAAGCTACTATATATTTTTGTTTAGCAATAAAAGAATTAATTTTTTTAACACACACATGTACAAATACACATACACATACCTATGGCAGGGAAGGGTATCTGTATGCATGTATGTGTATTTTGGTTTTTTAGTCAGCAAACTGTCCAAGATGTCTAGTGTTAATATGAACAATTTGTTAGAAAGCAGCAATATAAATACAACAAATGAATGTGCATAAAGCAGTAGTTTATGGCAGAACTGATATGTGTTGATAAAAACCATACACGACAAAAATTCTATTGGCATCATATGAGGCATAAAACCCTCTAAACTCTGTTAAACCTCTGAACTCTTATTTTGTGCATGATTCATGTTATCTCATTGTTGGATAAGTAGATAGTATTTCACCTATACTAGTAGTATCCTGTAGTTTGGAATAATCTAAATTAAAACAAAAAGGCTGTGTTAAATCCATGCCATAAATAATTAATCAGCAATATGAAAATGGTTTGAATGCTTTTAATATTGATGAGTGGTTCTGGTAGATTACAAGAGGAGTGCAAGTTCTACATGCATGTCTGTATGAACACATTTGGGTTTTTTCATAGGTACTGTACATATGAGAATGCTTACTACATTTCATTTGCTACTGCCATTAGCTCTGTATTATAATATGGCTTTGGGTATTTTTTTAATGTAAGAATTTGCTTTAGTCTTAGCCCTGATCTTAAATATTTAATACATACTTTTGTTCTGAAGGTGGCTGCAACTAGCAGCCAAAGCCGGAACTGGAACGTATGTCCTGATTTTCCTAGTCGCTAGTACCAACTCCCTCTCCATTTGTGATCTTAAGGACAACATTTACATTGGTTGTGTGTTTGTTTAAGATCTTTCACAAATCATGTATGCATTTTAATGGGTAATACTAGTTAGATTTCTTTCTATTATGTTTCTTTCACACCACTATTTATTAAAGGACTTTTAGACCTTTCAGTGCTTTGGACTTATGAATTTTAACAGTGCTAACAGGTTTTGGTGCCAGGCTCAACTGGTACTTTTAGGATGAAGGAGACAAAAAATAAGAATATTAATTAACTCTGGCATTGCCAAAAATATGTATGTGTCCAAAAATCATGAATCGGAAAGAAAGTAGTTGTACATGAAAGATGGTACTATTGGAGAGGAAAAAAACAACACTTGCTCTGTAGAACTGCGTACACTGGTGTGTCTATTTGCAGAATTCAGCAGCCTGCCTGATAGTTGGTTATCACATGTATCAGACTGAGCAGCTGCTGTGCTGAGACATCCCAATGCCAGCAGCCTGGTCTTTAACAGAACACAACACTACAGTTTTTCTGAAATGAGAGTCTCAGCAGTCCCCCACACGCTCAGTCAGTCGCACTGATGTTCAACCTTAGGAAAAGGCCGAGTGACAAAGGAATCCCAGGCCGTGCCTCATGACCCTGACTGGGTGATTCCTGATGGCTGAACAGACTATTACTCACAGCTGATGGGGACAAGGGGCTGGGCTGTGGTGCTTTTTAGCTGGCAGTTGCTCCAGTTAAAGCACTGCAGGGCAGGCAGCTGTGCTTTAGAATCAGATTTACAGCACCGTGGCGGCTGCGGCTCTGGATGCTGCATCTAGACCCGAGAGTGCATCCAAGCCCACGCTCCAGTCACTTCTCAGGCGCTACCTCCGAGGCAGTCAGCTGAAGCACAAAGTGCGTTGGAAGGATCAAGGATTTAAAGGAGGAAGCAAGGACCTAGAGTGAAATGAAATCTACGTTTCAATTTCAATTGAATTGAGTTCAATATTCAGCTGTGCTTTACAGAAATGTATTCATTAACAGTATAAGAAAATGAGGTTAATATACATGTTCCTGCACATCTTCGCAGGCCTAATACGTTAGGAAACAATCGCTGCATGGGTTCTGAAAAAGTATGTTCAAAAGCTTCACACGCCAGCATCTACCTTTCAACATCCCAAAGCAGAGTATGCGTGCGCGTGTGGGTTGAGCAGTGAGGGGTCACATCTTGTTATCTGAAGGCTCGAAAGGGATAAGAACCAAATGTAAAACCACATTCGGGGTGCCGCAGGCCCACGAAGAAAGAATTACTCTTGCCACGCTACCCTTTCCATCCCAGCCTCTCTCCTGGGTGGGCATGGGCCAGTTGTGAAATTTTGGTGACACTGCGAGGCCCCGAGCAGGTCCCTGGCAGCAGCAGCAGCAGCAGCAGCAAGGGTCTTCTGCTCTGGCAGCAGAAGGAAATTTGCCGGAGGGGAAGCAGCGGGCAGGCAAGCGGCGAGGAAGGCGAGGGGCCGCGGTGGTCCTGCCCGGCTGTAGCTGGAGGCGAGGGGGCAGGAGGGGCTGCGCAGGGCGGGAGACACGGAGGAGGAGGAGAGGCGAGAGGCTGGAGCCCGTGTGGCGGAGGAGCAGAGCGGGCCGTGAGGCGCGAGCTGCCGGGCTCCCGTGGGCGTGGGGGGGGAGGCGCGTCGGTGGGGCCACAGGGGCTAGCACTGCACGGGCAGCTTTGGCTTTCCTCCTTTACGTGTCACCAGCCTGAGCCGGGAGGCTTTTTGCCCTCTTTCTCCCCTTCTCATGGGAGAGAGCAGGGAGCCACAGGCAGGATGGGCGCCTGGCTGCTGGCCGGCTTCAACCCCACACCAAAGGCATGGGAAAGGCTGACATGGACAAGGAAGGCAGCAGCAAGGAAAAGCAGGGCTGTGGGCGCAGGTGGGAACCTGCGGCAGCTCCGAGCCTGAGGCTGCCTTCCAGAGGTGGGGGGGCTGGGAGGCTCAGTACGCCCCAACCCCATACACCTCCTCTTAGGAAAAGTCTCGTTCCCCAACTATTGTACCAATTAGTCGTTAACCTATGAAATTGTAGGGACTGTTTTGAGAGAGTTTACATCGTCATGCTACTGTTTTGGCTGGGATAGAGTTAATTTTTTTCATAGTAGCTAGCACGGGGCTACGTTTTGGATTTGTGTTGAAAGCAGTGTTGATAACACAGGGATGTTTTCGTTACTGCTGAGCAGTGCTTACACAGAGTCAGGGCCTTTTCTGCTTCTCACTGACGTGCAGAAACAGACTCCACAATCAGTGAGGTTGTAAAGTAGGTATGTTCATTCAGCGCTGGGCAGCACGGGCGGTAGTCCCACCAAAGTTGTGCGCGCCTTAAGGGCAGTTTGCCTTGAATTTATACAATCAAGTGTTACATATACATCAGGTTTTGCAATACGCCTATACACATGCATAGCCTGTCCCCGCTTCATATTAAAATGAGTTCCGAGCGGTCATTTCCATAGTCTCCTCTCAACTGCGCTTGCGCAGTGCCTCTTTATGGTGGTCGTCTGGTGGTCGCAGAAATGAAGATAGATGACTCCATCACCGCTAGTAACCTCTTTTCTTGCGCAGGCTCAGTGGTTTCTTGGTATTCAGCCAAGCCGTAAGGCCCATCTTGGCTGGTTCTTGGGGCCAGCTCCTGCTTATCAGGAACTGTCTCTGCCTCAGCTAATTTCAACAATGTAAGCGTCAAACATCATCTTTCATCCCCTATATCTACTGTATCGGCTGAGATTCTTTTGACTCCCCTTCTCTCACTCACCCCACCCCACCAGCGAGCAGGCTGGGGGTGCACAAGAGGTTGGGAGGGGACACAGCTGGGACAGCTGACCACAGGGCTATAGATATAGATATCCAGACCGTATGACACCATGCTCAGCATATAAAGCTGGGGGAAGAAAGCCTCATTCCCTAACTTTCCGCACCACCTTGGCCGCAGGCCAGCCCTGAAGCCGGAGGCGCCCACCCAAGCAGCTGCACGTCCTCGATTTCCCTTACTGCTCCCTCAGGGAGCAAAACAGGAGAAGTCCCCGCTCCCCCAGCCCCAACGCGCCGCGGCTGACCACGGAGGAACACCCCGCCGGAGCTCCTCCCCACTTCCACCCGCCTTGAAGCAAGATGGCGGAGGCTGCGTCTCCCGTCGTGCCCCGCGGGGTCGGCGGCCGCGCCCCTTCAGTGGACGCTGCCATCAAAATGGCGGCGGCGGCGGGAAATATGAGTGGGGTTTGTGGCTCGCGCGTCTGAGAGACTGACTGAGGCGCTATGGACGCCTTGGGCTGCATGAAGTCCCTGCTCCTGGCAGCCACGCAGTACCGGGCTGCCAAGACACCGCCCAACGCGGCGCTCCTGCAGCGCAGCCTGGAGGTGAGAGCAGCGCCGGTCCTGGGCCCCCGGGCCGCGGTGGAAGCGGAGCGGGGCGGCGCGGCCGGGAACGTGGGGATGGCCGCGGTGTCCCCTCGGGCTTCGGCGCACGGGTGGCTCTTCTCGGGCCCCGGCCTCGGCTGGCTCCTCTCCCCCGTCATCGCTCTGGGCGGCCGCAGCGCCGGCTCTGGAGCCGCCGGGGCCTCTGCCGGCTCCCCCCGCCGTTGCCTGCAGGCGCCCCGTGGCGCCGGCCGGGCCGGGCCCGCGGCCTGCCCCGTGGCTCAGCGGCCGGAGACGGGGAAAATCGCCCGGTGATCGATTGCCGGGGGAGGTGGTGGTCCAGGGGGGCCGCCGGACAGAAGAAACCTTTCAGTTTTTAGCAATATCCCCGGACTATGACTATGTCCTTTATTATAATGCCTTATGGCGGTTGTGTGTATTTACATATGTGTACAGTACGTTCGTATGCACGTAGGCTAAACATATAGTGTGCCTTATGAGGGACTTCTGTTTTTTTAGTATCCCCTAAATTCTGACCCCGAAAGATCATTTATTATCACAACTTAAAAACAGAGTTTGAATGATGAACTGATCTTGTATCTGGAGTTTGCTAATTTCATACAATATGTAATCAAAGGTGTTTGCTGCTAAGGGGTAGGCCTGTCCATTTCCCTGATCTCCACGTAGACCCTTGTGTACAACGCTTGTGGTGGGCACGCTTGGTATGGTGAGCAATTAACACAATGACTGAATTGCTTAATCTGCAAGGTACCTTTTTCAAATACAGATTTTTTTTTTTTAATTGCTAAAACATTGATATAAGAGTTAGTATTCAGCTTAGCTTTCTCTTCTGTATCCACTGTAAAGAGGTATACAGGGAATATGCAAAAACAATGTTACTTTGCTCTATTGTGCAAGTATAGCTTGTGTGTACCTGTATTGATGTGCAGGTGTATCATTTTCAGCACCTTATATAGGCTTCCTTGAACTCAGGTTCCATTTTTTCACCTCAAGCACACAGTGCTCCCAAACCAGCACTACCTGTACTAGACTGCACTTCTTATCCTTCCTGCAGAGTGGCACCTTTGGGTTCTTGTCCATGTCTTTAGAAAGCTGGCCGTTGGGCTGAGCTGAAGGCTGATTGCTAAATGTCTGTGTTGAGCAATCTGATTGGTTGTTCTTTCAAAATAAATGAACCCTATCTTTTGTCTATGTTAAAACATAGGTAGGAAGAGTAACCTGTTAATTCTGTTCTATGTGTGAAGAAACACTAAGTGTTGCTCTGCTACAGCTATGAGATTAAAAAGAATGCTGTTACTACGAATGCTGTCAGCAAGCAAACAAACGAAGCCTCAATATGTTATAAATTAACACAATGTAAACTTGGTACTTTCCAAGAGTAAAGGGAACACATCCACAGGAATGATAACCAGATTTTTTTCAAAAATTCTTTTTTTTTTTTTGCAGCAAATGTGAATACAAATGTCCTGTTAGAGCGGCACTTAGATTTTGCCCTATTTGACAAACTGAAAATGTATTTAATACACCTCTGTGCTTTGACTACTGTGTTAAATACTTTGTTGCAGTTGAGTAATTAGAGGTTGGTTTTGTCCCTTCATCTCCAGGTTTTCTCTGGACTGAAGCTTACACAATTATTTGCTTCAAACCAAATTCTACCAAGTGAATGTCTCAGTTGCCTAATAGAACTCCTTGAGGATGCTGATATAAACCCATCTCTAACCTTGTCTGTGGTTACTTTGCTATCACAGCTAGGTAAGGTTTGCATCTGAAGTTTTTATCTTTGGTCTGGGAAAGGGAAGACAAGACAGGTGCTGATTCTGTGGCATGGGTGAGAACTTCTTGGAAAAAGCATAAGGTGTGAAAGATGAAGTGTTTTTCATTGTAGTGGAATGCTTGGCTGAGCCACCTGACTGTATGTACAAGGCTAGATAAGATGTTAAATCACCATGAGAAGCATATTTGAAGTCATCACTGTGAAATGACAATGATCATGCTTGTCAGAATTTGTTTCCTCACTGGGTAGGGTGAGGAATTATTTTCTTGACCTTGATTTTTGGAGCTTGAAAAGACTACCTTTTTTAATGAAGTGAAGAAACCTGCCTAGGGGATGCAAAGATAGGGAGAAGCCATGTTGCATCAACAACTGTCACCACCTCAGTTTACCTTTCCCATTGCAGCATTTGCTGGGTGGCTGTTTGGGCTCTCCAATGGCCTGGGCCTGTGTGCATCAACTTTCCCAATTACAGAATAGGTTCTACTGCCTCTTACTTGTTTCTTGAGATGTGTTTGGTTTGGGGGTTGGTTTTTTTTTGGTTTTGTGTTTTTTTCCATTTCACAGAAGTGGGATTTCATTGTCTAGGGTGCTCAGTGCTCACCATAACCTACATATATAGGGAAAAATTATTACTTAACTGCTTAGTTTCTCATCATGTATGAGTAGTTTTTCAAGATTTGAGTCCTTTATGATGACCCCTTGTTTCTCCTCTCCAATGCTTGGAGTTTTTAGCCTCTTTTAGCTTCCTTTTAGGTTTTTGAAACAGTTACTGTAAAATTATGTTTGTTGCTGGGGTTCTTGACTGTCTTTTCCAGCCTGTTGGGTCTGGAAAATTTTACGAATTAGTCCTTCTCTAACTGATCTGTTACTTTACCTGTCATCGTTCTTTGCTACGTCTTTTTCAAGACTGCCTAAGCAGAACTGGCTTTTTTAATGTAACTATTGCTAGATAACCCTATCAAGTTACCAGTTTTAGTCTACTTGCCCACCATAGCATGAAGCAAGAAACTGCGATAATTGATTTTTAACTTTAAAGCCTTTTAAGTGCAAGTTTCAAGATCTCAAACAGAACTAAAACTTTGTAGGTAGGAGGTAGGCCATTCCTTCAGTGTCTAAGCATCTTAAGGAAAAGTATTAATGTTTCAATTAACTGTAAGTTCAGAAATAAGGTAGAGATGCAAGTGCATAGGAGCTGTGATTTATTTGTAGTTATTTGTGAAATATACATGAAAAACTGGTCAAAGACTTTGGCTTCTGCTTAGATTGGTAGCTAATACAACAGTTGCTTTTGCTATTAGATAGGGTGTTTTGTTAATAATTCTTAAATTCTAGCTTTAGACAATGAGACTAGAGAAGCTCTTCAGAATACCTACAATCTGACCAGCGTGCTGGCAGGAGTGGTTCATCGAAGTTCTACAAATCTTAGCGACCCAGTCGTATTGCAGGTAACAGGAACTAATGCTTAATAATGTTTGGCTACTCTTACATAGTATACATTATATTGTATGCATATAATAACTCTTTAAAAGCTCTATCTAAAATAACGTGTTGAGGGAAAGTTGGTCTTAGCTGTATATTTCATTTGCTGTATGAGGCTAGTATGACAGGATTTTAACACTGCATAGAGTTCTCTGTATCCTCTCTTTAATCTTGCTTGTCCCTCTCACCTGCTCGAATTAAAAAAACAAAACAAAAAACCCACCAAACAAACAAAAAAACCCAAAACCTGTTTCTGAAATTATTTCAAGAAATCACTGCTTGAGAGCTTGGAAGGTTATTTTCCAGTTGAGGTGTTTAGTTGTTTTTCATAATGTTCATAACAAAACCCTGGAGACTTTTGTCTCATCAGTACTTTGACAGGTAATTGTGAAGGAGTGAAAGGAAAGCTGTGGCTGCCAGTTCTCATGGAAGGTTTGCAGGGCATGTATGCCTCCTTCCCTCTGGTCAGTGCTATCTGCCAGTGAATGCAAGGGGGCTGTGCTAACAGAAGCTTGCTTTTAGGAGCCAAGTGCAGACATTACTGTTTTTATGGGGTTTTTAAATTATTTTTTTTAAGTGAACATGTGACATCTCCCAGTCTGACTTCACCAATTTTAACCTGTCCTTTCTGTGCATTTAACAGTAAAGTTTTCTTTACGTTTTAAAAATATGCACAGGTTTTCTCATATGTGGTTCTAAGCTTTCAGCAAATACTTGCTGGCTACCTGTGGTCACCTCTCTTTCTGGAGAGAGAAAGCAGAAAATGAATTTGCTAGTAGTTCTGTTGCCCTTGAACTGTGGAAAAGGAGTCAAGCATCCAGTAAAGAAGACTTTTCTTATGGTTTGCATATTTCTGAAAGCGCTAGGAGGACCAGAAGACTTGGAGATCCAAGTGACTTGCCAGTCAGTGGGAGAGATTTTTGTAGTCACCAAATAGATCCAATTATTTATGCCTTTAAGCTCTTATATCAGATATTTACATGGCGAGATTTTGTTTCAGCTGCTATCATATGCTCTGATTTTTGTCATGTTTGAGTATATTAACTTCACATTAACTCAGTTATGTGCCAAAAGAATGCTGTATGAAGGACTTTACTACCATTAGATCTGTTGGCAGTCTTTACAGCAAACCTGTTTTCCTATAAACATACTTTCTGCAAGAGCTTGCAAAGTGCTTTTTGGATTTTGAGACTTCTAGATCTTTCAATAGGACAAAGTCCCTTTCTCACTAACAGAATGGAGAACTTGCTGACGAGGCAAAGGGGCAAACTGGATAGGCTAAAAAGGTAATTCCTCTGTCAAAACCTTATTAATCTGTTTGGGCTTTTAATAAGTACATCAGTGCGGTAGGACATTACCCAATGTGCTTGCAGCAGCTCGTGTAACTGTTGTGTTAACATTACAGAGTCTGAAAATTAATTAAGTTGTGGTGTCTCATTATTTGTCCTTTCAGTTTCAGCTTTTGTAACTTGTAACATTCTTCAGTCAGATGCTATAGGAAAGAGATAAGTGAATAGCTTTTTATTTCCTCAGAGTATGCAGTTGCTGCAGAGGCTAACCTACAATGTTCCAGTCTTTTGCGCTGGTGCCAACATCGATGAATTAGTTTCATTTCTACTGCATCATGTGTAAGTGTGTACTTGGTTGTCTTTTCTTGTGGGAAATATCTAGCGAAGTTTTTAAACTTTCTGAAGGCCATTAGCATGTTGCACTAACCCGGTCTCCAGAGCGAGCTGTGGCATTTTTGCTCTGAAGTCAACAGAGGCTTTTCTTTGAAAACCATGTTGTTACAGATTGTCAAATGCAATGATTGTAGGACTTTGGGTGATTTAATAGTAATTGGCCTCTTAGCCCACCCCACTGGGAGCAGGAAGCTAACAAGGAGAAAAACCAGGAAAAAATTCATGCTTGTCATTAGGAGCAGACTTGTTACATTAATACAGATTTTGTGCAAGTGTCCTTGTAAGAGGTTTAATGACTATTAAAAGCACCTGCAATAAATGACCTTTGATGGCACTTGTCTCTGATACTGGGGGGGGGTTTCAGATGTACTCTGTTAAAAACTGCCCACGCTGTGGGGATTGCAACCTGAATTTTGCTGTGCTTGGTGGAATGGTGTCTAATTAAAAAACAAACCCCCCCAAAAAAACAAAACAAAATAAGTCGTCACCCACCCCCTGCCCTACAATTTCTTGTAATTAAATTATGGATGCTTTAATAAAAACATCTTTATTTAAACTTCTGAACTTTTCTTTTAAGTCAATCCACTGAAGATGAGTTAACGATACCGTGTTTAGGACTCCTGGCAAATCTCTGTCGTCACAACTTAACTATTCAAACTCAGATAAAATCTTTGGTAAGAGTTTTGGTTTTGTGGCATGATTCTCTGGCTTGAGGGCAAAAGAGAGTTACTTGACAGGGTTATTACCTTAGTATTTCTTATGCGGTTTTTTGCGGCAATAATAGCCCTGACTTGCTTGTTCAGCAGAGTTGGTGGTTGTTTCTCCCATGTTGGAGAGAATAACCAGTAGAACAGGAAGCTGGTTATTCTCTTTCCTTCTCTACATTCCTGTGTTGTTGCACTAGCTTGTGTTATACATTCAGTTTCTGCAACTGTTCTCTGCAAATGAAAGGTGAGTTTAAAATTTGAGTGTTCTTCCTTACAAAAACTAAATGTTGCTAACATATAAAGACTTTATTTGGATTTTTTGTAAGCTGATCTTGATGTCAGGTCAGGGCCCTTAAATCCTCAAATATGCATCCATATCTGAGCTACTCAGTTCCTGTCTCTTCATAAATAAGTGCAAACATAACTTATTTTTTAATTCAGAAATACAAATTCATCTACATGGCAGTGAATGTACTGTTTACCTTGGAAGAGAGGTGGGGAGGAAAGGAGGAACTATTGTCAGATCCGATCTCTGAGCAGAGAACAGATGGGGGTCAATTTTCAGTGGTTATTTTCTATTAGAGACTTCGGCAAAATTACTTTCTCATCTTTCTTTAAAATTATGATGGAATTCCTTCCCTTTTTTTTTTTTCATTTTAACTTATACAAGTTCAACAGAGAATTTAGTCATTAACATCAACACCAGTATTGTGCAGTAGAACACTAAAATAGTTTTCCTAGAGAACTGTTATCATTCTAATATTTTTTGTTTTATTCATTCTTTGTATGGCTTGCTTATAAATATGTATCACCTGTAAGTCTGGTGTTTTTATAGAACAGAATAAAATTTATAATGCCTATGTTTCTCCTTTTTGCTTTAGAATAATGTGAAGAGTTTCTATCGTACCTTAATAAGTTTCCTGGCCCATAGTAGTTTGACTATGGTTGTGTTTGCCCTTTCAGTATTATCAAGCCTTACTTTAAATGAAGAAGTAGGAGAAAAAGTAAGTGACGCTTTTGAAGTCTGTTCTATTCTTAAATTGTAGATAAAACTAATAGTCACACTGGCCAAATAAAATTCTAATTCCAGCTAGTTTTAATAAGCAAGAGACCCAGCAAAGTAAGTATGTGCCCATACATAACTTTCTTCTTCCTTTCAGCTCTTTCATGCTCGAAATATCCATCAGACATTTCAGTTAATATTCAATATTGTTGTAAATGGAGATGGTACTCTAACAAGAAAATACTCTGTTGATCTACTCATGGATCTTCTGAAGAACCCCAAAGTTGCAGATTATCTTACCAGGTATGACTTCTCTTAAAATTACAGGATATTTTTCTGAAGTTCTTGTTCAGTTTCTTTGCTGTATGCTATTTGCATTCTGAACCAAGCATTGGAAAAAAATTCCCTAGATGCTTTTTGAATGTTACTACTTGATTATAACTGCTGCACCTGAAACTAAAGGATTTTTGTGTTACTAATTTCACACAGAAGTGTGAATCAAAATCTGTTTTTTCATTGTCACTTAGGAATATTTAATAGTGTGTTCAGTAATTCTTTGTCTGGACAGTATCAGTAGTCAGACAACTTGATGAGTAGCCTGTATTATCTGGAAGTGGAATAGTATGGTTGAAGTTGTAATAATTTTGCTGGAGGGCATCACAGAGTAGTTCTGTGGAGAGCTTGACTAGTGGTTCTGCAAATTCAGTTAGCACAATTTATTTGCTGAATTTCAATCTAAATCTAGCAGTAAAAATAGATGGAAAATCTTGGCTTATTTTAAGCAATTTGCTTTCATTCTTAGAATATTTTTAAAGCTTAGTCTATTTTAAATAGAAATTACATTATCAAAACTATCACTGTACCTGAAGTGTTTGGGGGTAAGAGGGAGAATAGAGCACTTGCATTCATCAGTTGGTATAAATGTCTGAGTGTGAAATTCCAATATTTTTTTTTTTCCCTCTATGTATGCTGTAGATATGAGCACTTTACCTCATGCCTTGGTCAAGTATTAGATCTTCTTCATGGAAGGGATCCTGATTCATCATTTAAGGTATTTATACTTTTTCAGCTTAAGAATAAGAGGGTAAAACTCCTAATCTAGTTCCACTTCTGTAGTCATATGTAGGTTCCTTGTGTACAAGGGCTCATAATGAAATACATTGTCTTCAGGACTCTTAAGTGACCTATGGTATTCACCAAGTTTATATTTTCTAGTTGTTCAAAAGGCTGTCAGGTTGAATTTGTAATGGTTGGGTTTTTCGCCAGACTATGTGTGTCTGCTTTCAGGCAACAGACATAAAGGCAAAAAGCCAACATAAACACCTCTTGTGCTTCGGCTAATAAGAAATTTGGGGAATGTACCAGAAATGCAGTGTGTACCCCACTTCACTGGCTAAAACTTGAATTAATACTACTCAGACATTGAACTGATGATCAGGCAACCATGATGCGAATTTCAAAGACTTAGGAATAAGTTCTGTCATATTAGTTGAGCAAATTGATGCCACATTTGGTTAAACAGTTAACCGTTACATTCAACTTTGTCTCACTACAACCTTATGTAAATGAAGCATTGGCTATCTGTTGCTAAAGGCTAAAATATGAAATGTGAAAATATTTGGGCTAAATACATCTGTGAAACAAATCTTAAGGTTTTTTTTATGAATGTGTTTCACATCATAGTAAATAATAAATGCTAATGTTTCTGTGTATGTGATTTCTTGTTGTTTGTTGGTTTTATTTAGAAAGACATATTGACAAGGAGCTTTCCAGGGTGCTTTCCTGTTTGTGTGCATCCATTCGTGTCGCAGCATATTTTCCCTTCCATAGCTTTCTTCATTCTGACTGTATATGCATTTCTACTGCTTATTAGATCACTAGCCAACAGTCATGCTTTTTTAAAAAAAGAAGAGAAAGCAATACACTGAATACTGTCAGAAGCCTTCACCGGTCTAATGAACTGTGTTTCTGCTGCTGACTTGGCTTTAAGGAAAGAAAACTATTCTTCAGAAAACTTTAAAGTGCTGAAAGGAGTTGCATAGAACTTACATATCTCTTTAGACTTGTGCTATGGGCGTTGCAGTTTCTGTACAAGTACTTGATTTAAAAGCATTTGAACTCTCATTCACTTCACACAGATCTTGGAGCTGCTGCTTGCCTTCTGTTCTGTGATAGAACTGCGTCATACCCTGCGGCAGGCAATACTGGAACCATCTGGCTTGCCAGTGTCTGGAAATACCAGATTTGTGACTCGCTCAAAGACTTTTGAACCATCTGTTGCATTGGTGCACTTGTCAAACCAGCCATTGGAAGGCTCTGAAGACTGTTCAGTTCTAGCATTGCAACTGTTCAAAGAGATTTTTGAGGTACCAAGACTGATAATTGAGTTTAAGAGCTTCTTAGCAGCTATATTTTTAATTGATTTTTAAACAACTATTAGCATTTTACTTGAAAAATAGCATGCAAGAATATACCTGAAATAAAATATTCTTACTGTTCTAGAATTCCATGCTTTCTAAAACAACTTTTCTTTTAAAAACATGCTATATTTTAGAAATATGTCTGTGTTGAAAGTTAAGTGGAAGATATGGTAGCTCATAAAGTCATGAGGTAGATACAAAGCTATCAAAGAATAGCTTCCTAGGACTTGTAGAAGTGAGAAAGTTTCTGCTGTTTCTGTGCTCTTTGTTAAACTTCGTCCTCCATTATGATACTGATCAGCAGTCTTAAGACTCAGGTTTAAACCTGAAATAGCAAGAGGCTGGGAAATCTAGAAGACAGGCTGGTGGAGGAGGGGGTAGGGTAGGATTAGCTTCCTTGTTCTGTAGTCTTATACATTGACATAAAATAAAATGTTTCTATTACAGGATGTTATTAATAGTGGGAACAGTGCCTCGGCCAAACACTTTGTGGATCTTTTGCTGCCTGTTCTTCTTGATCATCTTCAGATGCCAGAACAGATTGTGGATGAGCTATTAGTGAAGAAAAAGTGTCAAAGAATAATCAAGGCTATTGATGTCCTGACAAATATCCTTTTTATGTGCCTATTGGCAGTTCATTTATTATTGCTCCACCGTGATCTGCTCTAAGATGTTAGAAGAAATGTCCATCTTGGATCACTTTAATAGCTTTTAGACAATAACTGCCCTAATTTTATTTAGGACTGTCCGTCTTGAAAGACCTTAAGTAGCTTTCTAATTGCTGTGAAATTATTTTGTAATACAGTGGAGCAGGATAAAATGTGGTGGCTATTCAACAGTATAGAAGCACTTTGCAGATCAAAAATGAAGATGAGTGTTTTCTGTTGAAATTGTAAGGGGAGTTTGGGTGGCCATTTTCTTGATCAGTATAGTGTTTTTGCATAGCTAAGTCAAGTGCAGCTCCCAGTTAAATATGATAGAAATTTAGATCAGTGGAATGATACAGTTTTACACTCCTCTTGGAGTCCTTAGTGTCCACAGTGTCATGTAGCAAGGAGGACATGACTGCAGGATGTAGTCCTGCATCTAAGCTGAATTCTATGAAGAAGTCTCACTTCACTCCTAGATAACTCATCCTTGTATTAGGGACTGATTGTTCACTGCCTTTTGTTCATCATTTTTCTTTATGCCACTCATTTTATTGTGGTTTCCCTTAGTTTCCAAGTAAGTGTGTGTTTTAATTGAAAAGTGAAGCTTGCTTGGCTTGTGAGTTAACCATGACTTAAGTAGTTTATGTAGTTGGGTTTTAAAAGCATTTTTGGAGGCACTTGTGCTTTGATACACTAACTTTTGTGTCCTTTATTATTGGAAAAAGTTGCCTTTTGGTGCCAATAGCACCAAAGCATAGGTATATTAAGTTTATTCTTAACTCAGTCTACTGCTCTGTAGAGATGAAATACTGAAAATGCATGCCTCAAAGGTACTGACTGCCAGCCAATGTACATCTCTAATAGAAAACCAATTTACCTATAGTGGGATTGATACTGGTTTTGGGACAAAAGCCATGGACTCTAAAATGTGGTGAGCACATAAATTTTATCTAAAATCTAATTTAGCAAGACGTGTATGAGAGTTGTGATGTTGTTCCAATAGAAAGTATATTGTAGTTGAAAGTACCATTTAAATGCATGTAAATCAATACTGGTTTTAAATCAAACTTAGCATTTTTGTGGCGATAGAAAGTAATGTTGCTGGTCAGTTCAATAAGTAAAACCTAGCTTAAACATTCAGATATTGTTTTCAGCGTAACCTGGAGATCCACTTATGTAGAACAGTGACCTTAAACCTCATGCAGTAGTTCAAACTTACCCAAGTTGAAGCTTACCAGAACTGCTTATGGCACCTCATTTTTCATTTTGATTTTATGCAAGAAGAGTTCAAAAATCACACATCAGTATGGGAGGGAATTATTGCACTGAAAATGGAATATACATTCTTTCAGCCCAGTGTCATTAACCTGAATGTTGATATAACTAATAGTTATATGGCCAAAAAACAGTGAAATATAATGGAACCTATGATTAAACCCTCCTCACTTTCAACTTGAAAGTGATTTTTTTGGTCTTCACTGTTGCCATCCTTGGCATGCTGGAGAAGCTCAGCAGCATGTCCAAGGAACTCAGTGATTTCTCTTGGTATTGGCACTGTTGCCTTACTAGACGCATTTAATTTCTTTGTGAAGGTATTTATTAATTTTTTTAAATTTACTGAATTTATTTATCAGTGCTGATTTGACAAACCTTTTTCTGCCGGTTTTTTTTCTCACCCACTTTGCTTTTCTATTTTTATGTTTAAAAGCAAACTTGCTGCTGATACTATTTTGAAAACACTTGATCTCATGAGCAGACTGAAACAGGATGTACCTGGTATGGAGGTCAGCTTCTACAAAATCTTACAGGTATGACTTTAAAATGTCTTAAGAAACATATCTGTGAAGGAAGGTGTCACTGCACTACCATAGCTTAGTTCTGAATGTTTTGGATGCTTGTCTCTGAAGTGGTAAAACTTCTAGGAAAATATAGTCCCCTGGGCACAATTCTTAAAGGTTGTTTCATGGTTAGTTCTTCTAAAAGAAGAGCAGTTTGCTTTTACTCCAATCATTTATTTCAGTAATGCCTGTGAAATCATATTTCAGCTGCCTAGTAAGTATTATCCTTTTAAGACTGCATTAGGACTGCATTTTAAAGATGGCAAACTAGAAAAAAGTTATCACAACCATGTAATTATTTGTAAGGTTGGTTACTATTAAATATATATGTCTAATTTGTGACTTTGCGTAGTCAAAACAGTTTCTGGTAACTATTGGTCATACCTTAACAATTTACTTTGTTGATTGAAAAGTAATCCAGACAGTCAAACACTTCATGCTGTTTTGGAGGGGTTTCTTTCAATAATGAGAATTATGTAATTTAATGGGTAGCAATCAGAGTTTCACAGTCCTCAGGAAATCCTTATAAAACTTAAGCTTGTGACCCTTTATCATGGAAATCAAGCACTTGAAAACTTGAAGCAATTAAGTAGCTTCTTTACCTGTTGCATTGGCTTTAATGGGAAAACATGTTTCTAAATACTCTGAAGTGTAAACTATTTTTAAAATTTCTTCTCTTCCATTGACTTCAGGCTCAGAAACTTAGAAGGGCAAACTTTAAGAAGGTAGCTTAAGTTTTGAATAAAACAATTCTGTGCTCATGGGCTTTGATAGTGTGATGGCTGGGTGGTTTGGGGGTTTTTTTGTTGTTGACTGTTATACCTTGTTTTGACGGAAGTAGTTTCTTTTTTAGGATCAACGCTTGATTATGCCTTTGACGTTTGCTTTAACATCAGACCACAGAGAGCAAGTCCAAGTGGGACTTAGAATACTGTTTGAGGCTGCACCCTTACCAGATTTTCCTGCCATAGTGTAAGTTTGTTTTTGTGATAGTCTAGTAGGATTTGACATTTTTATGGGCTTAGTGATATTCATGTTTCTTGGCATATTACTTTCGATTCATCAGAGACAGAAACTTTAGGAAAAATTGTCTTGTTTCTTCTTTATCTGCAGTTAAGAGACAGTAGTGATCTTGGAGGCCAGAGGAAGTAGTTCAAATGCTGATGGTATTCAATTAACATCAGATCCTAGAGAGCATAGTAGTAAATGACTTCTGTCCTTCCGGGTTCTTTTGTCTGAAGTCTGTGCTTGCGACTTACTACTTGGAGTGCATCTAATATTCTGACTGTCAGATTCTCTCTCTACTGAACTTTGTCAGACACGTCACTCTTCAGTTCCTAAAGCTTTGCTTACCCTTTTGCGTAACTTCCAAGAAAGAACAGAATAGGATAAGACACGGGCAGATGGCAGTTCAGGTAGTATTTAAGGTGGCCTAAATAGGGGAAAAAGTATTGAGAAACTATTTGATGGAGTCCTTATTTCTGTAGATGTAATAAAATAGGAAAAACCGTCACAGTCTTTGCAACCTAGAAAACCAGTGTGACACTTCTTCCCTTTTTGTTAGCAGAGCTTTTTAAAAACAAAAATGGGAATTGTTTGAAAGGACTTCCAAATCGGATGCCTTTTTGGCATTTGACCTGCTTTTCTCAAGTGAAAGATTTGTAACATAACTAGTTTATATTGGAACAGTGACTGAATTACTACTTATATGGAGGGAAAAAAGTAAAGGAAGATGACCTAACCAAATCGTGGTAATTTGCTTCATTGTGGCTTTTTGGTTGTTTTTGAGAAAGCTTGTGAAGTTAGTGGCATGTACAGGAACTTTAAACAACAAACAAACAAAAAATCCACACACCCTAGGGAATCATACTCTTCTCTATCATAACCCCAAAATAGGCCAGTGATAAGAACACAGTAATAACAGTCTAAAACTGTGTTCATCCTGAAAACACCAGTGCTGTTTTTATGATTACCAAGTAGTACTACATATCAATAATATCAATATATCTAGTTAGCTGTAGACTTCAGGAGAGAAATACAGGGGGGTGCTGGGGGTAGGGTATGTTAAGTAGAGGAATGTCTGTAAAACCATCAAAACGGGTACAAAATAAATTTTGAAAGCTGAAGCACCAACCCAAATAGGGTTTCAGAAGAGGTATGCAGCTCTGGAGCTCTGAGGCTACAGGGAGTGCTTGGGATCTCTTACTAAGGCTGGGCCAGTAGGAGGTGGTCTTCTAGCCTGCAGGAGGTGTGCAGTTGCTGAGGATCTGTGGTGCCAAGTAAAGGAGCTGCAGGAGGTCAGCAGCTTGTGAGTATCAGAAATGATGAAGAGGAGATTGACCAGATCCTTCTTCAAGACCTTCAGGTTCAAGTGTCTGAGACTCCAGATGTGCCAAAGGAGGGGCAGACAGAATCTATGCCTATTGGGTTGGGAAATGGAGACTCCTATGATGGCGATGGCTGGAAGCCATGGGGGCACAGGTGATATTCCCCTTGATTCCACCAGGGAGAGGGGAAGGGCTTGAGGAGAGAGAAGTGGACAGATTCTGTAGGTCAACAATTGGTTGTGCAACCAGTATTAGAAACAGTTTTGGTTTGGTTTCCATGACCATGAGACTGAGGATCAAGGACTGGCCAACATGATGAGGAGACCTTTAAACTAAAAGTGACAAGGGGAAAAGATGACCAACAATCAAGTGAGGAAGTGGTAGACTGGGTTGGTGTCATGGTTTAACCCCAGCCAGCAGCTAAACACCATGCAGCCACTCACTCACTTCCCCCACCCAGTGGGATGGGGGAGAGAATCAGGGGGGAAAAAAAAGTAAAACTCATGGGTTGACATAAGAATGGTTTAATAGAACAGAAAAGAAGAAACTAATACTGATAATAACACTAATAAAATGACAATAGTAATAATAAAAGGATTGGAATATACAAGTGATGCACAATGCAATTGCTCACCACCTGCCAACTGATGCCTGGTTAGTCCCTAAGCAGTGATTTCCGCCCCCCCCCCCCCCCTCCCCCCAGTTTATATACTAGATGTGATGTCACATGGTATGGAATACCCCGTTGGCCACTTCAGGTCAGCTGCCCTGGCTGTGTCCCCTCCCAACTGCTTGTGCCCCTCCAGCCTTCTTGTTGGCTGGACATGAGAAGCTGAAAAATCCTTGACTTTAGTCTAAACATTACTTAGCAACACCTGAAAACATCAGTGTTATCAACATTCTTCTCATACCTAACTCAAACATAGTACTATACCACCTACTAGGAAGACAATTAACTCTATCCCAGCTGAAACCAGGACAGTTGGAAAACAAAGGGTTTGGGTTTATGTGAACAGGAAGAACTGTACAATCAACACAATAGGGCTAAAGCTGGGTCACCCCAATATGCACATAAATAAGAGATTGCCTACAGGATAGTATTGTGGGGGAAAAGCCCTCATACTCTTCCTGGAAGATCAGTGAGGCGGGGTGCCTCTCTGAAATGCCTGCAAAATAATGCACACAGCATTTGAGAAGAAACAGGAGAAACTGGAAGTCTGCATGCAGTTACAGGGCTATGGAATCACAGAGCTGTGGTGGGATGAGTCACATGACTGGAGTGCTGCAATGGATGCATACAGAATCTTTAGCAATGATGAGCCAGAAGGGTGAGGAAGAGAGTTGCCTTTTTTATGAGAGCAGAGGGAAGGCATGGAACTTTGCCTTGGGACAGATAAACCAGCTGAGAGTTTGAGTTCTGATTAGGAGGCAAACCAAAATGGGCAACGTCTTAGTGGGTGTCTGCTGCAGACTGCCGGATCGGAAAAAAGTAGTAGATGAAGCCTTTAGACAACTGTAAGAAGCCTCACATTCACAGACTGTGGCCCTTGTAGGAGACTTTAGCCACCTTGGTATCTGCTGAAGAGGTAACACAGTAGGGCACCAGCAATCCAGGAGGTTTCTGAAGCACTTTGATGAACACTTCCTAACACAGAGGATTGAAGAGCAGATGATAGAAGACATCCTGCTGGACCTGATTGCTTACAAACAAGGAAGAACTGTTTGGGGATGTGAAGGTCAGTGACATTCTTGGTTGCAGTGACCATGAGATGGTGATGCTCAAGTTCCTGAGAGGAGGGAGTAGGGCAAAAAGTTGGAACACAACCCTGGACTTCAGGAGAGCAGATCTTGGTCTCTTTCATGATCTGCTTGGAAGAATCCCATGGGATACAGCCCCGGGGAGTAGAGGGGCCAAGAACAGCTGGTTGATTTTTTTTGTTGTTGATTTTTTTTTTTTTTTTCCCCTCACCTCCTGCCCCATCCCCTTCACCCCTCCTCCCCAAAGGATCATTTTCTTCAAGGCCTCAATGGTCCATCCCATCCCAACAAGCAGAAAAATCAAACAAACATGGCAGGAGGCCTGCAAGGAATGCTTGACAAAATTCAAATATAAAAAGGAAGCATGCAAGAGGTGGAAGCAGAGACAGATGACCTGGGAGGAAGATAGACAAAGTGTCCAAGTATACAGGGATGGGGTTAGAAAAGCCAGAGCTCACCTGAAGTTGAACCTGGTAACAGATGTGAAGGGCGACAAGAAAGACTTCTACCAGTATGTCAGCAGCAAAAGACAGTGTGCGTTTCTGCTGAATGGGGCAGGGGAACTGGTGACAAAGGACATGGAAAAGTTTGATATACTCAATGCCATGTTCACCTTGGTCTTCACTGATATGATTTGCCTTTTGGAATCCTAGGTCCCTGAGAGCAATGGGAAGGTCTAGAGGAAGGAAGACTTACCCTGTGTGGCAGAGGATCAGGTTATGGAACATTTAAACAAACTGAACATACACAAGTCCATGACACCTGACAGGATGTACCCATGAGTGCTTAGCGAGTTGGCTGATGTCATTGCAAGGCCACCCCAGATTATCTTTGAAAAATCATGGTGATTGGGAGAGGTTCCTGAGGACTAGAAGAAAGCAAATATAACTTCTGTCTTCAAGAATGGCAAAGATGGTCAATAGCACCCTGGACTGCATTAGTAAGAGTACTGGTGGGAGGTCGAAGGAGGTGATCATTCCCCTCTGCTCAGCTGTGGCGAGACCTCATCTGGAGTGGCATGTCCAGGTCTGGGCTCCCCAGTACAAGAGACACACAAACATACTAGAGTGAGTCTAGTGAAGGGCCATTAAGACGTTTGAGGGATGAGTGTGTGTCGTACAAGGTGAGACTGAGGGAGCTGGGATTGTTTAGTTTTGAGAAGACTTGGCAGGGGATCTTATCAATGTGTATAAAAGTCTGATGGAAATGAACAAAGAAGGTGGAGCCAGAGTCTTCTCAGTGGTATCCATTGACAGGACAAGAAGTAGGTACAAACTGAAATATAAGAAAAAAAAGCCTTTTTAATTTCTTTAAATATATTAAAAAAAAAAAACAAAACACTTTTACTATAAGGGGAATAAAACACTGAAAAAGTTGCCAAGAGAAGTTGTGTAGAGTCTTTATCCTTTGAGACAGTCAAAACTACTAGATGTAGTCCTGGGCAACCTGCTTAGAGCAGGGGAGTTGAACTACATGATCTCTAGAGGTCCCTTTCAGCCTCAACTATTCTATGATCACATGATTTTGTGGATATAGGAAACATTTTTATAATGGCCAGTAACAAATAGTGTGGCTGGAAGAATGATGTATCTGTACAATCCAATATGCTGAGAATTGTACAATGGAATAACCAAACAACATGTATAAATACAAGTTAAAAATAGGCTTTGTTCACTTAGGAATCAATTGAGACAGCACTTCAGTGAAGTGTTTGGTATAACCTAGTAACTAAGGAATTTATCTAGAAGAAAAGATTTTTGACTGGTGCCTCAAAAATCAGCTCTTTTCACTTACCATTCTCTCTGATTTGGAACATGTCATTAGTAGCTGCCTCAAAAACACCAACCTCAAGTAACATACAGACACTGGAATATAGGTACTGTAATTACTTCTGTCTAAGCTTTTGTGTTCTCTTCCCTGTACAAATTTTAACCAATTGCACTTTTATCTGCATACTTAAATTTTGGTTAAAACCTACAAAATTAAATGTGCCATACTCAATATAATATGTAAAATAGCATCACAGACAAGGAAAAACTAAGGTTTATTGGTAGCCCTCTGCCTTTTCACGATTCAATCTTCTTATTTTTATGCCTAATACTTTCTCAATCTTCCTACTTACAAAGAGTGGCCTAGTTAAGTTGAATAATGACATGTGAAATAACCTGTTTCTCAGGCTAATAAAGAACAGATGATCTGTTCTGCCCTTTCTGGTGTGATACTGCATTTCTTTCTGAAGGTTAGCCATGACAGGCTTTCTCTTTCTCTTTTATTTTTTTTTTTTTCCCTTTGTTCTACTTTCTGTATCTCTGGACAGTTTGGGCACATGTCTGATACTACATCTTAATGTTGTGTGATAATGCAAATGTGACTATTCTGTAATCTGTTTTCAATGAAAGGGAAGCTGATTATGTTATGAAATTGTTCTCATCTTCAATTCTTGCAATGATATTTGTAGCAGGTTATTTCATTATAGCCTTTATGTTTATACAGGCTTGGTGAAAGCATTGCGGCAAATAATGCTTACAGACAACAAGAAACAGAGCATGCATCAAAAAGAATCCAAATGCGGTCACCCATGACCAACGTTACTTCGGTGAGGTCCTGTCCTTCAAGTGATGGATCCACAACTTCAAATATTCAGGAATTAATACAAAAACTTCATTCTGGACTACAGGTTAGTAGAATTTATATACACTTGTTAAATATTTGATACTTTTTTACGGGGGGGCAGAAATTAAAATCCAAGTGTCAGGCTATAGCACATGTATCAGCTGAGTTCAGTTTAGATTCCTGCCTATTTAGAATGTGTTCCTTTTATTGAGCTCCTGAGCAGAATTCAATAATAATTCTTTGTGCTACATCAGAAGCTGGGCTCCTTATTGAGATCCCTTTCTCCAGTGGGGTTGCCCACACTCTTCTAGTTGTCAGATGTGGAGACAGGTGTCACATATAGTCACAACTGCTTAGACTTGCTGGGACACTTACAAGGAACCTCCTCCCCCTGCTTCCTAAGATATAGCCTGTGATAAAATAGAGATCATATACTGCTTTAGAAGAGTATGGTGCATTTCTTATATGCCTAAACACGCATACGAACATTTTCCTTTTCTTGCCTGTAGCTGACTCTAGTATTTGTGGCCTTCTTGGAAAGGCACTGTTATTACTTCAGAAGAAAGTTTTTGCTTCCCTCTGCAGCAATATGCATTATGAATGAGACACTCAAACAGGCACCACATATAGCGTGCTGCTTTGTGGGCCATGCTGTCAGATACTGGCTATATTTCCTCTTTCTTTTTTCTTTTCAAAGCAAGTTAGTTACTTTGTAGCTGCTTTAGACTGCGTGATGGATCTGTGTGGTTGCTTCTGTTTTCTTTTGGCTTAAAAGAACAGTATGCAAATTGGGAAAACAAACAGAATGGGCCTGATAACAGCTTGATATCTGTATTAGCGGCATTGCCTCCAGCCTTAGCTTTGCAATGGTCCTCTCTCTTGTAACAGATAAGAATGAAACTCAGCAAGCTACCAGTTCCAGGCAGCTGCTAGCATAATAGTGAAAAAGGTCAAGTGAGTCTTCATTGGCTTACTTCATACTCTGCCATGGGATGCTCCCATTGATCATCCTTTTGAGGCTGCACACAACAGTCTGTAGGTGCATTGCTGTGTACATATCAATGTAAGTCAAAGCTGCCACAAGTGCCTAACAGCACTAGTGCAGCACCTTCCAGTAATGTGACGGATTGTAAAGCTGCTTCAATTTTTGAGGGGAGAAATTGAGTGAATCTTTTCTTAGACCTTCTAATTAGTAGAACTTTCCTTTAAAAATGAATATACACACTCACTTTAAAATATCCAGTACTTCATCTCTGTGTGTGTTCTGTATGTTATATGAAGCTCAAATGTGTGTTAAAACATAATTGAGAAAACACTTTTAATAGTATTACTGCACAGAGAGAGTGGAGGGAACTTACAGAAACTTTTCTTATAGTAGTAATATCTAAAAGGACGTAGAGATTACAGGTTTGCAAGCAGGAAAAGAAACTACTTGTTTCCGACTTTAGGGACAGGAAAATATGAGCTGAGAACTGGAGCCATGCAGGGGCTACTGTTAATATGCAAAGAAATTCTTACATAATGGTTCAAAACGGTGCAGAGATGGTAGCTTTTCAGTAGGTGTTCATTGTATGAACAGCTGGGATAGCTTGTACTTGGTAATGTATCAGCATTTATGAACAGCTGCTCAAAACTGCTGTTATAGTAGCACTGCCTAAGAAAAAATATCCTGAAATCACCAAGTAGCATTCTCACTTGACTCAGGCGTATATTTTAATAAACACTTAGGACTTGTTGTACCATATATGGTAAATTTCCTCTAGTAAGTCAGTGGGTTAACATAGTAAGTTCTGTTCTGGGTAGTATCCTTTCAGAACAACTTACCTGGGCCTTTTCTGATAATCTGTATGTTGAGAAGGCCATGGAGTATGAACAGAGATTTTTAGCCATGTGTATTTTGTGCTGTTAATACTAGGGCAAATTACTTTAGGTGTCCTATGAGAGGACTGCTAATTCTCCAGCAAAGATTAGACCAAGGGGAACCATTTTAGAGTGGTGATGTTACCTTTTCATAGTGCTGGACTGATAGTCTTCTGCAGATGAATCCTATTCAGCCTAAATAGTTCAATTATTCAGAAACTTTCCACAAAGAGTCAGGTGGATTCATTTGAGCAGACAGTCTCAGACATAAGAACTCAAAAAGCTAGTGGACAAGTGGAGTTCACAAAACTACTGCGCTCTTTAGGCCTGCGTTACCTATCTAAGTAAATACCAATTTACAGTAGCAGTAATTGGAAAACATTTCCACAGATGAAGGAGCCATTCACTGATATGAGGATATCTGACATAATGGATGTCTATGAGCAGAAGCTGTCGGCGTTAGCAGTGAGTACAACCTAATGTGTATGGGTACATTGCTGTCTGTACATTCAGAAAATGTTAATTAAAAATGTTCTTCCTACGTACAGTCTAAAGAAACTAGGCTGCAAGACCTTTTGGAAGCAAAGACATTAGCTCTGGCTCAGGCTGATAGGCTGATGGCTCAGTACCGATGTCAGAGAGCCCAGGCTGAGTCCGAGGTAAGTAGCAGGAGCTTCCTTCTGGGACTCTGAGGTGGGGCTGAGTAATAATTGTCTGGGTAGCTTTAACTGTGATTGCATGTGTAGAAACTATATAGCTTAACTGTAAGCTATGCTTGCAAGTTAGGGCAATCTTAATTTTTATCATAAACACCCTGTTTTCCTCTGGATTGTTCTTTGGAACAGTTTTCTTTTAATGTCCTTTCCCCTATAGGAAGTCAACAAAACAAACCTACTGGACTGATTATCATTTGTTAACCATTAGTGTTAATTTAATGGTAGTAATCTTGAAAATTAATAAAGCCACTTACTAGAATCCTATATAGAATTTGCTGGTATATGAAGAACTGTTTCCTGTTTGTGCCTTTTAATCACTTGTGAAAGATGAACTTTCAAATAAAGCTTGCTTCCATGGGGTATGTATTTGAGGTGTTGTGTTTTAACCCCAGCCGGCAACTAAGCACCACGCAGCCGCTCACTCACTTCCTCACAGTGGGATGGGGGAAAGAATAAGAAGGGTAAAAGCAAGAAAACTCGTGGGCTGAAATAGAGAGAGTTTAATAGGTAAAGCGAAAGCCACACCCGCAAGCAAAGCAAAACAAGGAATTCATTCACTACTTCCCATCGGCAGCCAGGTGTTCAGCCATCTCCAGGGAAGCAGGTCTCCATCACGTGTAGTGGTGACTTGGGAAGACAAATGCCATCAGTCCAAACATCCCCCCCCTTCCTCCTTTCTTCCCCCAGCTTTATATACTGGGTATGACATCACATGGTATGGAATATCCCTTTGGCCAGTTTGGGTCAGCTGTCCTGGCTGTGTCCCCTCCCAACTGCTTGTGCCCCTCCAGCCTTCTTGCTGGCTGGGCATGAGAAGCTGAAAAATCCTTGACTTGGTCTAAACACTACTTAGCAACAACTGAAAACATCAGTGTGTTACCAACATTCTTCTCATACTGAACCCAAAACATAACACTATACCAGCTACTAGAAAGAAAAAAAAAACTCTACTCCAGCCGAAACCACGGCAGGTGTGCATTGAAAACTCGGAATAATTTCTATTTTTTAAAGGTTATAATAAAGATTGGGCTACAGATTACTAAATCCATAGCTAAAATGTATCACCTTTTACTTTATTCTTCCCTCTCCCCTCCCACTGTCTATAAAGGGATCTAAAGGAATTTAGTGAACAAATTAATTTGTAGTTAATACTAGGTGAGAGAAATCCTTTTCTTAATGTAGCTGCTGGCATTTTAGTGTTAGATCTATGGTCTTAAATATGCCTATTACAAAGTGACTTGTGAAACAGAATTGCTTGTAATTGTGGGTTGGGTTTTTTTTTTGTTGGTGGGGGGTGTCTTTCCACTCAAAGGCAAGAACTCTTGCTGCAGTGTTGAAGGATGCAGAACGAAAAAATGAAGAACTTAATGATTTGCTGAAAGCTCAGCAGGTAGAATCTGAAAGAGCACAGACTGATATTGAACAGCTCTTTCAACACAACAGAAAATTACAAACAGTTGCTGAAGAACATGAAATACTGAAAATATCCTCTGTCAATCTTCTTCAGAGGTAAGGCACGTAAGATCTCTAAGCAAATGCTTCGTATCCAAAGAGTGATGAAGCCCTTTACTGGGCTAAGCGCATTAGAAGGTCAACATTACATGCTACTTCATGTTTTTAAGTGAAAAATTCATTATTTTTTCTTTCTTCTGTAAGCTTGTCAATGAGGTTAACTTAAGTCATTCAGGAAGTTAATATGTTAAATGGAGTGAGAACTAAAGTTGTAGATGTTGAAGGTCCAGTTCAGGAAGTAGCATGAACTTTGTATAAAAGAGAGCATTGTTCTCTAACAAACAAAATTAACAATGCTTAATTTCTATTAGTATTATACCATACTCTCAGCTTCTTTCTTTGATCTTATATGCTGTCTTGATGACATGCTATAAATAGTTTGGTGAAGCAGCTAATAACAGTATGTCTGCATCTTTTATCACTTCTGTAGCAAATTTGACTGAAATTAGGTTAAAGTGAGGTAGGGAGGAAGGAGGCACATTGTGTGTCCCAAATTATTTATAAGCATTATTTCTTTAGAATCTTAAGCTACAAAAGGACATGAGGCACAAAAAGTACATAAAGTTAGAAACTATTTATGAAAATATAATGTGCTTTGGAAGAATAAAGCCTTTAAAAAGCTTTGGCTTTTCAACTCACATGAGCTGGTCTCGTCACTAGGTGTCAGCAAGGCAAAGAAGCTGATAA
Source organism: Harpia harpyja (assembly GCF_026419915.1). Taxonomy (NCBI): domain Eukaryota; kingdom Metazoa; phylum Chordata; class Aves; order Accipitriformes; family Accipitridae; genus Harpia; species Harpia harpyja. The sequence continues at coordinate 41,644,897 of NC_068947.1, forward strand.
AATTGAGAGCGAGTTTCTTGCTTAATAATGGGAGCAGGCATTGTATTAGACAATTTTGAAGGCATATTGCTCCCAATAAGGGAGTCATTGAGGGAGGAAAAATGTATAAAACTTTTGTCCATTATGGGGTTTCTTGAGTAAGTAGCTAGTATAGTCGCTGTGGCAGTGCCTGCTTTTGTGCTTGTATTGTATGCAGCCATACACTGTGTGAACATGTATTTGACTAATTTATGTGAAAGAAAACAGCCTCAATCTAGTATTGAACAGTTGTAAATTCTCCAAAGAAGGAATAAAATAGATTTCTGATCCTTACAATGTGTTTATAAAGCAAAAACTTGCTTTCTAAATGATCTGTGCACTTTAAATATACTGTTCCTTAAAAACAATCAGATAACTGACATCAGAGGAGAGAGTTTTCCTTTTGGTAGGAAAGTAGAAAAACATTTGCTTAGAGCATGAGATCTGCCTCAAACTTGTATTAAATGCACATTGCATTGTCTTCAGTATATTCAATTTTTAGTATCACGAGACAACTGGAGATCACAGACTGACTCAAAGGGTCCCTTAAAAGACGACTGCAAATAGCTAATTTATAACAGTTTATGTATGACAAATTTATAAAGGCATCTGTATGTTTTGTCAGTTCCTAAGAGTTTTCTGCTGGAGAAAGGTTGCTTCCTGATCTTTAATAATTAAGGATATGTAAGGGATCCACTGAAGCTTGGCTTGTTTTTTGGGTTTGTTTTTTTTTTTTCCTTCTTCTAAGTATGTTCATTTAAAAAACAAAACAACACCCAAACAAACAACAAACTACCACCAAAAAATCCTCAACTGAACCGCCCTTCCCCACCCTGCCCAAAACACCTTGTTTTTAGCTTGAGTGGGATGATTGCACAGATGATGTCAAGTATTTTTATTTGACAAACTATTAAAGTAAAAGCTCTTCAAAAGCACTTACACTCTTCAACCATAACCCCCTAATTCATTTGTAGGTATGAAACAACTGAAAGACAATATAAAGATCTACAGATTACATGCAATTCACTAAATAAACAAATGGAAGCAATGAAGACACTAAATGAATCACTCAAGCAGCAGCATGACAGGTAAGTTCAATTTGGTCTTTTTAAAGCAAATTAAAGATAAACAGTAAAACTAAATAGCACTTTAGTCTCAATTTTTCAATTCTGCTTTAAGTAATGACTGAGAAGTGGAGTTAGAGGAAGCAAAAGATGCTTCAGTGTTGCTTTGTATGTGTATGTTAGATGAAAATCCGTAGTTTGGTTTATTTTGTTTGCTCCTGTATTGGTTGGGGGCGGGGAGGAGTACCCACAGATTTCAGTGACAGGAGGAATTAAAAGGAGCAATGAAGACAACCCAATTCTTGGGTGCATTTAGTGGGGTGGGGAGGTATCTTTTTGGTTGTTGTTGAATTCTTAAATGCTGTTATCGCCCAAAGATTTTCACATATTCCTTTTTAGCCTGCAAGGTTTCTCTGTAATGTTATCAGATCAGAAAAAAAACCAAAACCACCCTACTAAACTAATACATTTAAAGATTATATTAGAAATATTGGTGGTTGCTATTCTGTCTGTGGTGTAAAACATCATTCCTCAACCAAAAAACTAGCTTTACTTATGTCTTCTTGACTAATTATTTTTTCCCTTTTGATGGCTTAAAATAGAGGTCTGATGTACCTTTCACCAATGTAACTAAGGGAATAGGGTTCCTCTTTGAGAAATTTTATTTAATGCTTAATTTTGCAGAAGATATCTTTAAAATATGCTCATAGGCAGGCCTTGTATTCAGTTTAGAAATAAAATGCTATTCTTGGTTTTACTTGCAAAGTTCACTTCATCCTTCCAGGCTCTTGCCTTGTCAGTAATCAGAGCAGTCCAAATCACTGCCTTGAGTTCTGATTCAAATGGAAACATTTTCATACTGATACATTAGTTTGCTACTGAATAAATTTGGACACTTACTTTCACTGCTGCAAAATGCAGCTCAGTGTAGTTGGGGAGATATTCTGACAAAAGCTGCCCCTTTTTAAAGGCAGGTCAGGGGAGCATTTATTATACAGATGTTCTTGAACTGCCACGAATAAAATGGAGACCATGGAAATACACTCCCCCCCCCGCTCCTTGCTAGAGGCTGCAGCTTAGAAACTGGTAGATAGGAAGTGGGTAAACAAGTAAACAAGAGTGACAGCAGACGTCATCTAGGCAAGGCAAGTGGCAGATAGAATATGCCTTAGAAATTAGGCTAGCTACTAATGGAAAAAGTACATTACCTTCATAGAGTGCCCAGGTTACAGCTATAATGCTAGTAGATGACAGTACCTATATATTAAATGATTGTGGAAACTAAATATTATCCTAACTAGTGAAGACTGACGCAGACCTGTATATGGGCTGTGGTAATATCTTATGAAATGGTTGTTTTTGCTGAGTGACAATCAGGAAGATGTTCAGAATGGTATTGGAAAATCTGTATGCATAAATGTGCTTGCATGAATAATAGCTGAAACAGGTTTTACAAATGGTATTGTCGATTCAGGAGCATACTAAGACCTAAATCCCAGCATCCTTTATCACTAATGGCAATGAATTTTGACTCGGGCTGAATGACAATTTCAGTTCTGTCATGGTATTTTGAATGCTTTGTGGTTGTAATCAAAAGCAATAGTTTCTGGTGTTTAAGCTCCAGGTATGAACCTTTTTAGTAGTTTCTACTGTGTCTCCATGATCAGAGAAGGGAAATTACTGTTTCATGGGGGGGGGAAGAAATAAAATCTGTCTGTGCTCCCACCCTGCAAATTCATATGTTTGATCATTTGAAGCTCCTGACAGCAATTGGAAATGATACAAAAATCATTCTAACTTCTTAGGACAGAGAAATGGTGGCATATCTCACTTTGATCATCAAAATTTATTTCTCTGCAATTTTAGGACTGCTGCACAGTTGATAGAAACTGAGGATCACAGAAAAGAATTACAGCAACAGCTACAGGAGAGAGATGGCAAAATAGCAAGTAAGTCACTTACCTAAAGGTCACTGAACCTAAAGAACTAAGTAGATTAACTAGGTGGTGGTGTTATGGGCTCTAGATAAGCAGCTATATCTTATTAAGTAACTTGTAAACCTTAAGTTAGCCAGGCATATGCAATTTAACAGTTGAATGAAACAAATGCAGTTTTTTATTTTTTAGAAGGATACGTAAACTTCATTTCCCAGACTACATGGACTTCACTGAATCTCTGTACAGCATCATATGTCCCTTCAGGATCTTCTTACAGCATGTCCATTAGAACTATTTTCTGTAGGAACTGCAAATTACGAGAGCTTAATTTAACTCTTCTGCAAATGACTGGAAGCAACTACTAAAACTTAGCAGTAGGTGGCACTACGCAGTAATTCAATTATTAGCAGCCATGTTGAGTCAAAAAAAAAAAAAAAAGCCAACAACAAACCCAAAAACTTGTTTCCCAGGCAATGCAGTATCTCTTTTCTAAGTTTGGCAACCCATCTTTTAATGTGTTCGTTTTCTTAAGCCTTGCAACAGAAAATAAAAGTTCTGGAAGAAAAACTGAAAGCTCAGCAGAAAGAAAAAACAGATATGGAACAAACTATAGATACTCTTAGAAAGGAATTAAGTAAAACGGAGCAAACAAGGAAGGAACTGAGTATCAAGGTAAGGAATTATTTGCACCTGCATTCTAGAGACTGGAATTTCAGATATGTATTTAACTGATGGAGTTGGTAAATCAATATTTCAGTGGTAAAGTAGCTAAAGAAACTAGAGCAATCTATGTAGTGAACAAGAACAAATTCTCTCAAATTTAATTGTATACCTTTTGAGTTTTGAGTAGGTGAGCTTGAATTTAAGAGAAAAGAAGTCAGGGTCAGGTTCTAATGAGGCATGTTGTGCGAGTACATAACGTTTGAAAAAAAAAAAAAAAACCAAAAAACAAAACAAACCTGTAGTACAATATTAAATAAGAGAATGTCGCCCATTCCTCTTCAGTAGTTTTGACTACTGTAAAATGTGGATTGGCTTGCTTTCTCCCCTTTCTCATGTCCTGAATTAAGGTATATATGCTACATGTGTGCTCCAAAATGCATCTGATTTTCTTCTTGATCTTTGAAATTCTAATAAAATATCTATTTTTATCTCTAAGAAAAATAGTCTCTTTTTTCAAAACAGAGACCAGTTTGTCTATACCAGGTTAACAGGTTAATGTTTAAAAAACCAAAACGAAATCCCCAAAACTTCAGTGCAGCCTATCTGTCCTTGCCTGTAGGTTAGGCTACCTGTAAACTCACAAGGCAGAGATTCATTTTACATGCAAACTGATCAGCAAACGCAAAGTGTGCAGTCTGGCAAATGCATTTGCTGTATTTACATTCCCTGGAAGCAAAGTCTAATCTCTCCAGGAAATATTATCCAGTATATAGCAAATATTTCCCTTGTTCATGGTAAATATTTACTGGTATAGGACTTGAAATGGAATGTGGATGGCTTAACTGTGAACAATTCTGCTGCTTAAATAGGACAGTAACATGGGGGTTGGTGCTTTCCCATGGTATCTAACATTTTGAAGTGTGGCAGTAGCTGTAATCATTCATGTGCACCAAATGTATAGCTGAGAAAGATATCTGAAACAAGCTTGTAATTTTAAAACTGCTTTTTAATTACTTGCTTAAATTCACCATCAGGCCACTCAGCTTTCACTGTTGTGTACGTTTTTCAGTCGGCAATGGAGGAAACTGCAATGTTTTGTTTGTTTGTGCAGGCATCTTCTCTGGAAGTTCAAAAATCCCAGTTGGAAGGACGCTTGGAAGAAAAAGAAGCGCTTGTAAAACTACAGAAGGAAGAATTGAACAAACACTCCAATATGATTGCAATGATTCACAGCCTAAGTGGTGGCAAGTTAAGTGCAGAAGCAGTGAACCTCAGTTTATAGGGCTCTGTTGTTAAGATTTTAGTATTTTATACATATGTATGAATATATGTAAAGATTTTTAAACCTGGAGTTAGCATATGATCTGCCTCAAAAAAAACTAAAATTTAAGTAGCCTAACTATCAATTGAGAAGAAAAAGTAGTAATTGTGGAAGCTTTGATCTGAAAAAAACTGAGCTACTATATAGCAAATAGGTCTTCTGATGGTCTTGGTAGAAATATTATCATCTGTATTGGGAGCTGAATGCAACTTTTGCTGGTGACTAACCTTCCTAAATATATATAGGGAAACGTAAAGCAAAATAGGAGTCACTGTCAACTTTTTTGTCTGTAAATTCTTCTATTGGCCATCTGGCAAGCAGCGAGCTTCATAGGTTAAGCGCTTTTATGATGTAATCTTGTTAATTTTGACTCTTCTGAATACCATTATTATTTGTACAGTGTTGCTTCCTGACGTCGAAGGTATAAACATAAAAATAAAATGGATTATATCAATTAGAACATGTTACATTGAAAGCTGTATTTATCAGCGTATTGGTGCAAGTGCTTCATGTAGTAAATATGTGGAGGCGTTTCTAATTATGAGGAGATATGAATTTGAGCAAGTAGAACACCACATTTGAATGACTCTTCAGCAAGTAGCATCTGTTAGGGAAGGCATGCTAAAATAAAATATATGAATGTACAAATATTTCTTAAATACTAGATAATACTTTCCTAATCCTACAATGCTTCTCTTCATTCTTTGAAAAGATCTGCACGTTTTTGACAATCCTATCTGATGCATGCTAGCTGTTGTCAGCATTGTCGTTTTCTGTACACCAACAGGATTTCATATATTGGTCATACTATAATTATTTAGATAATTTTGGTCTTTAAAAAAATGTACTTTCATATGAAAGACTAGCACTAGACTTCGATACACATTTTTGAGTGGCAGAACACTTTCCTGTCCTTAGTTTACATGTGACATGAATAACATGTCTTTTAGCAGTTGGCAGAACTATTTCATTAGTATCTGTATTTTGGCAGAACTGCCAGAGTTTTGGGTGATCTAATATATATCTTTTTCTGTAGCATTACTGCCTTTATTTTTATCTAATTTGTAATGGCTAGATTTTAAAATACCTGAGATTCTTTGTTTTTCAGTTGTGTAATAGATGTGTCTTACTGAATCTGTTGAACTCACGTCTAAGAACAGCCTTGCACGTTCAGTTGCAATTTTCCAATTCATCTGATGTTGTATCTATTTTAACCTGTTGCTGAAATATAGTTTTCATAACCTAATCACAGGTAAGATTTACAGATACTGTTCTGGTCTCTGTGAAGACCAGGGGAATAAAAAAAAAAATTGCTCTGTTTTCTGTGTTTTATGTATTCTGCTAAGTGAGGTAAATTACAGGGATGACTGCCAGCTTTGTGCACAATGCATCCAGTTTGGTTGCCTTTTTGCATAAAATGCAGTTATTGCTTAGGAAGGCCAAAAAAAAAAAAAAAAAGAATGTTATCAGAATTGCTGAAGTGAGGGGTCTTGTTAGAGTTTTGCAAACTCAATGGGGAAAGAAAGCTTCGTCAACCATCAATTTTTACTCCAGTCTAATGGGTTAAGAAATTTGAGTGTCAAAGTAAATTTGCAAACATGGTTTCATTTCTGTTTAAGTCTTTTGGTCATGGGGAACGGGTAAGTAAATGGTTTTTTTGCTCCTTTTCTGGCAGAAACTGCTCATGTAAAGAAATTCAAGTAGGAAATGTCAAGCATGTTACTAATTAAACTGATAAATGCTGGTCTGACTTTGTTTTCAAATGGTGGAATGGGAGGGCAAAAATGTCAAGCTGCTCACCAGAGTAAGGTCATGCAGCAATAAGGTTCATGTCCCCAGAAAATGGTAAACGAGTCTTTGGAGTTTACATGATAGAATCCACAGTAATAAGCACGGTGTATAAATATTGATTGTTTTTTTCCCCTGGAAAAATGTGCTGCTTCAGTATGCTGTTCCAAGCCAAGTGTTGCTGAACTCTGTTGGGCTGCATAGCGAATGAATGCATGGACACATCAAGCTACTTTGTCAGTGTTTTTGTGTTCTTTCCTGGCAGTGCTTTTCCAATTGGTAGTGAATAGTGGCTAATGGAACTAGGAAATAAATTGATGTCTGTTTAAAATTTTGTTCAAAACATATAGCTCTTTTCACTGTAGAAAAACCTGTGAATCTTTACACTTAATTCGTGCAGAGAAATAGCTGTGTTCTGGGGTTTTGCTTTTAGGCATCTTGATATTATCAGTGTTCAAAATAGTTCTGTAATAAAGTCCCTGTGCTGTTTTAATATTCTTGTTATGTGCTGTATCCAATATGCTGTTGGACTTTTTTTTTCTTTCCCCACAGGCTCCTTCATTTAGTGCAGAGAGTAGCTGGCACCAGCACAACGAATAGCTCTTCAACAGAGTCGATTTTTAATTATCTGTGTTATGTCAGGTTGTCAATTGTCTGTTTTACAAGTACAGAGACTCATGAGCTGTCTTAGTTCAGAGCAACCTCATGTCTCAATATCGGGCACTCCAGTACTTATCTGAAAGTAGCTGCCTTTTATTTACATAATCTGGAGAAAGTTTTCGATTCAACATGTGGTTCTGAATAGCTTTGTACATTATTTCAGTCCTGCTGTAAAAACAGTATTTCTTTTTCTGAAGTGTGTATTTTCTGTGTTCTCTAGTTCATTTCTGGTGTACTTTTGGGGGACAATGAGATAGTAAGCAGTTTGGAGTTGATGCTTTTCAGTTCATAGTCTATTATATGTTGTCTTCATCTTACCACTCCCCTTCTCTTTTGGTCTCAATTCTGCATTTTTTGATCTTTTTCTACTTCCCTGCTAGTGGTTTATTTTAGGCTTTCACTTTCCCCCACTTCTCCATCTCTCCACCTCTCTTTCATCACTGATGCCAAGTGACAGTGCCTATCACTTGCTTTTCTCTGGTGAAGTCTGTCTTGTATTGAAACTGGGAAGCTTTTCTTGTGTGCTGTTTGGATCTAGTAGTGGAGTCTTTCCCACCTCTGGGATAAAACAGGCTGTGGAATTGAACTCTGACTTTCGAATTAAGTGCAATTGATCATCCTTGCCTACACAGAAGATGGAACATGAAGCTTTTCCTGAACCAATTCTCATGCTATCATTGTCCTCCCCCTATGCTTATCTCTGTTATAAACAAGGCAGAGCATTTTTTTTTTTTTTTAATTAGTGTGGTCAAAATATCTATGCTGTGGTATTTGTGCTAGCATGTGCAACTTAATGTAGGCAAAAAACCCTTTCCTCCCAGGCTTTTGAAACTTTGTCTGGAATTTTCTTAACTTCAGGATGAAGTTAATATCCTGCACAAATGGTAGGACTTCTGAGCTTTACAAACTGAAAGCATGGCCTTGCTGTAGGAAGTGATCCTAAATGTAAGTGCTGGTAAGTAAGCCTGTTTAAAACAAGCAATATAATGAACAGCTGATACCATCTTTGATAGATTTTTCAGGAAGCATTTAGTACTGATTGTGAGTAGTAGGATTTATTTAGTGATGGTGTAAACAAAATATAAAATTCTGAGTAAAGTCTAAAAACTACTTATGCTACAGATTCAACAGTGCCAAAAGTGTTAACTGCTGGTCAAGATTTACGTCTTGTTTATGCTTACAAATGTCTTGATTCAGAGGTGTGTGTCGTTCTCCAGGAATTCTCTAGCAGTGCACTTTTCTGGAATAAATGCAGGCCAAAAATGAGACAAACTCCACTGAAACTGTGCCACCTAGCTTTATAGGTTTGGTTTAAGTGTTCTTAAGAGATGTAAGGAGAGGTTCTCTGCTCCTTTTTCTTAGAGTTTATTGTTAGCAGCCAAAGATGAAGCATTTTTAGGCAAGTACTTCACAAAAAATGCTTTCAACCTTGCAAAGTTGATTTATATATAAACTCCATGCATTCCCATCTGGTTACTTTTTGAAACCTTCAGATTTGTTCACTGAAGCAGACTTCCTTTCCAACTCTTTCTCACCAATTTCCCTTCTGCAGCGTGATGAAGTTGGGAACAGTCTGTTAGCTTTACATCCCCAGTGACACATTTGTATCTCTCTACCCCAGTCCAATCTAAATTGGCTACTTTCCTAGGAGTACATAGAAATGAGAAACAACTAGTTAGGCTGAATTATGCCACGCTGAAAACTGTGTAGCTGTTGATGTAAACAATCTGGTAGTCCCAGACCATGCCTGGCAACCAGGGCAAGGTGCTTTCCCACCTCCTGAGTGGCAGTCTGGATTGTTCTGGTCACTGCTGGAAAAATTAGGCACCTTTATCAAAGAGGCCATCCATTTCAGAACAGAAGTAACAAGGTAGTATGGTCCTCATTTTTATGTCCAGTTTCTGTTTGAATCTGCTATGCCTGAGTTTCTCATAGTTGCAATATGTTGAACTCTTCCTAAGGAGCAACCTCATGTCCCTTCTGACATGTTGCCCTTTGACCTGGGATTAACTGATGGTCTTGGCTGAAAAGCTGGTGGTCAGCTGGAATATCTTGTCTTATTATGAATGATTCTTGTCAAGGGAGATCAGTAAGAAGAGCCAGCTAGATCCATCCATGTGTTTCATGCTCGGCATTAGTGTCGTGTATGTGATTAGAAACTCCATGTCTCCTCTTATGCCTGCGTGGCTTTTGAACTGACCTATAAATGCAAGTTTGAGTCTAGGAGGTGGGGGTGGGTTTTCTTTGGTTGGTTGGCGGGTTTTTTATGGCTATTCGCTTTTGTCTGAAAACAGAAGCTTGGGAATTATGGGAGCCCTTATATACATTGCTACCATTGATGTGTTTACAGTTTGTCTCCCTGACCCATTATTGTTGGGCTGTGTTGGGTTTTGAGCAAACATTGCAGCACTTTACTCATAACAATAGAATTTTTTTTTCTTTTTTTTTTGAGGATGTCTTTGGAAATGGAAATATACAAGTCTACTGGTATATCTCTATTAAAACTTTTGTGGTGTTTGCCCTGCTACCCCATCTTTTCAGGAGAATGTGTAAGAGCATCGCCGCATGCTGCCTTCTTCCTTCTGCCAGTATCTTCCCTTCTAAACAGAAAGTTTGTGGAGAAACCACTAAAAAGGGAAAACAATGTAACAAAACTAGTGGGGCAGCAACTTTCTCCTTTAGCCTTATGTATTCTCAATGTTGACTGGGGAAGCAAACAAACAAAAAAGATGGTGTTGGGGGTAAGGCACCTGGCTGGGAGGAAAGAAATCTGGGTTCACCTACCACAGAACTTTAGTCTTGCAGTGCAGGCTCTGGCCTAGCTTGGAAAATGGACTGCATGGACAAAATTGGCCACAGTCTAGGCAAGAAGTCTTAATGGCAACAGGAAGCGTTCAACCTGGTTGTATCAAACATGCATAGTATTACACTTGTAAAACTGAATCCGAAGCTGTTAGGCTAATAGCTGAGCCTTTGCACAACCTTGAGGAAAGCAGATCATGAAAAAACTTTATTTAGTGTATGGGGCAGGAAGGAAGATGGTACAAAGCACCTTGAAGCATATTTGGGAATAATCTGAAGTATCTTTTCAGTCAGTACACAATCCCAGTCCTGAACACAGCATACTACGTGGGTGTGGGTGTGATACAAACATCTGGGGCCCTTAAAGAAAGCAGAGACAAAACCAAGGACAATGTAATGTTACTCAGCAGCAGGCATTGTAGCTCTTGTTGCTTAGATGGACTTTGAAAGGCCTGCTTGCTTGCAGGGATTTAAAACATCTTTTTCTTCTAAAGCTCTGCATCAGAAATGAACTCTTCAGCGTTTGAGAAACGTGATGAAGGTGGCTTACACATTCCTTATTGCAACGTGGGAAGCCTAGGGAGACAGCCAGTGCAATTGGTTTTTTTTCTGTGAGATGTTCCCAGCACTGCTTATGCTCTGGGATAAGGACAGGAGAGAGTGCAGGGAAAAGGGGAGACTGTGTCACCAGATCCTAAACAAATTGATAGGAGTGGAAAAATCCCAGATTTCCTTGGCTAAGCTACTGTAGTATAATAGTTGACTGCAGTTTTCTTTTAATATGGTTGGCCTGTGATACAGAGTCTCTGTTCTAAGTCCAGACTGTGGGTTTGTCACTTAATACACGCTGATTAAATTCTGTAGGATCCTGTTCCTTTGGGCCAAAGTACGTCTTTGAAAAGGTTATCTCTGCATGAGAACAAGCACCTCATACTGCTGGGATCTCCCACATAGCAGGGATGGCTAGCCCTTGATTTACCCATACATAGCTAAGCCTTCACATGAGAGAGCAAATACCGTATTAGTTAAATTTTTCTCAGAGTAACTGAGCAAACAATTTGGTTTAGGGTTTTGTGGTGTATTAAGTTATTAAAAACTAATTTTGTAAGTAAGCAGCTGTTGTTTTGGCTCGGTTTTACTTCAGAATAATCTATCTGGGTGTATTATTTGCGTATATTGATACGCAAGTGTTGCATTTCAGTTGTGTTTTACAGTACAGCCAGAATGTCCTATAACCTTTGAAGGAAATAGAAGGCTATTGTAATTTAAAAATCCAGAGGCTTCTGATAAGCCCCAGGCGAAAAATAATCCAGTGCTGCTCAGTTACAATATATTTTGTTTAATCTTGGTTGGAGGGTGGGGGCCATGGTCACAACCCATTTCTGCTTGCTTGTGTTTTGTATCAAGTGCCTTAATTGTTTCTCTTTTTATCTTTTAAGGATAAAGCTTAGAAAAATATATTTGGGCTATTTTTATCATGTATCTAGCAATTGGAAGTGAGTCTAGTTTTAAAAGAAGCCCTTAATTTTCTTACTTATATTCAGGATGAGGTGAACCAATACAACTTCTTTGTTGTGGCTTTTTAAGGCAGTGGGAAATCTCAGAGAGCTATTGTGTTCATTTCAGTATCATTTTAATGGTTTGCTTCAACGCTGAAAAGCTCCTCAGAGTATGCTTCAAGGTATTGTGCTGTTGCCTTGCTTGTGTTCTGCAAAGACCAAGCAAATGCCTTTATGTCTTTCACTGGCAAGAGCAGAAGTCGTTTTTATTGGAGGGGGGGTTAATACACTGGGGAACAGCATCTTCTCTGCGTGTGAGGCTGCTGTCACTCCTTCACCTGTTTAATGTCTGTGGCTGAAGTGCTGTATATTTTTAGGCATGGTGTGCTTGGAAAGCACAATCTTTGGGCTGGCTGATGCATGCTATCCTCCAAGGTGACTGTTCTCCCCCAGAGAGAGTAACAGGCTGCTCGACTCTGTGGAGTGCCAGAATAGAGGTTGCTCCTGCCTCTCCCTGCATGAGCAGAACACGGCTGCAGCTCGTAACTGCTCAAACACATGCTGCTGCTTAGACTGTGCTCGAACGCTTGTCTGTCTGAAGAACCTTTGCCCATATGTAGTTATTGAACAGATGAAGGTAAAATATCTAACGTATAGCCTTTCTCACTCATTCATTTCCATACAGTACTTATCATTACAGTATCTACATACAATTGCCTTCATGTTACCAACAGAGAATCAAGATGCAAATTGGGGTAAACTGCTAATTTGGGGCTCCTTGTGTGGGAAGTTGAAACCCTCCATTTGTTAGTACATAACACTTCATACATGCATGCACGGATGTGCTTTCTACAGCTCCAGAAAATGATTCTTGGTTGTTTTGACTGCAGCCCTGGCATGCAGTACTTGCATGCGCTTCCACTCAGCATTTCCATGCAAATCAGGGGTTTTCAACCTAGTTGCACAGAAAATAAAACCAGTTATGGTGGTTGCCTATCTAAAAGTTCTTGTAAATGGCTTGCTTGCCATCACACAGGTACTTTGTGGTGAAGCCTCCTGGCATACTAATGCAGCAAGCAATTACCTGAGTCTTAAAATCGTCTTTCTTTTCCCACTTCTGACTCATACAGAAGGCAGCTTCTGCAACAGAGTGAAAAGGGACATGCAGACAGCAGTGTCTCCTTCACCACCTGACTTTGCCTTCCTCCCCACGCAGGCCTATCTCATGCAGAATGAGGCAGAGCCCCCAGGGGAAAAATAGCATCTAATCACATCACTGGAAGCAGAGCGCTTACGCACGCAGGTGCTGGAGCGAGGTCGCACAGCCTCCAATTTTACTTCTATTTCTGAAGCCTGGAGTACTCAAATGACATTTTTCCTTCCCCCTTTCCCTCCTGCTCCCAAGCCTTGTTTATTATAAATCTAACTACTCAAGGCCTGATGATACTGTCATGTTTATTCATAAGCTGGTGAGAAGAAAGGATAGAAGCTAGACCTAAATTGCAGATACAATTTTATTAGCTTACCAAGTCTGCACACAAGGAGGATTGCTAGAGGGTGAAAAGCCTTTTGGCTGAGCCCACGCAAGTGCGAGTTCTGAGGTACAGTTCTCCAGGAGATAACTTCACTGTTTGGTGGGGGGGGTGATACTTGTTAAGTCTCCTCTATCTTAAAATCCTCTGGAGGTAAAACTGATGTTTTATGTCAATAAGTCTCAGGTTAGAGGGAAAGTGTTTAAAATGTCAGTGTTTGAATTCTGTAAGAATTCTTCTGTTTCTCAGAACTTAAGGTAGAAAGTGATTACAGGAGAGATAGGATGAGTGGCACTAATCTTTGGGAAGTATTTTCCATTCATTGCAGTGTCAAAGCATGATAAAAATTTTAGATCAGGTAGCTGAAGGTCTGGCATTAGTCTCTGTCTGTTGTTGAGTGATAACATTTTCCTGGATTTCTCCCAGACTCGTTAAACTTCATCAGTCCCAGGCAAATCTAGCAAGGACGTGTGTTTGGATGAGAGCTCTGCTGGACTGAAATATTAAACAATGACCATTCATACCACTGATACAAACTGGTAATTTTTGGTTGGATAGTTACAATGATGCCTCACAACTTAGGGATAAGCTAAGGGATCCAGTGGGCTACTGATGCCAGCTGGGCTCTGGTAATTTCTGCACTTGTGCAGAGCCCAAGGTGAAGTTAAGCCTAACAGTTTATGTCAAACCTGTTTTACTGCTGTCTAAAATAAGTTGCTTTCCACAGTTCATGCATACGGCCAGCTTTCCTTTCATTCAGTAAGGTACTGTGTAACAATTAAAAATATCACAATAGCTTCCAGCTTTTTCTTAGTCTCTACATATTATTCCTCTATGCAAAGGCCTCTGTAATCTCTTTAGTGCTTTCTGGGGAAGGAGGTGGGATTTTCCCTTCTCCCAGAACAGGTCTGTAGTCTAAGCCACTATCCGAATCATTAATTTTATGTATAAACACCATTATTTACTATAAAGAGCTCAACAACTAAAGTAGTACTTGCTGCATGTCCTTTTGGGGTAATCTTTGCTGCTTGGCTCAGGTCTTCATAGTACACATGTACTTCCTTCTTTGCAATGTTTTCATCTCCATAAAGGCGAAGAAAGGATGTGTTTATTTTTACCCATTTAGAATGGGCTAAAGCTTAGATCAGATCTGGGACTTGAGTTTGGCACTCAGGTAGCAACACTTAACAAAGGCTGATCTAGGCAAGTGAAATTGGATTTTGTTATCTTGTGTTAAAGGCTCTGGCATGCTTGTATCTTTAAAACGTTAAAAGCTAAATGTCATCAGATTCAAGATTCTTTAGCAGGCACAATGCTAATGTGAATGCTAGCTACAAACCTATTTTGCTGTAAAACTCCATGAACTCATTGAAAATGGTTTTCCAACACCTTAAAACTATTAATACCTTGACTGGGAAATTTGTTTGGAGGTATTACTGCACATCAATGTTGCATTTTTAATAACCCTGTTTAGCAAAGAGAATATTGGCTGGTTTATATAGACTCAAGTGGGTCGATAAGTGGGTAACGGATGCATGTGACATGCTGGAAAACCACTTACAGAACAATAGCCAAGGTCACTCCGTGTCATTTCTGCAGCGTGTGGCAGAACTGTGGAGCCAGGTCTCCCTCACCTACTCTTCCAACCAGGAGAAATGTAAACTCCTCTTCACAGACCCATGCATAAACAGATTGACTTCAGAAGAGAAGGAAGACTCAGTGGCAGGAGCTGGTTACTATGGCTATATGCATTACTCACTCTAAATGGAGAAATCAAGCCAACAATCGCTGTATACATTAACTATATTTGTATATGAAGGAAGCTCATTGCCAGCAGCTGTGTGAAGGTGTCGTGCTGAAAATCCAACTTTGTTCGTGTCAGTCAAGGACTTAGTGACTTTCATGCATTGAAAGCAGTGCATACTGAAAGCAGCAAAACTTCTGCACTGTGGGGTCGGGTCCTTTGTCCTCCTTAAGCCCTTGTTTTCTCTATGCAAAAGTGACCTCAGATTCCTCACGGCTGTGCCCCCAGTGGTCATAGAACAGCCCAAGTTGGAAGGGACCTCAGAAGATCATCTGGTCCAACATTTCGTGGGAAAGGGAGCCTAGATGAGATGATCTAGCACCTTGGCCAATTGCATCCTAAAGCCCTCCAGCGACAGGGGCTCTGCCATGTTCCTGGGGAGGTTGTTCCACTAAGGTGGAAACAGTATGTCATGATGCTGGCTTGGAAATTATGGAGGTGCTAGGTGGCCCAGGCTCTGGTGCACAGAATATGAGAAAAACAACTTCCACCCATGTTGGCTTCAGAGTCCAGCTTCTAGCCAGCTACTAGCTTGTAGGACTGTCACCAGAGCCACTTTGTCAAATGTCATTGGAATCGATCGGTGAGGACAAAAGTAACTGTAGGCGGGGAGAGATCTACAGCGTCACCACAGCCTTATTTTTGTTGGTTACAAATTTAAAGAAAAATATTTTTCTTTCCTTTTTGAAGTTATCCACTGAACCTAGTGCTTCTGTAGGGTACCTAGCAAATACAGTTCCCTTATTTTGTTGCAGGGGGCTGTCAGTGGCTGTCAGGGCTAGGTGTTGTTTTCCCCCTTCATACAGTGCTGCACAAACAGGTAAGTGTTTGGTAGGTGAGGGGGATGAAGCTGAGGCTGTTACCACCAAAGGCTCTGGCTAAAGCTCTTGTTCCTGTCTCCAGTGCCCAGATTTTCATACAAGTGGGAGCAGTGGACTTGGGTATTCTCGAGAGACAGTTTGTAGCTTGGAGCCCAAACTGATGGAGCACTTCTATTACCTGCTATCAGTTGTAATTCCACTGTTAGGGCTGGAGGAGGTTTTTGCACTTAAAGTAGGGGCTGAATCTTTAATCTGAATGGAAAATAGAGCATATTTGCTGTAGATGTAAAGGCTTGCCTTTTGAAAATGGACTAGATTGTTGCAATCTGCAAATCTTTTAATTAGCCTGAGTTCAAATTAATTAAAAACTGTCATTTAAAGAATTAAGCATTTGTGGGTTTTGCCAAGTTCTGAATGACCTTAATGGAATAAAACAGACACTTGGAACTTTCCATATAATTAAAAATAATTGAAATAATCTGCCCACATGTATATGAAGAAATCAGCTAATAATTAAGCCAAGTTATTAGCTATGGCTGTATTTAATGTTACATATAGAGTACAGCCAGGCTAAAAATTCTTAAATAGGTCCACTGTGATCTCAGAGATAACACAACTTACTATCAGTCTTCTGCAGTGGCTGAAATGCCACTCTAACGGGGGAGAGGGCACACATAAACTTTCACTGGTGGATTAACTGTGTTACTTAGCTTTAGTCTTTAAAGCTTAAATGGCTTAATGGTTGAGTGGCTTGCGTGTTTCCACTTGAAATGTCCCCCATACCACTGAAACCTTGCCTGCTGGTGGGAATGAGGGAGAACCACAGAGAACACAGAAGTTTGGTGCTGGCAGGACTCAGAAAGTAGGATCTTCACACCATTTCTTTGTATGTGTTCTCCCTTTAAAAAAAAAAAAAAAAAAAGCCCTAAGCCAGTTCTTTTAGTGCGAATTAAAAACCAAACCTGTGAGTGGAATGGACTGCTTTGTGAGGCTCCAGTCATGGAAAATAGGTGCAAGCCTCTTTAGAAGACTGGCAACCACTGGTTGTCTTATGCTTCTCCAGTAGCTCTGCCCTTAAAATAGTGCTCTGCTCCTCCAGAAGGCCAGAAATCTGGTGCAGGAGCCCCAGCTGGTGCTCCTCGTTCAGTCTCCATGCAGTCATTTTGAAATGGGAACTTCCTGAAGGGAGGAAAAGCAAAAAAGCCTGATAAAATGAATGAATGCTAGTGATTACTCATTCAATGAATTCAGAAAGGTGGAATCAGCTTTAAAAAAGCTTGCAGGAATACAAACACTCAGATGCCTTAGTCACAGTCTGCCCTCACTATACAGCAGCATTAAGACTTTTTGAACTCCCTAACTATATGTTTCTTACTTCAATTTAGTTGGATTTCTTTTTAGCTAATCTCGTAATTTCCTGGATCAGTGATGCTTGGTTGGAGGTTAATGGCAGCATCGTTGTCTTATTCCTAACTGTAATTCTGTCCTTAATATGTATTTCTCTTCAAGTTGAATACATAAATACTGGGCTGGATTTACTTAGCCTGGCTGATTGGAAATACTGTTGGTGCAGGAGGGTGGTATATCCTCTGTGTATTTGCATTTTGAATACTAATGATCTGTTCTTATTATCAGTTTACACAGAATTTTCAGCTTTTTCAGCTTTTCTTTTATTTAAGGGCCCTAATCCTTTATGGCTAGGAAGATACTCTCTTAGTAAGTGCTGGATTCCTTTTTTGGTATTTCAGATCTCTAAGGAAATTCTGATAGACATGACAAGTGCTGAATCTTGACACTGATGAATTAGATGTCAGTTCTTAATATGTTTTGTCAGGTTGTAAAAACATCCAAGGTGATGTGTCCATCCTGCTGTTTCAATGAGGGGTTTATTGTGGGGGAGGAAGGGGGCATCTTTGAAGACAGTAACGAAGAAAGGAAGAGTAAGTTTGAAACAATTTCTGCTAATTATTCTTTCTTGTCCATACATGGTTGTCTTGTTTTGTAAATGCAGAGCCCCAAGCGATGAGCTCTCCTGCTGCTCTTCTTCTGCCGTGCGTTTCCCCCAAGTCCAAAAAGAGAATGGTGTGGAGGGAGATAACGGGCCGGCTCCTAGATCACCTTGTCCTTAGGTGAGGGCAGGAAGAGAAAGGAGGTGATGCTAAGGAAAATTAAATTATATGAATAAGGTAAGGGGTGGCTGAATGGTTGTCTTCGGCTTGCTCTTTGAACGCACGCCGCTGCGAGCAGCCGTGATGGCTGGCTGAGGTCCTGACGCCTGCCCTCGCACACACACGCTCTCCGCGATCAGCCCGTTGCTGCTGAGCTGGACAGTGGAAGTCGGACACGAACCCCATCCAGTGAAAGAGCTCTGTGCAAAAATGTCTTTCCTTTGCTAATACCTTTTCACCTCTGGTTCTGGTAACGGTGGTGGGAGACACTTAGTGGAGGTAGCTGGATTAAGGTGGGCATTGCTGACTCCCAGAGCTTGGCTGTTGTGAAGGCACTTGGACAGCCCTTTTTTCCATGTCATGACTTTATCGGTGATTTGGTGTCAGAGGTCTGGAGCTCAGCTCAGCGGAGCCCCGTGTGACATGTCACATGTTGTTACTACTAACAAACAGGCTGTGCTATGGGGAATAGGAAGAGAGTGGAAGATTGTGTTTCATTAGCCCTTTTGGAACCTCCTTTCCATAAGCTGTACAAAAGTGCTCATTCATACTTGGTTTTTTTAATGCTCATTAAAATACATCTTGAAGCTGTAGTCTGAAAGAGCGTGTCCTTTCTGGTTACAAGAGTATTTGGGTGTTTTTGTTCTTTGAACTTTATCTGTACACTGTGACCAAATCACTAAGACCTGTCTGCATTGCGTGGGTATGGGATAGAATTCTTGCTTAGCGTTGGACTCTGTCTTAATTGGCATCTGGTTTATTATTTCTGGGGAATGGATTTATACGTCTGCTTTCTGATTCTTTCTCTCATTCAAATAAATTCTACTGATTGGTCTCATACTCCAATTTGCATGCTTTTTTCACCCCAAGGCACAGACACCCTGTGTGGCAATAGAAAACTAAGTAGTTCAGGTGTATTCAGGATAGTTTTCTGATTGCTGCAAGTAGCTAAAATTCAAGTCTGTGTGTCCAATGAAGAGTGAGCCAAATTTCCCTGAGATGTAACTTGAAACATAATGGGCATTGCTATTATCTTTGAATGTATCTACCTATTCTGTTTTGAACACTAGTGCCACATAGTGCTATTGCTCCTTATACTTTCAGTATCTAAAATCTGCCCCTTTCGTTCTTGATTCAGAATAAACTGGTCGGGCAAGAACGACTTGCCATTAGTTTTTACACAGGTAAGCTTCCTACTTTTTAAACCAAGTAAACATGAAAGAGACAACCCATCTGGTGAGAAGCCCGTCTCCACATGGAGAAGAGTGGGACTTGCTCTGAGGGCACTGTCAAATTCTCACAGCCCTAGTGCACCGTGGTTTTTCCTGGTCCAGCAAGCGTGGTCATGAACAGACTGCGTAGTCCCTCTTCTTTGAAGGTAATCAGCTTTGTAACTCCACACAGAGAAAGCAGTGGGAATTAAGTGCCTTATTGTTTATATGGATGTAGCTCCTATTTTTGCCTCAATCAGCTTCCCTTTCCTAGAAAGGTGTTGTAATTTCTGTATCAGGGTGATTTTTTTTTTTAATTTCTTTTTTTTTTTTTTTTTTTTCCTGAGGATGGATACATTGCAGATCTTGAATTATGAAGGTGTGTCAGTAATGGATGAATGTAAGTATCCAGACCATGCTAGCGATGCAATGGAAATCATCTCCGCTTAAGTTCTGCAATCCCTCCTCTGCGGTTCTGGTGCACATTTGGGTGAGGATTGGAGGGGAGATTTTTCTGCTCTGGAAAATCCCTGTTCATCAGCTGCAGTACAACAAGAAGGACCAGAATTTCTGCCAGGACCAGTATATCTTGACCGGCAAGAGGCAGAATAATCAAACTTAAAAAATAAAGCTTCCTTTTTTTTTTTTCCATAGCATATTTTCATACCCCAAAATAGCCTATATTTTTGTCAAAGTTCTGTGTTAAATTTTGCAGCTAAGCCTTCTGCTGTAAATTTTGATTCTCTGAACAACATCAGTGATGATTTAAAAAAAAATTATATACATCTTTCTATAGCTATAGAAATAAAAATATTATTTTATTGCCCTGCAGGAGTTATTGTTAGGATTCCATTCTCTTCTCTAGCAGAGGCAAGGCAAAGGCACTGGACCTGCAGAACAGCATTTAGAAAGGTGAGGTGAATAACCGTCTGCATCCACAGGGCAGTACAGCAATAGCTCTTCAATCAAGACTATTCCAAAATGCTTTTTCGGTGAATAGGCTTGAATACCTGGAGCTGCTGGTGAGAAGTTTCTGTGGGATGGGCTGGATAGATCAAAACCTGAGGTTTTCTGTTGAGTGAGTTTTGATGAAAATTTAACATGTTACTCAACAACTGGGCTGGTGGTCCTGTCAAATGAGCTGTTTGGCATTTGCATGCTGCTGAGCTACTGGTATTTAAAGTGAAGCTTCAGAGGCCCCCACTGAGGCAGGCATATTTTCCTTTCTTGCTCAGTGTTTTTACAGCAATCTAGCTTTGCATCATCATACCAGAGGTGTTATTTCATTTCTTCTTACTCTTTTTTTTTTTTTTTAAGACCATTTTGTGAGATCTAAAAATGTGTATGTGGCAGGTACTTTGGCTTTGTGCAATATGCTTTGTGTAAGCGTATAATTTTACTGTATGTTTTTCCCCATCTCCTTCATTTTTCCCCTATAAAGACAAAATGTTTATTTCAGTTACACAAACAGACATTTAAAATCAATTCTGTTACAACAGGAATAGCTGCTGCTGGGGAGCCCGTGTGATTCTAAAGAGAGTTATGCCTGTAACCTTACTGGAAATCTCAGCTGCTGCTGGCTGTTGTGGCAAAGGCGGTCCTCCTTCGCAAAGGCACTGCCCGGCCGATCTCGGCGATGGTCTCTCAATGGGTTTTGGTCTAGATATGTAGCATAGCCTATCTCCGAAGGGCTCTGTGGGTTTCTCTGGGTGATCTTTTCTCACCACGGCCTCCCCGACGCTCTCTCCTGTCTCTGCCCTCCCCAAACCGTGCCGAAGAGATGGGAGCGCGCAGCAGCCCAGCGTGCTGCAGCTCACCCCTTAACGATCTCGCCCCGCCATGCCTTTTCAGAAACTAATCTGGGGTTAGGCACGATGTGCTCGTCCAGGAAAATAAAAATGCCCTGTGCAGAAAAGAGGCTGAGCCTAAAGCTCCTGGGGGGTTTTGCTGGTGGCAGGGTTTCAGCTCTGGCGTCAGCCTCTGCGTCTCGCTGGTGCTGAGCCTGGGTGGCAGGAGCCTGGTGCGGTGAAAGCGGGGGGAGCGCGGCGGTGGTGGAGTCTACCGCGGCTCGGCTGCGGTACGGCGACCATCCACGGGGTCGGTTCAGCAGGCCTCCACGGGAAAAGTTCGTTTTAGCTAGTATTGCGCTGTAAGCGTGGAGCATCGTAGCCAGCAGGGGAGAGGCTAGAAAATAAACTTGTTTGCACATTCGTGAATCTCTATACATGTGTGTATATATATGTTTAGATATACACACAGACGTATAAATATATACATGTGTGTGTTTATATATATTTATATGCACACACCAGCCATTCGCTCCAGAGCGCTGCTGCTGGAGAGAGGGATGTCATGTCCGTTTTTGGAGGTGTTTAAATTCAACTGACAAGAAGCATCAAATCATTAGACCATGTGAGAAGCAGAGACTTGTGCTTTTTTGAGCTCATGGTAGAAAGTAATACCTCTGGAAATAGATTTTCTTTAAAAACTGGCCTTATTTTTTCAAGGAGCTTTGCCGACTGAGTTTCCTGGCAGAGGTGACCAGCTCGGCGTAGCTGTGCTTGGAAAGAAACAGCATCTTGTCTTTGCTTTACAGAATGTAAATGCTGAAAAACTCACACAGTCTGCTTCCTGTAGCGCGTTCTTGCTATTTAGTGTCGTGCCAGTCACATTGGGTTTATTCTGTCGGCACTTGCAATGTTAATAAAGTATTCCCCCCGTGGCAATTATTTCACCAATTAAACTGCTACTGCATTTTTTAGTATAGTTTGCAGTTGGCATAAGGTAAACACAACATAGCAAACAATCCTTGACAGAAAGTCTAGTTACGGCTCAGAGTTACAGAAGCAAAAAATTGAAAAATCGCTTGTGTCTAAAAAGGCATGAATATTTTTCCTTTCTTTCCCCCTCATCTCCTCTGAAAAATAAACTTCCACAGCAGCAAAGCCAGGCGATCAGCAAGGTCTGTACCGACCTCTGCCCATACCTGAAAGGCAGGCTCTGAATCCTTGAAGCTGAAATGTGAAAAAGGCAAAGAAAGGCAGGTTGTCTTGCAGGAGCTTGGCACCGGCAGCTAGAATATGTTGTGTCTGAAGGCCTAGGAGTATTTTAGGGTAGTGCTGCCTATTGAAATGGAAATGTGGTTTTCAGGCTGCTTGAGCAGAGAGAGTGTATCCTAGTCACAGGCTGAAGTAGGGGTAATGAAGGACCCTGTCTTTGAAGCCAGATTGCGTAATACAAACCCTAGAGAGACATGTATGGATTTTTATCCCCCCCCCCCCCCCCCCCCAGGCTAAAATACTTCTGACTATTAGCTTCAGAAGGGCATAATAGAATTGGTGAATGGGCTATGGTAATTCTAATGACGTGCTGTGCAAATAAATGCATAGTTAATGAATACTGAAAAGATTAACCTGAACTACTTACATGCATTATTAGAGCTTTAACTCCCTGCCTTGCCCCAGTGGTTATGGATAATACAGAGCAGTTTAAGGTGGGGGAAAAGAACCCCAAAACTTGCTAATGGCAATTAGGATACATGAAAGTTGGGAAAAGGATGTACAGCAATTCTGAAAACATGCCATTACATACTCTCTGACCTGATGGGCAGGCTGGGATGCTCAAGATTGTTGGAGACTGTAAACTTTTTGGGGGGGAGTGGAGGAATGTCAGCTTTTAGAGAGAGAAGAGTGAGAAGGCACGTGACAAAAACCTTCTTTGCCTTCCCTGGTGCATCTCCAGAGCCAAAGAGCTGAGACCATTTATTTAATTAGGCTCACTTTTTACTGTTTTCACCTTGCTATTTTTCTTAGGGCTGTGAGTTAGTTTGAGATTGATTTATCAGCGCTGTCAGTCTCGCTCCCAGAAGCTGAGCTCTCCCATTAAAACCCTGACCTATTTAAACGTTCTTAAGATACCATAATGATCAGATGTCAGCAGGGGAGAGGCAGCAATGACAGCTCTGAAATGTTTATTATCCTAGCCCGGGTTAGAAGGGGAGGGTGCTGATGCAGCCCGGAGCTCAGCGCTTGGCACGGGATGAGAGGAGGGGGTCTGCTGCCAGCGCGGCCGAGGGACGGACGCTGCTCTGCGCTACCACGCTAATAAGATCAGCTACTCTCCTCTTGCGGTTTCGTGGGTTAATTCTACACCGTCACTGGCGATTTCAAGTTGTTCAAAGAGGGAAGAGGTATTCTGTTTCAGGGGTCTGCATACTGATAGCAATAGATCATGGATTTCAGTGGCTTAAAAGGCACTTAAAACATTTTTGGTGGCTTAGAAATTATTTCCCCAGGCATGTTTGCTTGAAAGCAGATGCTTTCCATAGAGAAATTTAAATTTCCTTTATGCTATTGCACCACACAGTAGCTATCAGCAAAGAATTAATTGGAGGAAAGTATTTAAAAGGATGATTCTGAAACGAGCATGAACAGAAGCTCCATCGCGATACCTCTTCAGGTTGCAGATGCTTGCGTCCACTGCCTAGCATGTGCACTGCGGCAGGGGGAGCACAAAGGCTTGCAGAAACCTGAAGATCTCCAGTTCTAATAATGCGAATCTAGCTGTCATAAACACACTTTAAATGTACTGTGTAGTGCCAGTTTTCTCATCCTTTAAAGACGTAGCAGAGTGCGAGTATTCTTAAAGCTAAGCTTCTCTCCCCCTCCAATTTCTCTTTGGGGCATCAACGGCTTGAAGAATTAAACCATAATTCTTCACAAGAGAAAATATATCCACTCATATAGAATAGGCCTGGATTTGCTGCTGGGCATGATGTTCACATTTTTCTTCCGCCAAAACTATTCCCATGTCAATGACCTTTCTCTTTCAAAGAGCATCTGACTAGATCATTCTGGCTCTTTCCCATTTGTCCTTTAAACAGAGACTGCAACAGCAGCAGGGACCAGTGACAAAAAAACCCCCGAGGTAAATAATAGGTTCTCAATCTCTTTAGATGAGATCCCTCTCTCAGAGAGACAGTCTTTCTGCTTGCTTATGGAGCAGTCCAGAGGATCCTGACTCAGGAGACCCTTTCTCCAAACATCTGTATCTTGAACTACTGTCCTTCTATCTCATTGATCTTGCTTTTTCAGAGTGCCAGGTTATTACAGTGCACATTTTATTAAGAGTAGTCTAAAGGCCAGCTTTCAGCAAAACACAGCTGGCTGGTCAATCTTTTTTCCTAAGAAAATAGAGAGAGTTCATAACTGGGCTTTTACGGATCCCAGATGCCAACTTTTCTATATAAGACTACAATATTGACACTATCTGTGTCTAGAGCTGATAAACCTTATTGCATTCCTTTCCAACATGTAATGTTATTAAAAATAGGTTAGTCACAAGGGCTTCTTATCAAAGTCCCTTGTTTCCCTAGAAACGGTGACCAGCATTAACCTTTCTAAAAGTAGCCCCTGCGAGAGACAAATGTCTTTGGTTGTCACCATTACAAATTTAATCTCGGGGAAATGTGCTGCAAATTCTGGTTCATATTAAAAGAAAGCAAATAAATTCCAGAAAGGTAGGACTAACACGTGCAGTACCAATTCATATCAGGCTAGCAAGGAAAATAAACTGATCATGTTTGAACCAGTGCTGGGTGTGTCCCTTTCTAAGTGACACAAGCATTGAAATTGCATTGGCATCAGCTACAGAAACAGTTGTTTGCAGCCCCAAAAAAGAAAAGGGAGGCGTGGGAGTGAGATTGTAGTGTTCATGCAGGACTGATGAAAGCTGAATATTTGCAGAACAGAAAAAACGTAAGTGATAACAGCGTATTTGGAAAAAGATGCCTCCTTCTAAGCAAAATAGGTGGTAATAGGAATATTGTGTTTAGAAGTAAAGCTACTGGCAATGTGAGAGAGGAGCAGGAGGCAGAGAACATCAGTTCTACCTGATGGTTATACCCTCATGGCATGAAATAATCATATTCTCAGTCTTCACAGCAGATTAACAGCATCCATAAACCTTGGTGATGCATGCAATTTACCTTGTCCCAAATTACATGATCAGGAGTGGCTGCTTGAGCTTTACACGATCACTCACTGTTCAAAGCAGCTGAGATCACTAGCTCTATTTTCTTTTTCACCAGTTATAAAGCAAAAAGGTGATGAGTTCGATCTGACATCAACATACATCCATGCTGCGGGGCACCGAGCACCTCTAAAGCAGCAGGCTGGGAGGGGTGGGAAGCGATTCTGGTTTGAGGAAACGAGTGAGAAAAGCGCGACAGCCAGTCGAGTGCTGGAGCATGACACACACCGCTTGTTTCAAGCTCAAGCGCAGGTTCCTTTCACAGATGTATCCAGACCAGGACTGAAAGCTTCATCCCTAGATTTAGCAGAGGCCCCTCTTCTCAACTGAAGTCTGCCTGGAGGTGGGCATGTCTCTAGCAGAGCAGTGGTGATTCTTTGCCTCTTGGTTGCATTCCCCAAATGCTAAAAATACCAGGTTACTAAAGCACTCAGATCCTCAGACCTGCCACACCAATCTCCTGTCTTTGACTCTATCGCTTCCATAAATTCCTCTGTTTCTTACAAACCAACTTTGTCTGTGCAACCTGTCACTGTCCAGTCATTAGGACAACAGCTTTAAAAATAGCAGGCTCGGTATGCAAACGTTTTTCTTCTTGCCTGGGCACAAACCAAACCACTTGCTCTTGTGGATATCTAAGAATTCAACGAAGCTGTGGATAAGCTCCCTCCCTGCTCCCCCTTGCTTCCTTGGAATAGAGTTTTCTAAAGCCCTAATACATTGTCTTCCCTTGTGGCCAACAAGCATTATCCGCAATATTTATTTTCCTTTGTGCTTTTATATTCAGTTTATGCTAGAACCAAAGGAAACCTATATATCTTCCCATGCTGGTAAAAGCAAATCAATCTGGATGTGTCAGTTGCTTTGCTATTTGTGGGTTGAAGTGAAATGAGACCCGAGTTACTTATGGTGCTTGTTTTACAGGAAAAATGAGTTTACGATAAGAAGGCCAGACATTGCCTAAACTTGGTCTCATAAACAAGTTTCCTGAAGCAAAACATTCACTAAAATTGATGCCTACTTTGTTCATTATCTGTGATTCACTTTTCAGGCAGAATCAATATATTCTTAAATTTCTTCACTGTCTTGCCTTGTTCATAAACTGGGGAATAATTGTGTATCCCAAACCTTAGCCTATAGGCTTGGATTTTAAACCTCTGGGGTTTAAAATCCCCCCCCGAGAAGGGGATTTAAAGCTCTTGACTGGGATGTAAGAACTCACATCCTGGCTTTGTTGCTTGAAGGCAGTTTGGCTCACGTAACCAAATTCCCTTTATAATCGCCTGTCCCTTGTGTAAGAAGTTTTGATTTTCATATTCTAGGTGAGTTATGCCTGAATAGTCTTAGTTTCCACCACCCCCCACCCCCCCAAGCCCATGGTCATTAAGTTCCGAGGCACTTGGAAAAGCAATACTTGCCCCTGTGAAAACACAGAAGCAGGAAAAGCTTCTTCCATGAAGTCATGGAGCAAGAATGGTGTGGTGAGGGGCAGGCGGCGAGGAGCGTGCCGCTCCCTGCTGACATTCCTGCCCCCCCCTTCGCCAGGGCGCAGCCACACGTGTCCCCTCCTTGGGCATTGTCTCCTCACCCGGGATCCGGCAGACAAATATAGGCATGGAGGAAAACTGCTGATGCCTTTAAACAGTTATCACCAGTGACCTTGAGATAGGGGCATATAAAGTCTGGACCAAGTGGAGTCGTGACACTTTCTGTGTGCTCTCCAGGGTGAGTACAAACCTCTCTCACTTTTAAATGCGGGTAGCCAGTCGTGCTCTAACACTGTACCGTGGTTTTGATGGGACTAAGGTTTTCACGCGGCTTAAGGTTTTAGCAGTAATATCGCTAAACATGTAGCCTGTGTTAGTCATCCTAGGATGCTGCTTGACTGCTAGCATGGCAAATGCATGTTTCTTCTCTAACATCAGCGCACTCATTTAGACAGCTAGAATAACCGCTTTGGAAAGTTGTCAGGTCCCTTGTAATTATGCGTCTGGGTAGACTGATTAGCCACTACTTGCAAGTCATATTTTCTGTGTTCTCTATCATCTGAGAGAGGTGATGGCATATGCAGTTTGCAGTTTTAAGCAGCTCGTTGGTCCAAGGAGTTCTTTAATCCAACCTGAGTTACAACCCTTGGAGAATTTATGGGGTTCCCTTTCAAGGACAGGCGATGCCTGCTGTCGTTACTATTGCAGACCAGCCGTTAACACTACAGCAGCTCTTCCAACAGCCCCAGCAAAGACAGACGAGGTCCCTCCTTTCCACGTCTGAACAGACCACCAAATTGTTGGTGGTCCTCGGCATGCCACTTAACTTTGTGTAACAATATTGGCTTTCTACAGGGAGTAGGTGTTTTCAAGGATGTTCCAAAGTTCATACACAAGGGCTGGCTCTTTTTGTTGTTAGCTAGAACAGACTGAAAGGAAAGCGAACATCTTTAGCTCTGCCTTGTCTTTCCTGACTATACTGCCTTTTAAAAATAATCCTACGACCATAAACTAAACAACATTTCCAATTTCTCGTATCTGGCACTGGATTTGCTTCAGCGAGTTCTCTGCAGCCACAAGGTGTGTGCTGCCTGGGCTCTGACCTCTGTCGTAACTCCAAGTACAAGAGACTGCTGAAGAAAAAAGGATTCTCTCCCAGCTGCCGTAGTGCTGCTTTATACCATAACGTGCTTGCCCTAGTGGTTTGCCCCAAATATATATGGAAAAAAAAAAAGGGAGGGGGGGCTAAGAAGCTGATAGCTGAGTAACTGTCCCTAAGAGGTCTGCAAATGGAGCTAGGTTGCACAGAAGTGGTTTAGAGTACTTTAGTGTATATTAGGACTTGTGAGAATCTGTCCAGAGTCCTACAGATTAACACTGGAGTGGCTGCTCTGGCATTTACACGTTTGATGTGAAATGACACTTACATGCTCTAACGCTGTTCTGTTTAAACGTATGAACTGATGTAATTTCATCACTCCACCAGAGCTAAGACGCACTCCCCATGGGAAAGAGAGTTTGCCATGCTAGTTTTCAGTGTTGCCTCCAGTTGGGAATTTTGGTCAGCTCAGATGATGTTAAAATAATTGGCGATAGTTGTGCTTATGTAGGCCCTTAATCTTTAAAAAGGAAAAAAGTTAAGGCTAGTTCTGAGGAAGAAAGTTTTTGCTCTACAGCAACAAGACAGAAGGTCTCAAGCTTGTACTGCAGCAGCGGGAGAGGGCTGAATGTAAAACTTTTGGCAGCTCTCCTGCCTTAGGGCTTTACATTCCCCAGCAGGAATGTGTTGGAAAAAAAACCTGCCTTAGTTAATGAAGAGTTTTTATGCCTACCAGGATTTTGTTAGAAAGAAATTGAATTAAATTTTAAAAGACTACAGTGTCTGTCTTGATAGGGCTCTTGAAAATTTGCCCAGCTGCTCTGGATATCGCAGTGTAAATAAAATAAGGGAAGCGGTAATATCTGAGGGTCACTTGTACAGCTTTGAATAGGAATCAAATGGTGTCTTGACTTTAAAGAAAAAAATTTGGAATTCTTAAATTGCATGTGTGTGTCCACACCTTTTAGCAGTGGAACTTCTTTTAGACATTATCTGGACAGCACCCTGAGTATTTTACATGTCTGTGTGTGTAAGTATTTATATGTGTGTGTGTGTGTATAAAAAAACCCAAAACATATCTGTACAATCACTTTAGAGAGTACATAACAATCAAATTAATTGCTTGGCAGTACAAACCCAGCAAATCAGTCTCACTTACATCCATGTCTCCTGCCCTCTCTTTCATGATAAAAGGCTCCTAAACACCGTGGCCTTGTCATTTGAGAAAACAAGTGCAGGTATTAAGCTGGATTAGTAGGATCACATCAATCTAAAAAACCATGAAGCCGTTGCACCAATACTGCAGATACACTTGCCCTCTGGCATGCCTTGCTGCAGGGGGATACCCAAGCTGGTGAATTCGGAGGTACCAGCAACTTGGGAAGCTGCACCAGCTCAGGACCTCCCCGAGCAGTGTTAGTCCTGGGTTTTCTAACACGCTAATTCCTGTGATCAGAGGAGCGTGCTGCAGGTAGCAGAGCTGTTTCCAGCTCCGGTGCTGGCTTTCTCAACCACAAGCGTACGTACCTGGAGCCACACCAAGGGTGTAACGCGCTGCCTTGCAGCAGTTCTCAGTTTGCAGCAGTGAAGTTTTGCTCCGTGACTCCCAGAAAACACTTGCCTGGGACGATGCTTGAAGTGGCTGAGTAGCACAGCCCCAGGGAGATGTGCTGGAGAGCATATGCCTGCTCCAGGCAAATTTGAAAGGGGCCAGAAGAGGCCCCTGCTAAGTGGTTTTTAAAATCACAGCTTCGAGTGGTCCATTTTATCTCCTGCTCTTAAGCACCATTCGTGCCACAAAGAAGAGATTAAATTCTCCTGCGGAGATAACTGTGATCCATGTCGAGGTTTTGAACCACACAGGATCTGGCTGGCTTTAAATAAGCTGAGCCAGGGAAGGGTTTAACTAAGGGTGCAGTGTAGCCCCAAATCTGTGTTAGGTATTTGCATTTCAAATTAATCATCACTGTGATCGGCCACCTGCCACATTGTGCGGA
The DNA here is from genome assembly GCF_026419915.1 of Harpia harpyja. Lineage (NCBI taxonomy): Eukaryota > Metazoa > Chordata > Aves > Accipitriformes > Accipitridae > Harpia > Harpia harpyja. Next base: position 41,674,798 of record NC_068947.1, read on the forward strand.
GTGTTTTGTATTGCCTCAGATCTTCCACGAAATAGATTATTTCCCCCCCTTTCTTTGGTAGACCAGGTCCCTTTCTTTTTCCTCTTTGAGCTGTGCCACCTTGAACCCTTGCCAAGATGATGGACATGTCGGAATTCGGGGACGCTGCTCCCTTCCTCCGAAAGAGCGAGAAGGAGCTGATGATGGCACAGACCGTTGCCTTCGACGGTGAGTCGCAGTACCCTTTATGCTGCCAGTGGCTGGTTAAGAGGGATAAGGGTTACATCCAAGTGTAGTTGCGGGAATGCAGAGCAAAGCAGGATGCAAAGCCTCTGTTGTCGTTGCTGTGCTGCTGCTCCTGTTTGAGGTAGCTGGTTCTACCAAGTTCTAGTTTCTTTCTTCTGCAAAGCCATTAAAAACCCCAGGTAGTACTAAATAGAAATAATCTATCAATTTATGGTAAGTAAGTAAGTAACTAGATTTGGAAGCAAGGCGTATTAGTACTGCTCTCACTTCTTTGTCCATTTGAAAGAAAAACACCACACATTGATGCTCCTGTAACACGAGAATCTGCAGCCTGACTAGAAGCCTTGTTACGTTGTACCTGTGCACCTGTTTGATTTGCAGGCTATATGACAACCTGATGTTAGCTTTTAGTTTACCATAATTTATTTTTCATGAAATGGATTTGTATGAGCTCTGAGGTGTAGTAGTAAATATAAATACACCAATAATCACAGCATTTTGCTATTCAGAATAGTAGCTGTAACTAAAGACCTACAGTCTAGTGCAGCTACTCCAAAATCTAAAAAGCCACATACATAAGTCAATGTGAGTTATTAACATTGCTGTTTTTCAAGACAAACTTCAGAAGAATGTGCAGGAATAAGGTTAAATCTGATAGCTGGCAGGCAAATAATGTGGGCTGAATTCCATGCTCAGATCGCAATTTTCTGTGTGACTTCTCAGCAAACGCCTTAATTTAGGCTTGGATCTCAGTTCCTCCATCTGCACCCTGGTGATAATGATTATGGATTTCCCGTGGAGGCTGAGGCTTAGCCAGCATTTGTGAAATATTTTGACACCTTGTGCTGGAAGGATCTAGAGGAAGCCAAGTGGTAGTTTCAAAGGGGAGACATTTGGGAGCCCTACGCCTTCTGCTTTGGCAGGCAGCTCCCCAGCACTGCCGATCTGCTGTGGTCCCAGAGGTTTTGCGTCGTTTGTGTGGGGAAAAAGTAACCCAGCAATCTCGCGTGGTCGGGCATGGTGTCACTGTTTGACGAAGGCTGTGAACCCTCGGTCTCCTTAATTTCACAGGGAAGAAGAAATGTTGGGTTCCCGATGAAAAGAAGGCTTACGTGGAAGCTGAAATTACAGAAACCAGCGGTGGCAAAGTGACTGTGGAGACAACAGATGGAAGGGTACAGCACTGGTTTTGTCTGATCTGTGCCTAACAAGGCCAGAGCAGTAAGCTCCAGAAATTACCTGTCCCGCTTTAAGTTCAGTTGCCTGTTTCATGAAACGGGCTGCAAATGGGAAGCCCCAGTAACTGATGCCATATCAGAATGACGCATGAAAAACCACCAAGGGAAAACCAGCAATGCGGTGGTGGGTAAGCGACCGTCAGCCACCACGCAGCAGCGGGCGGTCTGTGAGCAGAGGTATGCAACCAGCCAGTTCTGGTTTGGCCCCCCGAGGTAAAAGCCCAGGCTGTAGCTAAATCCCATGGCTCCTTTCGCAGCCATGCCACCACGCTCCTTACTTTTATCATCTCGGCCTTCCCCTCGTTCTTCTGATAGCTGTGAAAACAAATGGTGTTACGTACATAGGCTGGGTTTGAGCTGAAGGGCTTCCCCCTGCAGGGGAAAAAAATACATTCTCCTGTAAGGTGTGTGAAGCAACAGAAAATCCCAGTGTTTTCCAGTGTGTTGCTGTACTTATTTGTCTTTGCAGACCCTGACTATAAAAGAAGACGACGTGCAGTCAATGAACCCTCCCAAATTTGACATGATCGAGGACATGGCTATGCTGACCCATCTGAATGAGGCGTCTGTGTTGTACAACCTGAGAAAGCGTTACAGCAACTGGATGATCTATGTAAGGGTCATTACAAGGTTATATTTAGAAATCTGTGTTTCAAGTGCGGATTTAATGTTTGAACATGTTGTGTTCTTCATATCCAGTTTACAACTTTGATAAGTCACAAAACTGAGGGTCTTGCTTATCTTTTCAGGAAAGAAGTTGCTCGGAGTTGGCTTGTGTGAATACAGACAGACAAAACTGAATGAATAAGATGGTGTCTAGTTCTTTGGTTTTGCTTGCTTGCCTAGGAGACGGGTGTCATGGGACATATTTTCAGCCATCAAGGCATTGGGGGGACCTAGTTTATTTTTCCTCTCCTAATATTAATCCATGTCAATACCAGCCATGGGGATTTCCTTGTTAAGAAACAATGCCTCAAGCCTAGAGCACACACGTCACTTCTTTTAAGTATGAGCCTTTCTATCTTTAGTTCAGTAATTTTATTCCCTTCATTTTCAGTGCTGACATCTGTCTTGTTTCACTCTGGCCTTTTCCCTTGCTCTGTGTCTTCCCCATGACATCGTTAACATAATTTCTGTCAGCACCAGAACAGGCTTCAGTAGCATCTAATTTTACGAGGCCAAACTTTTGCTCTCGGTTTGCATTCAACTGTGTCTGAAATCAGTCAGGGGAATTTATAGATTTTCTAGCCAATCCCTGTTCTGATTTTTGGTGTTCGTCAGAGGAGCGAATCCAACTTTTTCCCATTTAAATTCTGAGTGTTGAACATTTTCTGCATTTCTCTAACAACCGCTGTATGGACATGTATGGCCTAAAGCATAGCTTTGCTTGCAGATCAGTATAGGTAGATAATTAAATTTGTCGTCTTGCCTTAATCCATTTAGTGGTTGGGGTTTTTCTTTTCCTTGTAGAAAATAGGACTGAGGACTCATGCCAAGACCATTCTGGAGCAGGTCCTAGTGCTATTTTTAGGGGAAGACACCTAGACTTCACCTGAAACTTTAAGAATGTAATTGATCTCATTAATCTATGTGCACATAGTGTTTGTGCCCATACAATAACTGGGTTTCTTTGAAGATTTTTGCTTCAACCTGGACTAAGTACCTGAAAAGTTACCAGCTAACACCGATTCCCTGGGGTTACAACTGAAAACTCATTCTTCCTCAGAATGACCAGGCTCTAGCTAACTGATGCAGATAGCATAAAGAGCGACTATAAAGATAGATTTTTACCAACTGTGTTTCTCCAGAAGCTGAAAAAAGCTCCACAGCTTTGGGGAATAACACTATGAAGTTGCTTTCTCTTTGAACACCCACCAGAAATTGCCCCAAGGTGCTCACATCAAATTAATAATGGGAGATTGTTTCTCCTCCTAAGAATGGAGTTTGAACAGAAAAGCTGTAACTTTTCTTTCCTTCGTAATGATTGTTTTCAAGAGGAAAAAACTCTCGTGGGGTAGCAAGGCAGAAAATCAGACTTAGGTCTGTTTGCTGCTCCTTCGTTTTGCTGAAAGGGCTGTTTCTGTTTCTGGTTGTCATCTTGAAAGTACTTTTTCCCCTCCGGAAAACTTTTTAATATCTGAAGTTTTGATACCAGTTGTCAATTCACTTATTAAAGTCACTTAGCAGGCCAGTAGCTTTAGCAATTGAGATCAAAGGCTGAAATTCAAGTCAGAATTCAAACTCAGCTCAGAAGCTGGCAACACCAGGTCCTGCTTGGTTGACTAAGGCTTTTTTTCTCATTCCTTGAGCAGTTTTTTTCACTCTTGTTTTGTGTTCCTCTCTAGACCTATTCCGGTTTATTCTGTGTGACTATAAATCCCTACAAGTGGTTGCCTGTATACAAGCCAGAGGTCGTTGCTGCATACAAAGGCAAGAGGCGCTCGGAGGCTCCTCCCCACATCTTCTCCATCGCTGATAACGCGTACCACGACATGCTGCGTAGTAAGTGGCACTGTTTGCTTTCAAATTTGGTTTTGCTTTATTTAGCCGACATGATTGGTACTGGATGGAAGTTTGTGAGACCTTTTGCAGTGTGCAACAAACGTGCAAATACTCTACAAGCAACAGGGACTTGGCAGTCTGTGTCAATTTTTATTGTTTTTTTAAACTCCCCTGGCTGTCCCTGTGGTACTTCTAGTAACAGTAAGCTCTGTATATGGATTATCTGTAAGGTGCACAAATTTAGCTGTCTGAACTGGGTGAATCCATCAGTTTGTAACAGAAATGGGGCCATGCCCCAAAGGTCTGTAAGTATTTTCCCAACCTCAAAAATAAACTAACTCTCAGTTTATGCTCAGTATTCTAACACTTTTAAGATGTCTGCATTCAAAGGTTAGTGAAGGCCAGCTATCTAGGGTGCTGTGCACACATCGCTTGCACAAACCTGCCGTGGGTCAGTCTTGTGCTGACTGCCGTGGGTCTGGGCACCAACCCTGCGGCAATGAACTCCAGATTTTCGTGTGAAATTTTCTCACCCTGACCCTCAAGTTACTGGAAAGAAAGAGTTTATCAGCAGAGGGCAGCAGTGATGTGCTCACACCAGGTCCTGAGAGGCGGCAGTGTAGATCCCAAAGACACTTGGTGGGAGCACGTCCTGGTGTCGCCTGGTTTTAATAAAATAGAAAGTGCCCCAGCTGCGAGGGGACAGAAGGCGCTGGGCAGAGGGCATGTGTGTGTGGCTGCAAAGGATGCTCTTTTATCAGATAAGGGTGAAATATGGCCAGGCTGCCCAATATGTAGCCTGTCATGATGACTGGAATTAAAAAAGAAAAGAGGAATTTAGGCTCAACGGCTTGGGAAGCTGCTATGATTTAGCATTTGCTGAACTTGGTTAATAATACATTAAGGTTGCAAGGTGTTCTAATAAATGCTTATTTCTGGTCAGGCCATTAACAGCAGGGACACTACAAAACTTCATTCCAGCAGCATGGCCAACTGAAGAAGAGTGCATATGCATAGCAAGGAACAGCATGTGAACAAACAGTAAAATTTCTTGGGTTGATCTAGCATTGCAGGAGCAGAAGGGTCAGATGTGAGCAAAGACGTACTCAGGAGTAAGAAAAGAAACATTCTGATGACAGGAAATTACTTTCTTTAATATAGTTTCCCAGACACAGGAGGAACATGCACGACCGACAGGTCTTTAATACCGACTTGAACAAAACACGAGAGGAGGATTCAGGGCAGGGCTAGAATTTGCACTGCTGAAGGTCAGACTAGGTGATACTAGTCTTTATCTTTCCATTTCTGCTTCGTGTGATTCTCTCCTGTCCTTGCAGGACTGATTCTGGAATAGTTGGTACTCATTTGCAATTATAATAAGCAATTTGTACAGCCTACTAAGTTTGTCTCTTTTTTTTTTTTTCTTTTTTTTTTTCCCCCCCTCCACAGATCGGGAGAATCAGTCTATGCTGATCACGTAAGTGCTGCTTTTTTGACTGATTTAAGACTGTTGCTGCCAAAACCTTTGAAGAAAAAACATCCTACTGAAATACAAGTTGACCCTTGAGAGCTCAGCTAAAGTGCCTGGAACTTCCTCCAGGCCAAGTAACTGGCAATTTGGCCATCTGATGGCTGCCTTGAGCCCCATGGGAAAGGAGTAGCTAAGGATTTGATGGAGGCTGGCCCATTTCTGATCCCCAACTGGTGTTCATACCAAGTAGGCATGAAAACAACTCAGCAGGCAGTTAAAGAAGCTTCTTCCAGGGTTAGCCTTGCTGTGGCTGCCCTCTTCAGACATGGAAGACTCCTTCTTTTCAGTGTGGTTGCTCTTGCTGCAAATTATATTTAAGAATGTTGTGCAGACGCATCTAAAGGGAGGGAGATGACCAAGGCAGAAAAGAAGAGGCACATCATTTACTGGCAAGCATGAAAGATGGAGAGTTGGGTGTCTCTCTACACGGTTCACATGTGCTCCTGGGTAATGCTGGCAAATTACTGCAGTTTTTCTGTATGTTTTCTAACTCATTAGCTGTATATGGGTAAACCTCACATCCTCATTCTGGATGTTTGTAATAAAACTTCATAGCCTTGAAGAAAGCTTAGTGTAGCGTGGGTTTGTACTAGATTTCTGAGCCCAGTCACATGAAGAATTAGTTGCTGCTATTGTAGGCATTCACCTCTTCATTCAGTCAATTTAATGTTATTTCCACTGAAATGGCCAAACAACAGGCTGCAGAACTCAGAGTCAGTGATTCTGAGAACAGCCTGTGTGCAGGGAGGAGCTGGCAGGACAGGAGGGCGAAAGGATGAGTTACAGCTGTTTGAGCGATGCCTATGTTATCTTCCTCCTTCCTTTAGCGGAGAATCTGGTGCTGGCAAGACTGTCAACACGAAACGTGTCATCCAGTACTTTGCCACAGTGGCAGCCCTGGGTGAACCTGGTAAAAAGAGCGTAAGTCTGCTGGTGGCTGTTTCGTTTCACACTCCAAAGGTTTTTCTGTTGTGTACAACTAACCTCACAAGTCTGCACCCCGAACACTAGACCACGTGCTAGACCTCAACAGGCACGGTTAGGAAAAGATACTGATGCTTCTACACGGTGTTGCTTTAGAATAGAGCATGCTGTTCTGAAGGTAGAAAGGCAATGGTCCCCTGAACTTGCCACGCTCCAGATGGAGCAGCAAAACTGCTCCTGGTTCTGAACAGCTGCTTGTTGCTGCTGCTTTTTTCTAGGAGTTTTAGTATTCATGTGTGTTTAAATATGTTTCTGATTGTGTTAAAGTTGGCCAAAAGATGGGGAGACTATGAAGATTAAGAAATTTGATTTTTTTCACATGGAAAATAGTCTTCAAAAGGACTAGGATTATCCCTTCTCATCCAAATGTCTGTTTTGTTGAAAGCTTTTTTGTTCACAAAAAAGAAATGTTTTGACAAAAAGTTTTTTTCAATCAGCTTTTCTGTATTTCTCTTTGGATAAGTGCTGTTCTGCTTATAAGTGCTCTCTGAGGTTACAATGAATACTGTATTTGTGCTGGGTTTTATCTTGTGTTGCTATGAGCTTATTCACTACGAACTTCATTGCACGTGAAGGCTCAATGCTCATTTGTGGTGAATTAACTGATTCCTATGAACTGTACTTACAAGGCCAAAATTTCAGCAAGGCTCAGATTCTTGCGTCACCAAAATCTAACATACATTCATCTGAGGCCTGCAAGGCTCTCTTAACAAGTGGTTGAGTGGTCCAGAGCCAGCTTTCTGCGTGCAATGAGGTTGGTGCTCATAATGGTGTCTGAAACCTGGTGTGCCCATGCAACAATTGTGCAAATAACAGATATTGCAGCTGGAAGATATTCCATGTAATTTATCAGCTCAGGTCACATTTTACTTTCATTATCATCCCTTTTTTTTTTTTTTCTAAATATTCCAAGAGTGCAGCATGATCTAATTGTCTAAAACTTGTCTGTTTGCATTAACATCCTTTTATTCTTACCACCTGGCACCAGTCTCTTTTCTCTGTCCAGTTAGTTAACCTTTTGGTTCGTTGTGGAACACCCCCAGAGCAAAACCAGCTAGATGTCTGGAGCAGGGGTTAAAACAACAAACTGGGTAGGAACAGCACTTGGCTGTTTCGTGATGTATGATGAAGGTGAACTTTGCAGTAACAGTCACACATGCTTTTTTGAAGGAAGGCTTCAAAAAGTTCTGCTGGTGTGTTGGTGCCAACTAGACATCTAACCTCGCTAATCTTTATCTTCTGGTTAGTACTCACATTCTCTCTCTTTTTTTTTTTTTTCTCCATTGTGTTCCTCTTTTAACAGCAACCAGCTACCAAAACTGGGGTAAGTCATCAGCTTTGCAATTTTATCTTTTCAATGTGAAAATGGTACTGGGCTCTGTCGGTCCATGTCACGAACCTCAGCATTTCACTTTGCATGGTTCCCCCAGTGACGGATCCCTGGAGCCCAGGCAGTTAAAGTAGTTTGCTTCAGCAAACTGAACTTTGTGGGAGTGACAGTGAATGCTTTTCTCATCTCCAAAAATCCCAAATATTACAAGCTCTGAGTGCTTTCAAATGTAATGCCACTGTCTTCAATAGCCCCTCTCCTACACACATCCACTTGGATGTCCCCACGTGCTTCACAGTACATAGGAAGATGTGGTGATTTCTTTTGTATGCAGATGGCATAAAATATCAAGTCTACAAAGCAAAACAGTAGAGAGCAGCAGAATGTTCGAGGCCTTTTCAGCACTCATGAGGGGCTGATGGTCTTGCTGTTATACCATTCACACTGTGCCACCCCTAGGGTGGAGCTAGATCACTTTGCTATGGAGGCTTCTCTCTCTAAGTGAATGCATGGCTGAGTTAAGCTAGCTGAGTTTGTGTTCTGTAGGTTTCTCCATAGTATTTCAACCTTGATTTCTAGGGAACCTTGGAGGATCAAATCATTCAAGCAAACCCAGCCCTAGAAGCTTTTGGAAATGCCAAAACCCTGAGAAATGACAACTCCTCACGTTTTGTAAGTCTGTAACATAACGTAATGATGTCCTCTTCAACAATGGCCAGTTAATAACATCTCTGTAATAATCCCTCCATAAGTTGCTTCTCATTTTGCCCACTAAGATGACTGGATTTCCACACAGTGGGAGAATAACAAAGTAGGACCTAACCAGGAAAAACTACAGGAAGGATTAAAGATAAAAAGAAATAAAAAGATCTACCCTGAATAATTGTTTAAACTGTACATGATCAGGAGACAAGCAAAGCCCAGCTTTATAAAGCCCTTTGAATAGCCATGACAGGTCTTCCCCAGGACAGCCGCTGCTCCATACCTTTATTTTCCTAACATGTTTTCCACTAGCCTAAGACATTCCCTCTCTCTACAATAGCTCTACTTTGTCACTAAGTGTCAGAAATACACCACAGTCCCTGCTTCCTCCAGCATCTTCCCCCTCTGCAGACCCACACATGCAGCAGTACTCCTACCTTTGATCCATACCATCTACCTTTTTGGCTAAGCTGCCCCTGCTTGTCCCTCAGCGCTGACATGACCTTGGGCCTCTCCTCATTTCCATTAGGCTTGCAGGAGAGCAATCCCCTCGGGAGCTCTGCTTCTGCCACATCTGGTTGACGTTGGCTCAGAGTTCCAAAAGGAATGGCATGAGGATGACAGCCTGGGTTTGTGGTCCATGCTTCCCCAACAAACCCAGTTAAAAATGAAATTGGAAGGGGTGGAGAGGGTCAGAGGTTGTAAGCATCTGTGGAAAGCTACACAATTGTACAAGGAGTTTGTCAGCTGGAATGGAAATTAATTACTTAAAATAGTTGATGCGTTTTGAATATGATAAATTAAATGAAAACTACTCAATTTTTATGAAATTTGGGGGGATGAATATGCAAATTGAATGGGCAAAGCAGCGTAAAATCACAGCACCCTTCTGACGTAAGTAGTTGCATATGAGTTAAGACTGCAGATGAGGAGGAGTCAAAAAAGGAGCCTGTGTGTCTCATGCCCGTGCTTATTGCTCCAAGTCCTGCATTACGCTAAACCTGCATCATGAAACTGGAAGCTACGTGCATTCCCATATCTTAGCCTGACAGATAAGTGCACTGTTATCCTTCTCCCATGAGCTGATTACATAGCTGTATATATAGATTTAGGCTTGGAAAGGTGTAATATCATTGTTTGATATTTCTCATTGAAAATCTGCCTGTGCAAAGTCAAGGAGTTAGCATAAGCTGATTCTTTGGGCCAAATGATTGCTTTCAAGCAGCATCCTTTGTTTCCCTCTGCGTATACTACATGCACTAATTAGAATATTCTTCTGTGTGAATTAGGGTAAATTTATCCGAATCCATTTTGGAACCACAGGCAAGCTGTCATCTGCTGATATTGAGATTTGTAAGCAGCAAACTCTCTCCTTTTTACAAAAATACAATTGCTCATCTGAAAGCTTGGAGAGCCTTTCTCACTGAATTTTTCTTTGTGCAACTAGATTTATTGGAGAAATCCCGAGTGATTTTCCAGCAACCGGGTGAAAGAGACTATCACATCTTCTACCAAATCCTGTCGGGAAAGAAACCAGAATTACTGGGTAAGCATTACGTAGGTCTACAGATTTTAAGAACCGACTTTAGCTGAATAGACAGTGGCTGAGGAGGGGGCAGGGGGCACACCTGTATTCAGAAAGGCCCTTACGTTTCCACTTGAGAAAACTGAACTTCCACTGTCAAATACACTCTTTTAAAGATGCTGTTCCACTGGCAGCAACAGACACCATTTTTCTGTGATATACTGATGCAGGTACCCTATGAAGTGAAGTGATTTACGGATTAGACTAAGGGAATGAGACTCAGACAGGACTTTTAAAACAGAGCATTATAAAGGCAAAAACAAGTCACACTGAATTTGTGTAATCCAAGGTCTTGAAATACCTGGAAAATGCTACACCTCCAGAAGCATTTATGGTGATAAAAATTTAATTATCCAGATTTTCACATATGAGGAGATTTGCTTATAGGTCCATGAAGAAAAGCCAGTTCCCTCTTTCTGCCCCAAGTGCCAAAACTGGCATCCTAGCATGTTCTGTAGCAAGGGAGGATATGCAAAAGCTGCCTGCCACCGATTGTGTGGCTACTACCCCTTTCAAGTTTTCCCTGGCTGAATGTGGTCCCGTAAACCTGCTGGAGAAGAGCAGAGAGCAGATTAGGTCTCTCTGCTCCCATCTCCTAATGCTTTGAATAAAACCTTCACCAGTTACTTAAGTGATGTGGTTTGCTGACTTTAATCTGTGCTCTGAAGAAACACATTTTATAAAATGCATTGAAGAGTCACTTTATTGCTGCACTAAATTGCTATTAAGTCATAGCAATTGTAATCTGTTTTGAAGTCTTATTATCCTGACAGCGCGTGGTCAAGTCCCTAATCCTCTTAGCTTTTACGTGGCCTAATTAATGATGATTATAGGAAAGATTTCAAGGAAGCATTGCAGTGAGATTCTTGTGTGAATCCTTGTGCTGGGAAAATATGCTCTTTCTCATAAACTGTCTGTATACTCTACAACAGCACGCACCTTTCTGGCCAGCAGAAGCATGTCTGCAGGCTCTTGAAGAGGCTGAAACCAATGATGACTTCTGTTTTGTAGATGAGAAATTTATGCATTTGTATATAAGCACATACATATCTAAATATAGATAAGTATAAATATAGCAAAATATAAATGTAGATAAATGAATACGTAACTGACTACACAGCAAAGTAAGACAGACTTACAGAGAATATGATGTTATATACACGTATATTGATAGACATATATATATTTACATACATACCTATTTAGACCTGTAGGTATGTGTGTGTATGTATATAAAAGATTGAAATCTAGACCAAATCTGGGTCTGCTAAATGTGGGTGAAACTTTCTGTTGATTTAGAGAAGCAGGACTCTCCCTATAGTTTTGGAGCCAGCTAACTCTCTAGAAAACAATTCTACATTTTGGGGGTTTGATATGAAGGAAAAGGAAAGAGGAGAGAAAGTGACAGCTATATTCAGACTTCTGTTCATCAAGAGCCGAGTGTCTTCTGCAAAGAGTCCTGGAAGTCACTATTTTGTGAGTCTGTTATAAAGGGGGGAACCATGCCCATTGCCCCTGTCTTGGATGATACCAAAATCTTTTTCTCCTCTGTACTAAGATGGGATTTTACACAGGCGCACAAGGCAGAAAGTAGGGCTATAAGTGAAATTATGAACTCGGTATACTGCAAAACATGCTTAATAGGTGTGTATGCAGTATTTCCATATTCTTTTCATTCACACTTTCTCTAAATCTTGGTCTTCAGACTGGAATAGTAGAATGAGAGTTGGTTGCTGCCCTGCAGTTGTAAAAAAAAAACCCAAAAAAACAAAAACAACAACAAAAACCAATTTTATACACAGTTGCACAGAGGCAAATGTATGTCAGAGTTGATCTTGCCATCTACATTTTTTGGGGGTATCCTGAATGGATGGCAGTTTTGACCTTGCAGTTCTTTTACAGATATGCTGCTGGTATCTACCAACCCATATGACTACCACTTTTGCTCACAAGGAGTAGTTACAGTGGACAACTTGGATGACGGAGAAGAATTGATGGCAACGGATGTAAGCCTGTATTGATTTGACTTTGTGCTTCATAGATTAGGCGCATGTGGGGAGGAAAAGTGCTGGCAGGAGCCTAACTTCTGTCACTGAAACTATTGGACTAAACTGAAAGCAGAAATGGGTCTTAATTGCATTCATACTATGAAGCACGAGGCCTGATAAACTATTTTACTTTTGAATCTGGCCATGCTCCATGTAATGCCCATGGGCACAATGTTCTTATAGTTTTGATACATAAAATGCTAGATAAAGGGAGCTTTCCTCCTGCTCCCCAGCCGCCACTGGGTCTTCAGGGTGTTCCAGTGGCTGCTTTGTGAGAAAACACCCCTTGGCAGGTTAGTAATACCTGCCATGCAAAGGTAGACTGCAGGGCTGCAAAAGGCCATTGCTTTTGAATAGGGAAGTGACAAAATATCTGTGTTTCTTTTTCACAGCAAGCCATGGACATCTTGGGCTTTGTGCCAGATGAGAAGTCTGGTGCCTACAAGCTCACAGGTGCCATCATGCACTTCGGGAACATGAAATTCAAACAAAGACCCAGAGAAGAGCAGGCAGAGGCTGATGGCACTGAAAGTAAGAATAACACCTAAAATTACTTACCTTCAAACATCTGGCATGTATCATGCACTGTGTTGAGGAAGAAGCAGCCTGTTTGCTTTGATCTTGCACAATGTAGCTTCTCATCAGCCAAGAGTGCTGTGCTTGATTTGTAGCAGTGGCTTGTTCAGTGGTGGGTAACCTTACTTAGTAGAAGGTGAATAGACACAGTCAGAGTAACCCAATGAAATTCCTTTTTTGTAACCATTTGAACAAAATGGTTGTAAAAAGTTGTTGCCTTAGCTTTCTCTTTTGTGTCTTCATGTCTTGTTTCTTTACTTCCTCTTGCACCTGAAACTGTCTATAATCAGTGTGGAGATATGTTCTTCTCCCTATACCTAAAGAGTTTCTCAAGTGTGATCGTTGCAGTAACTGGGGTCTAAGGTAGCTAGATGACCTTCTCTACCACAAGGGACAGTGCAGGCACACCTAACACAAATTATTAAAAGAGCCACGTCTTTATCCAGTTTCTCATTGGAAGTGGATGTACTTAATATTTTTCCTTGGCTAGGCATATTTCCATGTAGAAATTCAAAGCCAGTTGAAACCTTGTTTCTCTTGATCAGGTGCTGACAAAGCTGCCTACCTAATGGGAATCAACTCCTCCGATTTGGTTAAGGGTTTATTGCACCCTAGAGTGAAAGTTGGCAACGAGTATGTGACCAAAGGTCAAAGTGTTGAACAGGTAAGGAGAAGCTTTCAGGGTATTTGGATACCTGTCCTACCAGCCTTGAGGATTCATCTGTAACATCTGAGAGACAGACAGCTGCTAGAAATATTAACATGTACCTCTAGTACCTGTTCTCATTTTATCTCCCCAAACTTGGGAAACTGGTAAAGAGACTGACAAAGGAATAGTGGCCAGCACTGCCTTTGATAGGATTGTTTTTCTGATGTGTTAGCAGCAGCCACTCAAGTAAACCAGGTGCAGTAAAACCACATGGGGATTGATGTTTAATTCTGGATGAGAATAGTTACCTAGAAGAGTTGAGCCATGGATTATTTATTCACTCATCACTCATCCATTATTCATGTAATTTTAAGCTCTGTGTGACCTCAATCAGCTAAAGGCAATATCCACTTAAAGGTATCTCTTAATTTAGGAAACAAAAGTCCTTGGGTTAGCACTGCTGCAGCTGTAGCAGTATTGTAGAAGATGCTGCAGCATTTTGGTTACAATGAAAATTGTTGTTTGAAGACAGGCTGTGGTACAGGCTCAGAAACTAGAAAACTGCTGGAGTGAGGTCTACCCTATTGGTGTAGTTGCGCATCAGCTAAAGAAGAGACTTTTGACAGACTTTTCCTATCACCTGCTTATGCCATAGCATCCCTCAAAAATTAGAAGCAAATGGCAATAAGCAACTTGAGCACAGACTTCCCCTATTCTGGCAGTAGGTCTGGACATCATGGTTGGCATCCGGCCTGTGAGCTGTCTGGTACCTAACTTCCACGGCAATGTAAGGGATTAAAACATTTGCAACTTGCTGTCCAGCTGTTTCCCAAGATGTACTTTACTAGCAATTTATGTACGTGTTAGTATACATACATATACATAACAACAATTTGGAGAAAAGTCAGCACAGGTAATGGGAAAAGCCATGTGTCGTATTAAGTACGCCTTGGTGATTATAAGAAGCATTGTGAAACTTCATTTAAACCGTAAATAGCGATTGAAATAGGCTACTGCACTGAAAGTCTTGTGTTCCACAGTGAATTCTGTTCCACATAGTGGTATTTTGAAACATGTATTTTAGGTTTTGTATGCTGTTGGAGCCTTATCTAAGGCAGTGTACGATCGAATGTTCAAATGGCTGGTGGTCCGTATCAACAAGACCTTGGACACTAAGCTGCCAAGACAGTTCTTCATTGGAGTCCTGGATATTGCCGGGTTTGAAATCTTTGATGTGAGTATTAATGTGTGAGGACTTGGTGGAAGAACATAAAAGATGCTAAGCAATAGCTCTTGGGTGGGCATTTCTTGTTCTAAATGAACAGAAGGCAAAGTGATGAGAAAGCCGTAAAGCAAATAGGGTATATGGTTTTATAAGGTTTTTCCATGAATAGATGTAGAAAACACTCAGCATTTAGCGCAGCTGGACATGCTGATAGTTCCTGGGGAGGAAGAGGGTGGCAACCTTTAGCAAAGACAACATCTCACATGCTTGGGGCTGTGTTTTAAGAGAGTGTATTGTTTCCACTCTTTCTCTTTGAGAGAAAGCATCTTTTATAGGGTATGATATTTCTTCCTCTTTGTATCTCAGTATAAGAGATATGTATTCATCTTGATATAAGAAAGAAATTTTTCGCAGTGAGAACAATCATTCACTGGAACCTCTGCAGGGACTTGATAGAGTCCCCATCACTGGAGGTTTTCAAGATGCGGTGGTACAGGGTGCTAGACAATCTCATCTAGGTTCCCCCTCCTACGAAAGGTTGGATCAGATGAACTTTCGAGGTCCCTTCCAACCCGGGCCGTTCTGTGATTCTATCATTGTTGTGAAGAAGTGTATGTGAGAAAAGCACGTCACAACTTCTGTTTCACAGAATCCATTCCTGAAGATAAGTGCTTAATGCTGTGGCTGCTACGTGTTGCTCTCCATACGCAGCAGAGCAAAGAGCGCGTTGGCTCTGCTTTACAGAACTGGTGTGGCAAGCTGCTGAAGGAGAGGCATGTGCATCCTGAGAGACCCAAACACATCTGGGCATCCTCACACTCCAGAGGACAGCACATGAGGCAGCCAGCAGCCTGCCTCTGAACTCCCTCCTCCTTTGCCTTCGGTGTTATGCTCAGTAGTTTCTCAACTGGTTACTGTTTAGAAGGTTTTACGTGTAGACAGTTTCCTTCTTGCTGTTCCACCAAGCCCTTACCATAGTTAACTGTGGTGCAAATGCTTCTTTCTTTATCTCCTGCAGTTTAACAGCTTTGAGCAGCTCTGCATCAATTACACTAATGAGAAACTGCAACAGTTTTTCAATCATCACATGTTTGTCCTGGAGCAAGAAGAGTATAAGAAGGAAGGCATTGAATGGACATTCATTGATTTTGGCATGGACCTGCAGGCCTGCATTGATCTAATTGAGAAGGTATGTACAGGAGTGCTAAGATGTGTTTACTGAATTGGTTTTACTCATGATACTCCCTTGGAGATGTCCTCAAGGTCCAGTGAACAGAGTAGGATAAACAGCAGGACAAGCTTCTTGCCTTTCTACATGCAATACGGAATCAATGAAAAATCAATATTTGTGGCATTTGTGGCTACTTGGCCTTACCTCTGTAAGTTTGCCTTACAGATCCAACAGTAACCACAATTTTGTACAGCTGTAGAATCTTCCTTGTTTTTTAGTTTTGTCTTTCTCTGTCCCTACTATTCTTCCATTTACTTTGTTCCACATGTGCTTAACATCAAACATACTTGTCAGCTTTTCAGGGCAAATGCTCTGTTTCAGTCCCACACCCTGTACCTCCCCCCATGAGGCTCCTGTTTCTTACATTACATATGGATGTGCAAAGTTCTTCATGCTCTTCCTAGCCTGGAACTCTTGCTTCCCTCTCACCGCTTCCCCAGCATGGGATATGCCTTTCCTTTTCTCTTCTTTGTGAGTATAATGTGGTCCTGGTGGGGACAGCTGTCCCTTGCTGTATCTCTCTCTCTGCCATCTCTTATGTCATGGCATCTAACCCTGCTGATCTGTGAGGAAAAATGAAATTTTGAGTCTTGCGCTAGCAGGACATTTGGAACAGCTGGAGTAGAAAGGCTGATTATTAAGTTTTCTTCTACTTGATCACTTTCTTCTCCAGGGGTAGGATATCTGCGCATGATGCTAGTCCCTCAAACAATCTGTCCAGTGCTAGGAAGTTAGTTCATCTTTTTCTGAGACATGAATAATAAAATTGGTGTTGGTCCAACTGCCTTGAAAGATAAATCAAACCCTTTCTGGAAGTCATCGTAAAGCCTGCTAAGGCAGAATTGAAATACTGAATAGTCAAAGGGGTGGTTACTATTTTAATAGAATAGTCAAAGGCTTCCTCCTCAGGATGAGAAGAAATTTTGCAGGCTTAAAATTCCATTAGATCAAACTTAAGGCTGCACAGCTACTGAAAGCAGGCAGCCTAAGCGTTATCCAACAAAGATGTTCTTAAATCCACAGCCATTGGGAATCCTGTCTATCCTTGAAGAGGAATGTATGTTCCCGAAAGCTACAGATATGACTTTCAAAGCAAAACTCTATGACAATCATCTTGGCAAATCACCTAACTTACAGAAGCCCAGGCCTGATAAGAAAAGGAAATACGAAGCTCACTTTGAACTTCTTCATTATGCCGGTGCAGTAAGTTCCTCTGCTGGCAGGTAGACTTTGTATTAGAGGTCTTCCAGGTGGGGTTTGGCCCATAGTGCACAACAAGGGAAGGTGGGAAGGATGAAGAGGGGAAGAAAGGAACAGTGAGGAGTAAAAGCAGGCATCCACTCTCTCTGCACAAGTATTGCAACACAGTAAGATGCCACCAGATCCCATGACATCTGGACCTTGGATACACAAATAAAACAAAACAAACGGAAGAAGGCTAATAGTGCTTTTGCTGAAAATATGCCTTGCCTTGCCTTTATCACTTTTCCTATCATCAGATTCAGACTAGTGATTAAATAGCAGCAGCACCTCGGTTCCCTGGACAAACAAACTGAGTAATTTCTGCCTAACTTTGGGCATGTTAAAAAAAAAAAAAATTTGACATACTTTTTATTCACGTTAGGACCAGTGTGTCAAAGTACCCAAGGCAAATGTGGTTAATTCTGCTGTGAAGGTTTAGTTCACGTGTCCACCGATGATGGCGTGAACGGGAATACAGTCCAGTACCATGATACCTGAGCCAAAACTTGCCCAGTTTCAAAGCTCTGTTTTCAGACCAGGTGGGCAGAAAAAATTTGAGAGGGACAGAGGAAATTTTTTTTATCAAACTAGAGTTGATATTAAGCCTCAGCACAGCAGAGCTGGAACCTACCTGATGCTGTTAATTTCAAATGATAATTGAACATTAAGCTAATTTTGTATTTATTAAGACAAATAATGCCCATCTTGCTCTTTATCTGTAGTTGTTAATGTATTCAGCCAAGAAAATTAGAATTTCTATCCCCTTGTGGTACTAATAATGGAATATATTTTCCCATTAAACAGAGCTGTGGCAAAGTCCAGGAGTTAGATTTTTAGTCATTAAGCTTCTGTCAGAAAATCTTGTTTATTCCAGTGTAGCATGCTGTTGTGAAGTGAAATTATTGCTTGTGCATTTTATAGTTCAGCACTTAGTAGGGTTCCTGGAACACTGATTACATGTGGTATCTCTACAGTCAACCACATGGTGTCCATGAGAAGATGTAAGGACCAGAGAGTTTGGAAGGAGTGTGTGGGATTCGGATGGTAATTATTAGGAAGAGAGGTTTGGGAATTAGGAAGCAGAGAAATGGAGGGGAAGTGATGAAAAACTGGGTGGCTGGTACTGGTCTGAGAGCAGCACTTCACAAAAGGTCATTGACTTCAAGCCAAACCATAAAGAACTACTGGCTGCTCTGAAGGGGAACATTTGCAATCTCTGGTTTGTTTTCGATGCCTTGCTGTAGGTTCCCTATAACATCATTGGGTGGCTTGAGAAGAACAAAGACCCGCTTAATGAAACTGTAGTAGGTATTTTCCAAAAATCATCCAACAAACTCCTGGCAAGCTTGTTTGAAAGCTATGTTGGCGCTGACAGCGGTAAGCAGAATCAGCTCACATGGGTTTTCTTTCAACTCTGGGATGTGTGCTTGGGAATGAATTTAAGAAACAAAACAATTCTCTCAACTGCAATTGACTCAATGCTAAATGAGGCAGTGACTAATTATTTAGATGTGCACAACATCTGTAGGAGTTTGCCAGTTATACCAAGGAGGCCATTAACACAGCTAATTTGAATGCGTAATACCTCTGAGCAATTTTGGCAAGGAAATCTGTGTGTTGTGAACACTCCAGTGGGAGTTTGAGCATGCAACTGTTCAGATATGCAGTCAAGTCTTGCACAAAAAATTCTGTACATAAATGCCTATGAACAAGAATAGCTCTTGTTTCCCACGCTGTAGTCCTCCTTGCTAGCCACCCTGAATTATATAAGAAAAACAAAGTTTAAGAGAGTGTTTTGGAATATTTTGTTGGATTAGTGGCAAGTAGACATTGAAGGTACCTGAACATCATTCCACATTGGCCGAAGTAGAAGATTTTGCCAGTACATCTTCCTTTTTGGTTGCTGTTGGGTTTTTTGTTTGACAAGACTACCGTATGTCTGAGAACATATTTAAGCTGTATGCATTACACAGAACTGTTTTATTTGTGAGAAGACAAGTAGCAAGCATCCAGAAAATTGATCTTAAGTAAATAAGACTGGCATTCATTACAAAGATGTAGCTCTTATGTCCTGAAGTTGCAATCACTTACAGCCTATTTATTAGTAACCCCACTTCTGTAGATGTTCTTGTCATGAATCATAAGACACTTTTCTGAAGAAGCAAGCAGGCTGCAGACTTCATAATGTGAATAAGAGGTGGAGCTGAATGTAGATAACAAAAATCCTGCCACTAGCAAATTCTTGCAAGTTACTAACTGCCTGTTTGCCTGTGGATATTCTCATCTGTCACAATACTACCTTGCTTTTCCTCAGTGTCAGGAGAAAAGAATAGCCTGTGCAGATTAGCCTCTTCCAGTCTCAGCAGTGTCGCTTTCAGAAGGGGTAAAGGCTGTGGGTAATTGCATCAAGCACATCGAACTCTTCACTTCTGCTTTTATGTTGACTATTGTAGACAGGTGACAGAATGCCAGACCTCCTGGGAATGATCTAATGGTCCAGTGTTTAGAAAGCTGCAGCAATTGCTGTACATTTTTGGGTCATGTACGTATGTTTTGGGCTCCTGTGAAAAATTTGTAAATGTCGTGTCAGAAACTAGCATTCCTTTGGAGGATCTGAGTGATTTTGACTCTGAACCTTTAAGCAAAATTCAGGGGATGCAAAGCTACTATATCTAAAATTACAAAGACTCATTTCCCTCTATTCTAGACAAACGTTACTTGCACAAGTTCAGTGTCTGCATAGCAGACATGTGAGAATCAGTGTCTATGCAGTACAATGTACAGTACAAATTTTCCATAAGCTTTCCTTTCCTTTAGCTTTTTCTTTTTCTACATCATCTCAGCCTATAGGCTTTTTAATGAACTACAAACAACTCTATTTTGTTAAAAGTTATTTTTCTACCTTATTCATATTTATAGACTTTCTGCATAGCAAGTGATGCCGTGTAGATCTGAAATGCAAATGCAATCCAGAAAGCTTACAGTAGTCTTTGACAAAAATCCCAAGTATGGACAGAGAGCTGCACACTTGTGATATATCACACTTGATGTTCAGAATGTTTTGTGTAATATTTGAGCAATCGGAGACATGAAGTCATTAGCTATGCCTTTCATTCAAAGGGAGTTGCACTATTAGAACAGTTTGTCTGTCTCCCACGCCCTGCCTGTACCACTTACTGAGATGCAGATTTTATTTTTATTTATTTCTTTTTTTTTCCTTAGCTGACCAGGGTGGAGAAAAGAAACGCAAGAAAGGTGCTTCTTTTCAAACAGTGTCCTCATTGCACAAGGTTTGTTTACCTCTCCCCATCTGATGGTTTCAGTTAAGACAATACATTGAAGAGGAACGTTAAGCATTGTAATGGACAAAAAAAAATTGAAATTGAACATCGGAATTTGATTTGGGGCCTCGGTTATTGACCTTGGCTAAGTGAATACACTGTTATTAAAAACGCATGTGTCGACGGCTGCTCCATTTTAGCTTCTTTGAGCATTCAGGAGATTAAGTGTTTTCTATTCTAAAGTATCACAAAATGTTGTGAACAACCTTTATCACTTATTTTGTGGCTTATAGCTTCATGCATGTCTTTGGAACAGGAAGTGATTACAAGTAATTTGCTAGTTCCTATCTGATTACTGTTTGTAATTGGATCCTAGGGTTAGAGCAGTCATGGAAAACAAAAGTTGTTGAATGGAGTGTCATATAGCCTCTTTTTTCCTGAGTAATTCCCTTCTACTGGGACTGGCATGTGCTCCTGGTGGAACCTGTCGCTAGGATCATGCCTGGGGAAAACCAGGGCCTGTAATTTAACATTAGTACCATTTCTTATGGGTAACATTGAGGAAGCTGTAATGAAGGTAAACCTCAGGTAGGGAAAGAAAGTAGTTATCTCCCACTAGTCATCATTTTATCTTGTTTGGAGGTACGCCTCATGAAGGGAAATCATGGGAAATCGAGACCTGTATCTTACTAGCTGAAGAAGTGTAAAGACAGCTGAAGGATCACTCAGACACTAATTTAATAATCCACAAATAGAAGCCCACTTTCCAGCACACAAGGAGCTGCTAAGTACCCGGCTCAGGTGGTCTCATTTATCATCCTGACTGGCATATGAGAAATTTTCAGTTTGAACAGTTGTGTTGATGACATTATATTCCACCTCTGATGGTCTCTATTTTCTGCTTATTAGACAAAACGCTTTCCACAGAGCTTAGTGATCACTGGTAGGCACTGAATAGTTGGCATCTTCCGAGCTAGCTTGATGCCTGCCAGGGAGATGTCTGATTAAGATCAATAAAGGGAAAATGCTTGGCCAGAAGGACAAAAACCCAGCTTTTATGAAGAACAGATGGGAAAGGTGAACTATCCTCACTGAGAAGAGAAGTGACTAGGCAAAAATGCAGCTGGCTTTGCAGAAATGCTCCACAGGATGATACTGCATCTTGCTTGCTGTTCATTCTGTTTCTGACATTTCTGGGTTTGTAAGTAAAACGTGTCTTCCTAAGACGTTGCTAAATGGATGTGGATTCCTGTAATAAAGTTAATTCATACTTTGGTTTATTTGAACACATTTCACTGTAATAATTTTGGTAAGCCTATAATTTTGTTGGAGGCTATTCAGAGAGATTACCTTAATAGACTTAACAACCAACAAACCAACAAAATAAGTGATGGGAATTCCACTAAACCGTTGAAGCTAATTGTGTTCTTCATATGTCTGTTCTAGGAAAATTTAAATAAGCTGATGACTAACCTAAGATCTACAGCTCCTCACTTTGTACGATGCATTATACCCAATGAATCAAAAACTCCAGGTATGGAAAACACAACAGTCTTGAAATTTTAGTATATTTGAACTATGTCATTCCAATACTTACGTCCAAGTCACCAGATTGTACTTAAATACTGTCTGTCTTGTTCGCCTTATCCAATGGTGTTGCTCTTTCAGGACATGACACCTCACGTTTTCCAATTCCCTCGGTGAAATGAAGATTAATCCTTATGGAGAAACTCCATTTAATTTAGCCTTGCTTTTCCCCCTGTAGGTGAAATGGATGCTTTCCTTGTCTTGCATCAGCTCCGCTGTAATGGTGTCCTGGAAGGCATCCGCATTTGCCGTAAGGGCTTCCCAAACAGGGTGCTTTATGCTGACTTTAAACAAAGGTAATGCAGAGCTGTGTTGTCTCCTGTCCTAACCCATCAGTCAAAATAAGCAAAGCATGTATTCTCATTTTCATTTGAGGTATTTTATTCTATTCAAGTGTATTTTCCATTCAGTTTGCCTGAACATGGAAGGCAGAATTCTGCTCTCGATTGTGTCTGTGTAGATGCAAAGCAGGAAATTACCCTAGGTGATTTTTTTTTTTTTTTTTTTTTTTTTAAGTTTTGGGGGAAGGGGTGGGGGAAGCAGAATCTAGGCCAATTTTACTCATTGCTCATTTGCTATTAACAGGTACCGCATTCTGAATCCAGGCGCGATCCCAGAGGATAAGTTTGTGGATAGCAGAAAAGCTGCTGAAAAACTGCTGGCATCTTTAGATGTTGACCATAACCAATATCGTTTCGGACACACCAAGGTAACCAGAAAAGATCACCACTGCTTATGTAAAGAGAAGAAAAGATCTAATGTCTAATTTGCAGAATAGGAGATTATGCAATTTCTGGTGGTGGCAATTAATGAAGAGTTAATAATACAAGAAACCAGCAATACAGCAGCACAGTGATATTAATTTTTAAGCTGTGCTAAAGGAGTTTTATTTCTCCGGCTCAAGGTCCCCCAAAGATTTTATTACAGCAATGCTACAAGTGGACACAGCAGCAGCTGATGCTCCATGCCCCCCAGTAAAACAATAGCTTATTTAATATAATATAGGTACACTCAAACATATATGGACCATAAGATCAACTGCAGCTTTTGAAATGAGGCCATGTGCAATTATGACACGATCCCATTAGCAGGGATCTGGGAGTTGGGAGTTGTGGTTCAGCTGACCTGCTTTGCACCCTGCCACAGTTGAAAAGTACTGTGGAAATAAAAATGTGGCAATAAAATAGTTTGGCCTGTTCAAAACTGGGGAGAGGAGACTCGGTTTTAAAACAGCTTTGGAACTGTACAGTGCAGCCCCTGATGCAAGTAATATTTGGCCCTCTGTACTCTTTTACTTTATAATGTGTCAATAAAAATACCATTCTTCTGAATGATTTCAGTAAGGTCTGCGTAACTCTGGAAGAAAAATCATTTGTTATGGTGAAATAATATCTGTGCATGTACCAGGTGTTCTTCAAGGCTGGTCTCTTGGGCCATCTAGAAGAAATGAGGGATGAGAGACTTGCGAAAATCTTAACGATGATCCAGGCAAGGGCACGTGGCAGACTGATGCGGATTGAGTTTCAGAAGATAGTGGAGCGCAGGTATGAAGGCACTCCCTTAAATCTTACTGGATAATAGTCATTACCATTTAATCATATGTTGAATGGAGCCATTATTACAGTCCCTAAGGCTATAGCTAACCCTAAATTAAAGGTTTAAAGTGGATGTATGATAAAAATAATAGCAACTGTATATTAGTTGCCTGCAGCTCTGGTAAAAATCAGATTTGGAAATTTTTCATGTCCCTGAAAATCAAGAGATATGGAGGAAGTTTCTTTTATATCTTGGAACCTAGTACAACTTCTTAATATTACAGAGAACAAAGCCATAAAACTGACTAGGAATGAAAAAAAAATCTCACTTTCTTGATTTGGGCTAAGCTTTAGGGAATTTTGTTTGTTTTCTTCTTAAACCAGGGATGCCCTTCTTGTAATTCAGTGGAACATTCGCGCTTTTATGGTTGTGAAGAACTGGCCCTGGATGAAGCTTTTCTTTAAGATCAAACCTCTTCTGAAGTCTGCAGAAACTGAAAAGGAGATGGCCAATATGAAGGAAGAGTTCTTGAAACTGAAGGAGGCCCTGGAAAAATCTGAGGCCAGGAGAAAAGAACTTGAAGAAAAGCAAGTCTCTTTAGTTCAGGAAAAAAATGATTTGCTTCTCCAGCTCCAAGCTGTGAGTAGACATATATATTCCTATATTTATTGACATTCTTTGAAACCCAAAGGCTTACAGACTGGAGTGTTAGTGCAATTCAATTAAAATAAGCTGTTGGTCTTGTCAGAATCTTGCAAAAAATTAGAGCGGATATGTTCTAGCATATAACCAGGTGGGCTAGCAATGCAATCTTAACAGGTTCTGACCAAGGCAATGTCCATGCCAGTTAGATGTGGAAGCAGGCTTACATGTGACTAGTCGTGCTCACCACCGTCTCATCCTGCTCCATTAGTTACTTGTTGGTCTTGTCTTCCAAAATTAGGAGCAGGAATTTTTCCTTATGCTGCTCTGTAGCATTGGGTCGGGTTCTCTAACCACATACAGGATAGGGGCAAGTGAGGAAAAAAAAGGCCAGGCAGTCATTGCTGTCCTCTTGCTTGTGCCACACCAGGAGCAAGACACTCTGGCAGATGCCGAGGAACGATGCGACTTGTTGATTAAATCCAAGATTCAGTTGGAGGCCAAAGTCAAAGAACTGACGGAGCGAGTTGAGGATGAGGAAGAGATGAATTCTGAGCTGACTTCTAAGAAAAGAAAATTGGAAGATGAGTGCTCTGAGCTCAAGAAGGATATTGATGATCTTGAAATAACACTTGCAAAAGTAGAGAAAGAGAAGCATGCTACTGAAAACAAGGTACCTTTAGAACTTCACCATGTATTCAAAAGAGGGCATGGATTACCTTTTTGACAAGAGCTACTGGTCTTCTGGTGCTTTTACACTGTCTGTTACGCAGGCCAAACTGAAGGATCAGTATATACAGAGTTATTTGACCTTATGAGGGAAAAAGTTTTAACTCTAAGCCTAAGTTTCCCTTTTTCTGAAATGAGTTTTGCTGCAATTCAGCTAAAGAATTACGTCTAGTTTGGGCATTTTTAAATAAACAGTTTTCTGCTGTAACCATGAGTCCTTCCAGCTCACCTTCTTCGAGCCTGTAAATGTAAAGCTCATCTCCTACTTCTCCCAGGGAGAATCAGAAGCTGGAGTCCACCACAGAGTGACGCTGAAAAGAATTTAGTACCTTTGAAAGAATGTACTAAACCAACAAGAACTGGCACACATTGGCTCCCTTGATGGCAATTTCAGTCAAAAAGCCACAAGGGGCTGGGGGGGGAGAGAGATCCCTTTCTTTCCATCATCTTCCTGCATACAAGTTCAGAACAGGCAGTCATTTGAGCCAGGTTATGATAATCCCTTTCTTCAAAGTCTTACAAATACATCTTCCTTTCTCACACAGGTCAAAAATCTCACAGAAGAAATGGCAACTCTTGATGAGAATATCAGCAAACTTACTAAGGAGAAAAAGTCCTTGCAGGAAGCTCATCAGCAAGTTCTGGATGACCTACAAGCAGAGGAGGACAAGGTCAACACACTGAGCAAAGCTAAAGTGAAACTGGAACAGCAAGTGGATGATGTAAGCCGGCTCTGCCTTCATGTTTCCCCAGGCTTGCTTGTCCACCACTTACAGTTTTCATGAGTCTGAAATGTTGCAAAGTTTTGAAATGTATTCCTGTCCTTTTAGAAATGATCGAGGATTTAGCAATGCAGTCCTCGTACTGTCTGTAAAAGGTATAATTACAGGAACGTTATTAAAAACTTATCTGCGTAGTTCAGCCTTTGAAAGGAGTGCGATAACGAGGGAAAATCCACTCAGTTTGCATTTGCAGTGTAACTGGCATGAAGTCAAACAGAACTTTGCTACTAAGAGAACTGTAATGCTTGCACAAATGTAAAGCGTGGACTAACCCTTACGTTATATTTCTTTAGCCCATATGCCCACTGGCTGCTAGAAAACAACAAATATAAAATAGGATGCTTGTACTTAAGTACTTCTGCTTCGCAACTTGCTAGAGCTCAGCACAAAACTGGGCTCAGCATACATCTGACTGTTGTAAACCATCTGTGTTCAATATATTTAATAAGTGACTTTGTTCCTAAAGCTTGAGGGCTCACTTGAACAAGAGAAGAAAGTGAGGATGGATCTAGAAAGGGCAAAACGCAAACTGGAAGGGGATTTGAAGCTGACCCAAGAGAGTGTCATGGACTTGGAGAATGATAAGCTGCAGATGGAAGAAAAGCTAAAAAAGTAAGAGATTGACTCTGTTGTACAAAATAAAGCAGCACCGTTACCACTGTCATTTCAGAGCCTTCAGGTGTGTCATCCTGCTCTGATGGTGGCTAAACGGAAATTCCATAAGGAGAGAGTGTGTAGCCAAGGAGGGAGGGAAAATCACTCTTACTTGTGCACCGTATACCTGAAACATTAGAATTCATTACACTTTCCAGCATTTAAGAAAAAAATAATTATTTGTGTTTTTCATTGCTTAGAGGAGAAAGCTGAAGGAAGTCTCTAAAAAGTTGTTCATCCTAACTAGCTATGACAGTATTGTTGAAAGATCTGACTCTGTTAAATATATTTTTCCATTGAGTCTTAAAATAATGTTACTTTTGTATGACACAAAGAACCAGAAATATAATTGCACAAATGCATGCAGAGTCTTGACTTGGAAACCGCTGCTCAGAGGAAGATGTGTTTTCATGCAAATCGCAATGAGGACTGGATTCATTTTTAGATATGATAGAAGTTCTATTGAACAACTCTTTAAAAATGGCAAAAGCCTAACTTGAAGCTGCAGGGAAAATTATCACAGTGGGATTTTCCTTTCTGTGGCAGGAAAGAATTTGAAATGAGCCAGCTGAATTCCAAGATAGAAGATGAACAAGCTATAGTGATGCAGCTGCAGAAGAAGATCAAGGAGCTTCAGGTTAGCTTGCTTCTTTCTCATTTATCTTAGGATGAGTTCCTCTTTGTGCCTCACTGAAGGGCTTTGCAGAGACTTTTCATGGCTAGCTGCAGCTCGACTTTGAGACCCAAAGTGGTGCAATTCCATAGCTTCCCAGACTGATCCCTTTTCCCCTCGGGATGCGCTCTATAGTGGTTCCTTCCCGGTAGCAGGACATAC
Organism: Harpia harpyja; assembly: GCF_026419915.1. Taxonomy (NCBI): domain Eukaryota; kingdom Metazoa; phylum Chordata; class Aves; order Accipitriformes; family Accipitridae; genus Harpia; species Harpia harpyja. The sequence continues at coordinate 41,701,912 of NC_068947.1, forward strand.
GACCACAGAATGCTAGTGGTTTCAGGCAAAGCAGAAAGGCTCTGGTGTTTTGTTTTAAGCAAATAATATTGTTCCAAACCATGGAACTGAGGGTGGATGCTGAGGAGGAGTTCAGCAGTGATAAGCATGGATTTGAAATTTGGGGAAGGGCTCAAATGCACAGGAAATTTTCAACAGAGATGAAAAGGCCAAACAAAGTCAGCACAGTCCAAACAAAATGTCTTGACCCAAAATATCAGCTCTACTTTTTTGTAAATAAAGAACATTTGCATAACTTGGACATGAAGCACAGATTGATCAAAATAACTTTTTCATAAAAAAGATTGCTCCCAATTGAATATTCATTATTCGTGCAGTTCTACATACTGTTGTATTTGAAATCCTGTCTTAACTCTCCTAGAGAGAAGTTACTCCAGTCACAGAGCTCTTAAAATGGGAACAGAGAGTCCCCTTCAATGACAATTTGTTGTTGCTACTCCTACTATCAAGTAACTTCTCTCATGTACTTCAGCTGAATGTCAAGTACATGAGTATAAGGTCAGTGCACTTGACCTAAATGTCTTGAACTAGGGCTTGTAGAGCAATCTACTGTGAGAAAGATGTAACTCATCATCCTTACTCCAGCTCATGATCTGATTTACTGGCACAAATGGGCAAGTCCTTTAACTGCTGTGCTTCCACCTGTGTAGTAAAGTGTGGGCTGGCAGGGGGTTTAACAATTTGTAAGGTGCTTCGTGGTCTTCTGATGGGAATCATCATGAAGGTGACTCAAAGGTGCTCATGTCTCTTTGGTAGGCTCGTATAGAAGAACTAGAAGAGGAGCTGGAAGCAGAAAGAGCTGCTCGAGCCAAGGTGGAAAAGCAGAGGTCAGATTTGACCCGAGAGCTGGAGGAATTAAGTGAGCGACTTGAGGAGGCTGGGGGAGCCACAGCTGCCCAGCTGGAGATGAACAAGAAACGCGAGGCAGAGTTCCTGAAGCTGCGGCGGGACCTCGAGGAGGCCACACTGCACTACGAAGCCACGGCCGCCACCCTGAGGAAGAAGCATGCAGACAGTGTGGCTGAGATGGGGGAGCAACTGGACAACCTGCAGCGGGTCAAGCAGAAACTGGAAAAGGAGAAAAGCGAGCTGAAGATGGAAGTGGATGACCTGTCATCCAACATGGAGCAGATGGTCAAGGGAAAAGTAAGGGTCCTGAGGCTTTCCAAACCCCCAAAGGCCATGTGTAGCTAAGGCTGGTCTGAAGGTTTCCCAGGACACCTGGTAGGGCTGGAGTGTTTTAGAAGGTGGTGTCTTGCAATCTGAAGGTACTTATGTGCACAGTGTCCCCCCTTCCCCAGCTGGGGTATAACCCATCTTACCTGGAGATGGGATGGCAATTAAGATGGCCTGTCTAAAACACATAGTGCATCCCCACTTCCAGGCATATTGTTTATTCATACATCTCAGAGCACAAAACTGTGTCACTTAAATGATGCTTCCCCAGGCTGGTGATGACTGGGGTGATGCCATCCAAGGCAGGATATCTCCCATTCTAAGCAGAGTCCTCTCAGATCCTGCCCCTTGGTTCACAGTTTTGACCCATGTTAGCAATGAGTGCAAAGCAAAGGCTTGCATGACTACTATGTGTATTTTTACTTCCTAATGGCTGAATTGTGGATTTTGTTTCCCGAGTAGATAGTCTTAGTAGCTTTCAGAGCACTCTAAAGAGTTCTTTCAGTGCAAGTGAAGAAAAGAAATTGCAGTATTCTGAGAGTTAGAAAGCTATCATCAAACTCAATTTATGATAAATGGCAATTAAAGCAGAATCAGTAGAGCGATTTTCATTGGAGGTGATTTTCCCATCTAGCAATTATGAGGAGGCTATGCCTGAACTTCATGGGCATGTGATTGCTTTTGAAGTTCTTGCAGAGCCTTTTTACACTGGTGCTTCTGTTCAGAATGCAGTTCAGGGAAAACAAATGGTGAAGGTTGTCTGATGGGGAGTCCCCTGGCCTGGGGCTGTGGACACAGGGCATCAATTCCCCGCTTTACAGCTGTGGTATTTGTGTCTTTGCTGTCTGCCATTTCTCTGAAAGACAAATCAAAAAAAGGATACATTTGGAAGGCTACAGCTTCCAAATGGTTGCCTGGAAGCTACAGCTTGCTTTGTCTTTTCTCCTGATTCCCTTTAGGCGAATGCAGAGAAACTTTGTCGCACTTACGAAGACCATCTGAACGAGGCAAAAATGAAACTGGAGGAAATGACTCGCCTCACGAATGACCTCACAACTCAGAAGACAAAACTCCAGAGTGAGAATGGTATGTGCATGTTCAGCCCAGATAGACTGTTTCCCAGCAACTTATCAGGCGTGTCTCAGCACTGCATTGGTGAGATGTATTATGCAATGGCGTCTGCTCTGAAGGTGGCTGGATTAGGATGGCTGAATGGAGCAGCAGCGTTGTGTCTTTTGACATTCCTATCTTCAATATTCTTATAACCTTGGTGGGGGGACCTTGCCTCAGACTGGCTTTTAAAAAAACAACCTATAAACATATTTACCAGCATACTGTGATACCGTCTCATGAGCTGAAATGGATGCGCTGGCTAGGTACCCAGTTTCAGGAACAAGGACATGTATGTCTATCTTGCAATGCTAGAGGGAAGATGAAGGAGTTGGCATACTGCTGCTGTCTGTGTGAATACCATCTTCCTCAGCGTGACCTTGGGTGTTGCGCTCTAGAAGATGCTCACATCTGACCAAAAATACCTCATATCCTCTAAGTGCTTGCTACCTTATTAGCCAGAGTAGTACTATTTAACCTCTGCATCTTCATCAGGTACCACTGGTCTGTGTATTTTCAAAGACATATTTTTCATTTCCTGTGTGTTTTCTTGTTAGTTCTACGTACTCCTATAAGTCTGCAGTTTCCACCCTGCAGTGACGCCCTTCTTGTGATAAATGAAGTTTTCCTTATGTATCCCTCTGCTCTGTACGCTGGTTGTTGTGAGGTTCTCAGGGTGCTTTGCAGCCCTCTGAAAAGAAGTCTGTGGAAAACCAATGTGAAGTAGTGAAGAAAAGTATAAACAAAACCAGCTACAACTGCACGTGAAAATAAGCATCAGTCTAGTCTGATCCGTGAGCTGAACTAAAATTAAAAATCAAGGTATTGGCAGTACAAAAAAAACCAAATCAAAACCAAACCAAACCACAAAACCCACAAAAACCAACCAAACAAACAACAAACACCTAAGGAAAAGTATCCTGGTGAAGTGTCTGATGGTTACAACTTTGGAAGAAGCTTCACAAAAGGTTAGCCACAATCACCATTAGTTCTTTTCCTCAGCAGAATTGGACAGATGGGACTTTGACTTTGGCTGGGACTTTGTCATTTCATCATCTTACTTTTTTTTTTTGTTAAATCCTGTGGCAGGTGAATTTATAAGACAACTTGAAGAGAAGGAGTCACTGATAAGTCAGCTGTCCCGGGGCAAAACATCATTTACACAACAGATTGATGAACTTAGGAGACAGCTAGAAGAGGAAACCAAGGTAATGCTTTGACTGTGTTCCATTCATTGAAATGGAATGGGGAAAACTGTTCATGTTCATCTGTAGCCTGGATAAAAGCTGAAATGAGACAAAGGAGTGAGAAGTCTTCCTAGTAATTGTACTGATATAAGTTCCTGCCCCTGACTGAGGCAAGTCAGAAGAGAAGAGTTTAGGAAAATAATCAGCATCCATAATTGTTAAGTAAAACTTACCCAGTAGGATAGCCAAAATCTCAGATCTTGCATCTTAAAAGTTTGGATGCTTCTCCAAAGGTGTTAAGTTATCTTCAGTCTTGATAGCTTCCTCAGCATGTCACCAGTTAGGGAGGACTTCAAACACTTCTTACCTCATTTGACCTGCACTGTCAAGGCCGGGGCGAAAAGAAAAAAAGGCTTAAGCCTCCATTTGAATTTTTAGGGGCTGTTTGTTGGGGGTTTGCTGTAGGTAACCCTGTAATACTGTGACCTTTCTATCCCTGCAGTCCAAAAATGCCCTGGCTCATGCTCTGCAAGCAGCCAGGCACGACTGTGATCTCTTGCGGGAGCAGTATGAGGAGGAGCAAGAAGCCAAGGCAGAGCTGCAGCGGGCTCTCTCCAAGGGAAATGCAGAAGTGGCACAGTGGAGAACAAAGTATGAGACTGATGCCATTCAGAGAACTGAGGAGCTGGAAGATGCCAAGTAAGTGGGTTACATGGGCTTCATCGTGCCCTTGGCTGGCAGGACTGTGCTCCCTGGGACTGGTTATAGTGCTAAGGAAACAGGGCAACCTGGTTGGAAAAATCCCTCTGGCTCATTGTTGTCATTTATGGCTGTCCTGTTCTTTTCATTGCTTGAGCAGGTCAATGTTTCTGTTGAGTTCTTGTCCATGGGCTGGTGGATGTGGATGCTGGGGTTTATTTAAGAACTAACAAGATTAGATTACCCTACTTGGTTATCCCTCACACTCACTTGCTGTACCCTGGCCCAGTGCTATGTTCCCTCAGTCTTGACTTCCCTTCCCAGCAGGGAGATGATGGCTGCCCTGGGAAGGTAGGGCAGAAAGTCATGTTGGCTCATGCTGTGCAGCCACTCCCAGTTACCAGTCTCAGGAGTTACTGGGCAAGGTCTCTGAGCATCTCTAGCATCTGCCCCCATGCATCTCTGATCTGCAGGATCTTCCCCCACTTCCAGTATATTTTCTCCATCTAGCATCTTCACGTTCTTCTTTCTGGGCCCTCCTTTCTTTCCAGGACCTCTTCTTGCCAGGACTTCCAGCCCCCTGTTTTCCCCACCTAAATATTCTATGAACAAAAGGCCAAGGTGTGACTAGCCTCCTAATTGGTGGCTCTGTCTCATATCTCTTAATTGGAGGAAAATGAAACTTTCATTTAGACCAGGTCTTATCAAAATTTACAAGCAGGCCATACTGGTTACAGCTAGCAAGTAGCAAGCTGCTGCTTGAGTGTTCAAAAGTTCAATTTCAAATATTCACACACATGCACAAAACTATCTGCCACATATCAGCACTCATAATTTGTTTGCCTATCGTAGTCCCTTCTCTCTAGAGGCTTGATTTCCCCTGCCCTTCCCCTTTCCCCTCCAATTTTCCCTTTCAAAACTGATTTCTTGAGATACTGCTTTGGTCTCAGTTTTTCTGGATAACATGGCAGTGGTCGCACTCGGTCATTTCACTGTCTCTTCCCACCTGGTAGGAAGAAGCTTGCCGCTCGCCTGCAGGAAGCTGAGGAAGCAATCGAGGCAGCCAATGCCAAGTGTTCTTCTCTGGAAAAGACGAAGCACAGGCTGCAGAACGAGCTGGAAGACATGATGATTGACCTGGAGAAGGCCAACTCGGCAGCTGCCTCCCTGGACAAGAAGCAGCGTGGGTTTGACAAGATCATCAATGACTGGAAGCAGAAGTATGAAGAGTCACAGGCTGAGCTGGAGGCTTCCCAGAAGGAGGCCCGTGGCCTCAGCACCGAGCTCTTCAAGCTGAAGAATGCTTACGAGGAGACGCTGGACCATCTGGAGACGTTGAAAAGGGAAAACAAGAACCTCCAAGGTAGGCTTCATTCAGGCCCCGCATCCAGTGCGAAAGCCATGCCAGCGGACAGCTGGAGGGATGCAGGTGCCCCACAGCAGCTGTGGGGAAAGGCGTTTATGTCATCTGTGACACTAGCTTTCCAATGTGCTTGGAGACACTGACTGATGCTGGCAGTGAAGGTTTTGAACATGGAAGTTGGTATTGCCAGAGGAGAGCAGGCTTGCCTTTGCTCACCTGTCAATGAAGCTCACTGGCAGAGGAGCCAGTCTCGGGGGAGGAACAAGAAAGATGACAGAGGTGCAGCGGGTGAAGCCTACGCAGCTCCCAAAGCAGAGCACAGTGTTGCTAGCCTGCAGATCACAGATAAAAACTAAACCACTATAACCACTTCAGAAAGTGTTTACAAGAAAGTCTGTGCCTTGAGGTTGGTCAGGTAAAAAAAGTTGCTGTAATTGAAAGTAAGGCAGCGCTTGCGTAGAGACGAGCCCTTGAGGTAGCGGTTTGAGGCACGGGTCCTGTATCCACGCTCCATGAATTGCAGGCTGTTCGGGACACTCTGATCGCTAAATCCATCCATCCTTTTTTGTTTCAGAGGAGATTTCTGATCTGACCAATCAGATTAGTGAAGGAAACAAGACCCTCCATGAAGTAGAAAAAATCAAGAAACAGGTTGAACAAGAGAAGTCAGAAGTTCAGCTGGCTCTGGAAGAGGCAGAGGTAAGGAAAGAAAGCTCAGAGGAAGAGGAAAGGGTGTCTTTATCACAATTTTCCTTCCTTTTTCCTCCTCTCGGCAACACAGCCAATGTGTTGATTGTTAACAAGCGCAACCTCTCTGCACCCAGCTCCTCCGGCCTTGCTAGCCAGTGTTTTCAAGAGTGACTGGTGACTTTCGGAGATGTCAGTTTTAAGATCATCAGTGGAGGCTCTTTCAAAGGAGGTGCCTTGTAGGTTTGGGGTTTTTTTGTTGTTGGGGGTTTTTTCCCCCCCTTTCAGAAAGCTCAAAATCTTCTTCCTACCTCCTGAAAATCCAGTCCTTGCTCACTTTGGCACAGAATATTTCAGTCTTTCAGGAAACAGGAACTGCTGAGAATTATGGTCTTATACTATTTTATCAGATATTTCTAGTGTCTGGTTTCCAACAGCAAATTCACCATTTCCTGTTTTTGAGAATAAGAAAACAAACCTCCTGCTGACTTTAAGTGTTATAAGGGCTCAGTTATTGTGTTGGGTACTGCAGCCTGCTTAAAAAAAATGGTAGCAGTCTCAGAAACCAAATGAAAACAGGCCATTTAGAAAATCCTTGACTCCCAATAGGAGTTTGGTAAAGGCATTTAGCATCACTGCATTCACTTCTACAGTGATAAGTATGCACGTACTCAAGAGGGATGCCTTATCCCAGTTTCCTGAAACAAACCAACAATACAGAACAAGCCAACTGGAAATCCTGGTTATTCACTTAGAGGGCCTGGTTGTCAAGTTTTTTTGAAAGTTTGGTGCATTGCAAAGCTAACAATGTGTGTAGGTGTTGCTGGCTAGAAGCAATACAGCACATAGCAAGGGATTTTTAGTGAAGGTTACATTTCTTTTGAATTGTGCTCTAAATAATATCTACTAAAACGAACATCACCCAGTGACAGGGATCCATTAGAACCTTAAATGCTGTCCAACTTCTTTTGTCTGTTACAGGATGCTTTATACTTTGCAGGGATTTTGCAGCCAAACAAACAGGTGTCGTGATCAGAGCAGAGGAAGGAGCATGCCTTTCTTCCACAGCTCTGAGATGTGGAGAGTGATTATATGCTCTGTCAATAAACTTCTTTTGCTAGAAGGAATACATCCATTCTTGAGGGATCTAAGGGGCACACTTTACTTTCCTGGACTGTGTGGAATGGCTTCCTAAAGCTCAGTGATATTAGGAACTAACAAAAGTAAAGTGGTGATGTATCTTATTTTAATTGTGAAAGAAATGGTTTAATGCAGATTTTCTCCCTTCCTTGTGAGTTTGGGTCTCTGGCAGTCACCACTGGTGACACGGTACTCCTGCGTGCTGTTCCCATTAATATGTTGTGGCTCCTTGGCATGAAGTGTGCGTTTGACTGACCTGTAGTTGCTGCATGACAGCCAGAGATTAGCAAGGATTTTGTACAGCTCTGTCTTCAGAACCTCCATTCTGTTTCCATCATCTCCCGTGGGAAGCATAGCTAAGCCTGTGCAATTCTGCCTTTCAGAGAGCACTTCCAAAATGTATGATGTTCAGTTCTGTGCTTTCCTTCCCTGTTTGATGTGAGCAGTAAGGAGACAGAATGCCACTAAGCCTGGTTTATGCAAGACCTGGAAGTCAGAGGCCCTGTTATTTCACTATGGGCTGTTGTCAGCTTAGTTCTTGGCTTCGATATATGAGAGAAATGTAAGAATAAAGACATAGGAACAAATCTCCCTTGTTTCATAGACTTGTCTTCATGCTAATTGGAAAGAACAGATAGAGTATTTTTGCATTTTGTCATATAGAGCTGATGTCTGTTATTTCTCTCCTTGAAGTCATATTCCCTAATAAGACTGTATAATTGGGAGGCTTTCAACACTTCATGATTTGGAGAGATCTTTGTGAGCTGGGGGATGTGTGGGCCCCTTCACCCTTCCAACAACAATCTTGCTTTAGCTTTTGCCTATCCCTTACACGCCCGTGAATTTCCAGAGGGTGTCTGTACAGGGGTGTGGAGTGGGGAACGTCTATTGATATCAAAACCACACAGGCAGGGCCTAAGGTTTTGGGGGGGGGTTGTGAGCCATGGCCTGTTTGACAATTTGTCCTCTGAGGAGCTTGCTGCTCAGTTTTCCAGCTGCCAAGTTGCATTAGAAGGCAAATAAAGTCATTGTTTTGCCATGTAAGCTGCTCATGTCCTTGCCTAGAGAGAGAGGTAGGGAGGAAACAGTGCTATTGGGAATGGGAAGAAAAGTGTGAAGGGATCATCTTTGTGCAGCAGTTTGTGGTTTTAAAAAAAATAGCAACTCCCGGTCTTGGTGTTTACTATTTCAGGGAGCTTTGGAGCATGAAGAAAGTAAGACCCTTCGTTTTCAGCTTGAACTTTCTCAGCTTAAAGCAGAGTTTGAAAGGAAACTGACAGAAAAAGAGGAAGAAATGGAAAATATAAGGTAATGTACAGGAAGCAGCATGGGTTTTTAAGGGGAAAATCTCGAAAGACCAGAAATATTCTCAAGACCTAAGCGAGTCAAATGCACCACAGGTAGTTACGCCAGCCCAAGCAGATACAGTTCGTACCAGAACCCAAACCAGCTTGGATTATTTGCCAAAGAGAAGTCCTACTACATTACCATTTCTTAGTTCAGATATTCCTGCCAGTTCAGTCTCTGCCAGCATACACAGAAGCCCATCACACTTATCACATAGCAGCCGTAACACAATTGACTGGCACAACCAAAGTCGCAGCAGACCAAGGGCCGCTAAGTCTGTATGTTTACAGTACGGAGACAAGTATGTCTAGAGAGTTGTCTTCTCCTAATCCTCTAGGATGGCTGCCTCCCAGGGGGAACCACAGGTGAAATCAGGAGTACTACCTCAGTGGTACTCAAACCTATGTTAACTGAAGGCAATCTTTACCTCTGCATTTAGTTAATTTATGCTGTTATAGCTACACTGATTGTAGGAGGATGTGAGGAGCTTGCCATTATGTGTACAGCATTTGGGTAAGCAGTGAGAATTGCAGAGGTAGAGAAAATATGAATATAAAAGGAAAGGAGCTTGCAGGTGAAAGGGATAAACAGAGAAAATGGAAAGCAGTTAGGTGACAGAAGGATGATGTCTTTTGTCTCTCCTCTCCCCCTCAGCACTAACTCTAGTCTGAAGAGTTGCACTCTTAAAATGATGCTATGCTGGGGCAGATTTTCAACAATGTGTATGCAATCCTTCAGAAAACTCTGGCCTTGAATTAGTCAGTGTTGCAATGCAATTAATCCAAGAACCATGTCATTGTTTGTTGGTAGGCTAAAGGGTAGGGAAGGGGAAGTCCAAGGCCCACCTTGGCCAGTGTAGGTAAAAGGATTGGTATGTTAATTGTTTCAAAAACAAATAATATTTTGGCCCTTTCAGGTACAATCTTCTGATAGTCCTGCAGATGTCTGGATTACAGAGATCTCAGGACAAGCTATCCTAACCAATGTTTTATGCCTCAGCTTTGTTATGAGTGTTTTGCTGCTGAGTTCTTCAGCAGACATGCTGTGTTGTTCCCCGGGAGTCTAGGGCACAGTTCAGTATCTTACTGAAGCAATAAGGCCCTCAAGGTTTTCCTTGTTGACTCAATGATTTCCCAGAACTCCTACGCTTTCAGCAAAACTTGGCCAGCAGCGAGATAAATATTTCCCTGTGTGAGTCATATTCTGTGCTTTGAGTTACCTTCTGGTTGTAAGAGAGTAAAACTTTCAGCATAGGACTTAAGTGTTACAGAGTCAAGAAAATTAAGCACCTGTCTGTATCTGTTTTGCAATCTTTAAAGTGACACTAAGCTGCCTTTCACAGGGGGACCAGGCTGTTAATTAGGGTGGGCTTAATCTTTTCTAAATTTAGATGTCCATAACACAGATTTCTATTCCTGAATTATTCCCCTTATAATTGTGCATAAGAAATGTGTTTCAACATCTACTTTAAGACACAATAAATTGTAGCTTACACACGCCATTTACTATGAAGAGTGCCTAGAGTAATTAGCTTAGAATGTAGCTGCCTACCTTCAGTTTGATTAATCCCTTCCAGTAATGCCTTCATAAAAAGGCTGAGATGTAAAACATCCCAGTGAATGATTTAGTAAGTATCTTGGTAAGTGACTGCTAAGCTTGAAGTGCTTCTTGTTAGGTTCAAACCTGTACTTGCTTGAGTTTACAAGAGATCTGAGAGAACTCCTTGCTCCAATATTGCCAAAGGAAATGTGGGAGAAGGATGCTATAGGTGCTTACAGATCAGGGGTTAGCTGAGGGTGTGAAGCACACCAGCCAGTTAGACAGCAGTGAGGCACTAGAAACCTGTGCTATGTATGTCATTCAGAAATATACTTCTGTTTCTGGAAATGGGACACTTCCAGAAAGTGAAGTACCATTGCATGTAGTTTGATGTTCCTGTGCAGAGAGGAAAATGACTCCATTCACCTTTCATGTCCTTTTCAGGAGAAATCAGCAACGTGCTATAGATTCACTGCAGTCTACCCTTGATTCTGAAGCCCGGAGCAGAAATGAGGCCATCCGGCTCAAGAAGAAGATGGAAGGGGACCTCAACGAGATGGAAATCCAGCTCAGCCATGCTAACAGGCATGCTGCAGAAGCAACAAAGTCAGCACGTGTCTTGCAGACACAACTAAAGGTACTGCAAGAGCTGCCGGTCCCAAGCACCCAATGGTAGGTGCGGGCTAGGTTTCATTAGCACAGAGCAAAACAGCAATGGTGATGATAATTAAGAGAGAAACTACTCCCAAGGATGTGCAGGGAAAGCCCTTAGTGATCACATCTGGTGTAAGAGAATACTGAAATATGGATTTCTTCCAAGACTTGCATACAAGCTGGTTGAGATCCAGTCATAAAACCCTTGCTGGCTACAGCCTCCTGCAGGGGCAGAAGGCTACAGCATGAGGAACTGCAAATCTATGATTTTCTTGTGAGATTGCAAGTCCTTTAAATGTGGAGAGCAAGTCAGTTGGCTGGAGTACAGGAAGCGTGTGTATATTCAGCTTTGTTGTTTGCTTCAACATTTGTAATAGCTTAAAAAAAAAAAAAGTGTGTCGTGGTTTAACCCCAGCCAGCAACTAAACACCACGCAGCCGCTCACTCACTCCCCCCCATTCAGTGGGATGGGGGAGAAAATCGGGAAAAGAAGCAAAACCCATGGGTTGAGATAAGAACGGTTTAATAGAACAGAAAAGAAGAAACTAATAATGATAATGATAACACTAATAAAATGACAACAGTAATAATGAAAGGATTGGAATGTACAAATGATGCGCAGTGCAATTGCTCACCACCCGCTGATCGACACCCAGCCAGTCCCCCGAGCAGCGATTCCCTGCTCCCACTTCCCAGTTCCTATACTAGATGGGACATCACATGGTATGGAATACCCCGTTGGCCAGTTTGGGTCAGGTGCCCTGGCTGTGTCCTGTGCCAACTTCTTGTGCCCCTCCAGCTTTCTCACTGGCTGGGCATGAGAAGCTGAAAAATCCTTGACTTTAGACTAAACACTACTTAGCAACAACTGAAAACATCAGTGTTATCAACATTCTTCGCATACTGAACTCAAAACATAGCACTGTACCAGCTACTAGGAAGACAGTTAACTCTATCCCAGCTGAAACCAGGACAAAGTGCTTTGCTAAGACACCTCTTAAGTCACCACCTCTCCCATGCCTAAGCAGCTAGTTCTGCCTTGGGCAGAACTGCAAGCTCTTACAGATTTGAACACACAGGTTTTTTCCCCGTTGCATCACATAACACAAAAGCTATTCAGCTTACAGTGTGGAAGAAGCCCTTCTCCAATAAAGCAGCGCTGAAATTGTTGGGGTGGGCCCCATGGCAACTTCTGCAATCTGAGGTCCTCTTATGTAAGCGCAGTGGCTTGACATGAAGTTGCACTGGTAAAAAAACATCTGTTTTGTTATAGGAGCTTCAGGTGCAACTGGATGACTCGGGACACATGAATGAAGATCTGAAGGAGCAGCTGGCGGTCTCTGACAGGAGGAACAATCTTCTCCAGTCAGAGCTGGATGAGCTGAGGGCTTTGCTGGACCAGACAGAACGGGCAAGGAAGCTGGCAGAGCATGAACTGCTGGAAGCCACTGAACGTGTGAACCTGCTTCACACTCAGGTTGGCTTTTTCTGTGCTCTCTCCCTCTCTGGGTTAAACTGAGCCTTGCCTATTAAGCACTGACAGTGTTTGTCCATGACCATCATAAGTCAGACACACCCTGCCCTCCTTCAAGGGAGAAAATGAGGAGAGGAAGTAAGTCACTCTCTAGATATGCCACCTCACTCCCTTCAAGTTAGCTGGAATTGATGATTCAGCCAACTGCTTTAAACAGTTCCCAGAAAAAGCAATGATGGAAGATAACAAGAGTAAATTTGATTTCTTTCCTTCTTCCGTGCTGTAAAACCAGTTTCCTGCTTTAGTTAAGCCATGGCTGGGATGGCGAGGCATTTCTTTGGAGAAGCGACGCAGGTGATGCTTTTGCGCAGGTCGCTGATGTTACTCAGCAATGAAGACTGTAGAGGCTGGGTCTAAAAATAGGTGTATTGTGCAGGGCAGGAAACCACCCCGCAGCAAAGTGCTCTCTGCCACATCACAGGTCTTCATTAAGATAGGCCTTTGGACTTTGTCATGATGGACACTGCAGTATTTACAGGGTCATGGAGGGGCGTGTCCTGACGCGCCAGCAGTTTTGCTACAAAACCAGATCTTCTTTTCACCAAATAATGGTCAGAACGAAATGAAAACGTGCTACAGGCTGGCAATGTTTTGCAATGTTTCCTCCAGCACATTGATGACATGGGGCTTCTGTTTTAATCACGTCATTGACTAACTGATTATGGATCTTTAGTTTTCCAGGATGAACTGCCTTATTCATTCTTCTATTTCAGCCTCTGGCTTATTATTTTATCTGAATCAAAAGCTGAATATTTACAGCTTTGAGAGTATTTTTAATATTTCCTCAGTCTCAAGCTAGGCTATGTAGTAAAGGCCAGCCCTTACCACATACCTGGGTCTCCCTTCCCAAATACTTCTGTAATCCAGAAGATGCAAAAATCAGTAAGCCTTGGTGTGCTATGGTATTTAGAGAAGTTACGTCTCTAATCATCACTTTTCCTCCTTTTCCACTGTTCTTTTGGGGAAAACTTAATAAAAGAACACAAGCCTGATCAATCAAAAGAAGAAGCTGGAGGGTGACATTTCCCAGATGCAGAATGAAGTGGAGGAATCAATCCAGGAGTGCCGGAACGCAGAGGAAAAAGCCAAGAAAGCAATCACAGATGTAAGTAGGCTGACTCTGCTCACTTCTTTTCAGTACTGCAATGTCTTAGGAGAACCAAGAAAGTATTTCCCAAGTTGCCATTTCTGTGCTTGCTACAAAGCACTCCACAGTTATCTGGAGATAACTGATGAAACTACAAAAAAAACCAGGCTAGAGGTAAAAAGAGAGGAAGGACTTCTTCCTGATGTTTGGGGTTTGGTTTTGGTTGTTTTGTTGGGCTTCTTTTTGCCCCAGGAATGCAGTTTCCACTGATCCTCAAAGTTTCAGGTCATGTCACCTTTGAATCGGGTAAATCATACACCTGGATAAGCTAAACCAATTCAGACTCAACTAGTGCTAACTGGTCTCCTGGTGTACATAGAATCCGATGTGAGAAAGAAAATTACGCAATCCCAAACAGGGTATCCTAGATCTAGGTGCCTATTCGAAAAACAGGAGGACTAAGATCCCAGGAGGAGACACGGAATACATTCTTCCTCTAAGGAAGACATAATTTGGGCAGGTATAGTTTAATTTCCCACAGACCTGGAGAAATCCATGTCTTCAGAGTTCAGCTGATGTATTGCATCGTACCAACAGATAAAATGAAAGCTAGGACTGGAGGTTTCTGTGAGTTACGTGTCTGCAGTGCCTGGACAAAGCTATTCCTGTACCATGGTCTTTACTGCTTCTCAGCTGACAGCACTATTACTGCCTGCCGGAGAGAAGATGCTGATTGTCCTTGATTCAGCTCCAGCCTGGACTGCAATGACTGCTGTCTTCTGATGACTGCTCAGTGATGGGTACAAAATCTGTAAATGGCTCTTGGTGGCAGGCACAAACATCAAAGCAGGAATTTACTAATTGGCACCCTTGTTACCTGTCTTACAGAACGGCCAGAGACTATGTAAGACGTTGAGACTGAGCTTTCTATCCCAGCACAGACTGCAGAAAGTGCTCTGCTGTTACAGCAACTCAGGCAGCTCTTGTCTATGGCTGTGCCGGGAAATTTGTCTGCCATTTGTTTTAAGCTACTACCTTCCAAGAGCTTCAAACACCAAGATTAGATTTTTAATAAGTTCTACGTAAAACGTCTGTAGTGAATGGCACAGGCTTACTTGTAGGCTTTATAAATGAGGACATGATAAAGCACAGATACTTAAAAAAAAAAAAAAAAAAAAGGCAGGGGGGGATCCAAAATCACAGCATTAGAATAGGGAGGAAAAAAAGGCCTCCAAAGCTATTCTGTCCTTGGATTTTCTCTGTGCAGGCAAGATACACACACACAAGATATTCTCTGGAGCTTTGGGTACAGTGAAATGATCCAAACGGGATAATCCAAGACCGATCTTCCATGATTTCTTCTGAGACATAATCCAATAGCATAAGAGAGCTGCTGTAAAATGTGGTTGTTTTTCAGGCAGCAATGATGGCTGAGGAGCTTAAAAAGGAGCAGGATACTAGTGCTCACTTAGAGAGAATGAAGAAGAACATGGAGCAAACCATTAAAGACCTCCAGAAGCGACTGGATGAAGCAGAACAAATAGCCCTGAAAGGTGGCAAGAAGCAGATCCAGAAACTGGAATCCAGGGTAAGTTTGTGATCCAGCTTCAGACCACTGTCTCCTGCTTACAGAACGGGAACCACATAGGTGCCTTAGGGCTGCCTGATAAGTTCACAGAGGCCAATAAGGGATACTATGAACACTTCCCTCTGTTTCACAAAATGCAGGTGAGCAGTTCTGGGAGGCAAGCTTCCCCTTCATCATCCAGCTACAATGAGCTGTGGTAGCACAGCAGATGACCAAGCCCTTAACTAAAAAAAGAATTAAAAAAATCCCCAACATCGAAAACCAGCAAAAGCCTCTCCAATGCTTGCTTCAGTTAAACTTTTTTGGCCTT
The DNA here is from genome assembly GCF_026419915.1 of Harpia harpyja. NCBI lineage: Eukaryota > Metazoa > Chordata > Aves > Accipitriformes > Accipitridae > Harpia > Harpia harpyja. The sequence continues at coordinate 41,717,372 of NC_068947.1, forward strand.
TGCATATGTCTGCACCTTTGACTGCTGGTGCAGCTCAAATACATTTATGAAAAAGCAGAATGGAAAGGTGACATTTTTATCTGTGTCTGAAATTTGACTCTATGGAGATGCTGAAGAAATTAGCATCTCTTGAACTGAATCAGATTGTCTGCTGCTTTATATAGATGTAGCAGTATAATGGCACGGGGTTTTCCTTTTTTTGCAGGTTCGTGAACTGGAGAATGAACTCGAGACTGAACTCCGTCGCAATTCAGATGCCCAAAAAGGAGCCCGCAAGTTTGAGAGGCGCATAAAAGAGCTGACTTATCAGGTATGCTGAGGACTCTAGTAACCACTAGGTCCCTGGAAATGAATGTGTTCTCCCAGTGTCATAAGTTGCCTCAATGTTTCAGTGAAGGATGAAGGATGGCATTACCCAGAGCTTTCTGATTGTAGGAAGCTTTAGGGATAGGAGGAACATCTCCCTAGGGCTACCATCATCTTGCTTGACTCATTGTGACTAACGTTAGAAAGCCTGTGTTGCTGGGATTTGGACAGTTTTAGCACAGTATTAATATGGAGCAGGCTTAGATGACTATTCACACTGCAAGAGAAGACAGAGGCCAGCTGTCTCTCAGCTGTGCTGATGTTGCAAAAAAGAGCCAGAAGGATTCAGTTGACTCTAATGCATCACTCAGTGTAGCGTTACCCAGTCCCAGGGCTCTGTCACCTATTGTTGAGCAGTGAGGTCTAGTTGTGAACCTCCCACAGGTTTGCTAACAGCTACTGTTGCTGCTTGCCTTTTGAAAAAGGTCTTCAGCACAGAGCACTGATCCTTTTGCTTTCAACAGCATTCTTAAGAAGATAATCCCATCCATCTGCTTTAGGAGATTATTTAGCCTCCTACCTGTTGTTTTACTCTGACTTTTGTATGCGGAGGCTGAAGGTTGTTTTCCTAGAATACAGTGCTCCAGCACAGGCAGACAGAATTAGCTCGTCCTTCTGCTTGTGGACTGCGACAGCTTAAACCTGGCTCCTTTTACCAGAAATGCCTCCAAACAAGATTTCTAAATATGGAAATTACATATAGGTCTGTTTCACTCAATAATGACACACTGTGTAATGACAAGCGTGCTCCTCATCCCTGAGCAAGGAACTCTGTGTGTGTTTATGTGTATACTTCTGAAAGTGTGTGCACATATATATGTATGTGTATACATATATATATTTACATATATATATAAATGGGGAGGCTACTTTCTTTTAGTCCTCAGCCTCCAGGCTTACATACATCTTCAATCAACCTATAGAAATTTTTCTCCTCTATACACAGGGTGATCACAATACTGCTTGTTTGTATTTTGAACTACGTGTTTCTAAAATTATATATATGGCAGCCATACCTATTTCATTGTGGGAGATGCTTTAGGCCTTTTTACACTGGCAATCCAATTAATGGTGTTTTGATGCAGTCAGAAGAAGATAAGAAGAATCTGGCCAGGATGCAGGACCTGATTGACAAGCTACAATTGAAAGTGAAGAGCTACAAGCACCAAGCAGAGGAAGCTGTAAGTAACTATGTGGGACTTTTTACCTTTGAGAAATTTATTGTCCTAAACCCACAAAGCTTTTAGTACAAATACACATTTTTTTTGTGTGTGTTAATATTTGCATTTATATTCATATAAAACCTGTATGTATAAATGTATTTATAATATAGATTAAAATACGTAGCATATGTGTTGATTGTATTTAAGAAAAGGTATTCAATTTTATCTTAAGACTGCAGTATAATTTGCAAGGGAAGGGGGGAAGGGAAGGAACAGGAAAGACTTTCCTCTTCGTCCCTCAGAAGGCATATTGAGAGCCTCCCAGTTCACTTAACATGTAGAGTGCCACTGGAAACATCAACTCTATAAAACAACAATCTCAGTTCTCCAGGAGGCAAGTGGTTCCCATACAGCTGTTACCTAGTCATGCTGAGCACTTTCCATCCTGCTTGAAATGGAAAGCTTTGTTTCACGTGGGCAGGAGGAAATCAGCTGCTCTGTTTTCTCTCGCCAGGAAGCCCAAGCCAATCTGTACCTTTCGAAGTACAGAAAACAGCAACATGATCTGGATGATGCTGAAGAAAGGGCTGAAATAGCTGAATCTCAGGTTAATAAGCTGAGGAGCAAGTCAAGAGACATTGGCATGAAAAAGGTACAGTTATACCGTATGGGGTAAATGTGACTGTTTAATACACAGTAGTGGATGCTGTGTATGCAGGAAGATCTGTTACATCTCTTAAAGTAGCATGGACTAGAAAAAATTCTTGTTTACTGAATTTTTTAGTTTCAGTCTGCCCTTTACATTAACATTAAGGCAAGCCTTTAGGACAGCAATCTGATGCTTAGGCAAAATGAATTCTCTGTCCTCTTGATGTTGTCCTTTAACCTCTGTGGTCAGCAGCCAGAAGTTTCCAGACCTGGTGATTTGGGGTTTTGGTTTTTTGTTGTGTTTTTTTTTTTTTTTCAAGGGATATTAAAAAGCTCCATCTTTTTCTCCCTCTGATGATGTAGATTTCTATGTATGTAATACAGCCCAGGGATTACTGCACTAGCGGTTGCCAGATATTTTAACATTGCTCTTTCAATGAACTTCTATTGATTTGAAGAGCTGGATAAAAAGAAAATATTACTGATTAGCCACTTAGGTGCTGGGAACTCATTAGTAATTAGAAACATATTTGTGGTGTTTTGCACTTGAGCAGGACGGTAGTACAATAATATTGATGAAACTAAAAGGTGCCCAAGAACTTGGTCTGGAACTGAAAGCAAGCCTTTGCTTACCTAACTTGCCCTGGTTGCCACAAGGCAAGCAAAGAGTGGGGTTGTTATTTGTGGGAATGATAGTAAGAGGAGCTGGGTCTTTGCTTTATCTATTTATTTCATTTGCAAATGAAACATAAAATGCCATGCTTAACATCATATAAGTTTTATGGGGGTGACAGCTCCTGAGTTAAGAAAGAGTGGGGGGAAGAAAAAAATTCTGTATAATTTTGGTATTTTTATCACACTTGATCCCAACACCCTCCTTCTCTCTTCTGTATCCACCATTCTGTGCAAGGAAACACTCCAGTTTCTGCTTTCATATTGGACTAATAAAGTCACCTTTTACTGCTATAAATGACTGTAGCTCCGCTGTCTAGAGCAGAGCTACATTAAAACTGCATGAAGATCTGGTCTCTCACACATTTATGTATGATGGAAGCACTACTGTAACTGAAGCTTAAAAGAAGTTTTGCAGCTTTTCAGATTAAAAAATTTCCACATATTTTTCTTGTCGTGGTTTAACCCCAGCCAGCAACTAAACACCACGCAGCCGCTCACTCACTCCCCCCCACCCAGTGGGATGGGGGAGAAAATCGGGAAAAGAAGCAAAACCCGTGGGTTGAGATAAGAACGGTTTAATAGAACAGAAAAGAAGAAACTAATAATGATAATGATAACACTAATAAAATGACAACAGCAATAATGAAAGGATTGGAATGTACAAATGATACGCAGTGCAATTGCTCACCACCCGCCGACCGACACCCAGCCAGTCCCCCGAGCGGCGAATCCCTGCCCCCCACTTCCCCGTTTCTGTACTGGATGGGACGTCACATGGTATGGAATACACCGTTGGCCAGTTTGGGTCAGGTGCCCTGGCTGTGTCCTGTGCCAACTTCTTGTGCCCCTCCAGCTTTCTCGCTGGCTGGGCATGAGAAGCTGAAAAATCCTTGACATTAGTCTAAACACTACTGAGCAACAACTGAAAACATCAGTGTTATCAACATTCTTCGCTCTGAACTCAAAACATAGCACTGTACCAGCTACTAGGAAGACAGTTAACTCTATCCCAGCTGAAACCAGGACATTCTTTAAATTATTCCAGCCCTACAAAAAAAAATGAAAACCCATGTAAGTTCACAAAGCCATGGCATCACAGACACTGAAATAGGTAAACCATAAGAGTAATTTATTTTTTTAAATACTGTTAAGAGTGCTATTTATTCCCTGTGTCTTACTAGTACCCTCTTTCTGCCTTAAATATGCAACAGTCACAGAAAAATGGATGCCTTTTTTTATTAGTCAGATGCTAGTTTGCTAACACCTATTCCAGCTCTGGTTCATAGCAGAGTAGTGCGCTGTCAAAAGATGAGCTCAACGGTACATGCAAAGGTGTCATCTCCACAAAAAGGGACTTGTGGCAGTAACGGCAGTAGCTGCCAGGAAACATGTTCAGGCAGCGAGTGCTGTCCCAAAAGTCATGACCCATCTCCTTTGGGGAGAGAAAGGCACTGGAGAGACTACTTTAACCATGTAGCATTAGAAATACCTTGTCTACTGCTACTAGCACCCATGTTCCTGGAAACTCTGGGAAGTGTGTGTGATTCAGAACACCACCATCTGTTGAAACAGAATTGTATAGAAGTCATCTGCTATCAAAGGGATATATACTCTAGCATGAGGACAAGAAACCTGTATTGTTAAAGTAAGATGGCAAAGGTTGGCTAGATCGGTGCTAGTCTATTTCAGATACAAACTGGTAATACCAGGGAGGAGAAGCTTTTGTCATTTGCTTGTGAACTTACTCTAAAACCTCCCCAACATTTTTAACAGTTGTATACTATCTCAATTGCATTTCAGGTTCATGAAGAGGAATAAGTACAGCTGAAGCTAACAGATATGAGAAGATGCTTGATATAATCAGGCACAACTGAAAGCAGATGTAGAAAAAAATAAGCCCTTACAGAAATAAACATCAAGTGAAAATCCAAAGAGACTGTATAGTGTATTCCATTCATTTCTTTTTTCTTTTTGCCAAGCCTCAGGGATCAATAAAAGATTACATCTTGCCAACAGCCCACTTCATTATATTGGAACAAATCCTAATTGGCAGATCTCTGACAAAATCAAAACCAAGGGCAAATCCAGTCATGCTTCACAGTCTCGTGTATTTCATGTGCAGATTGTTAAAGCAGCACAGATTAAACCTGTGCAGGGGGACAGCCCTTAAAGCTGGGATAACCCAGCTTCCATCTGTCCTGCCAGTCAGTCTGTATGACTTTTGTAGGAAAGCAGAAAGTAAACTTTTTCATATGAACAGTCAGTTCAGAAGCTTCCACTACTACAAGCCAAAAGACTTTTGCTGCAGGAGAGACATAGGAGATGCTGTGGAGGGACATGTCCCATCAGGACTGCCTGTGGCTCAGAAATAGGGTGTTCTCTTAGATCTTTTCCACTTTTAAACAGGGAAGTTGTCTTTGCTTGAAATTAAAATACTAAATTAAGTGCAAGACAGTAAGCCTCCTCCTTCCCTCATACTGAAAAAAAAAAAAAAATCCCTCAAAACCGAATCTTCTGCGGAAACTTTTTCATTGTCCCTTTAGGACATCCAAGTTCCAATTTTTCATGCCGACTCCTCACATACAAGTGTCAATTGACTTTTTTTTTTTTTTTCCTACCAGTTCAGTTGTTTGTTACTGTTGCTCAGATAATCACATTTCCATGTGGCTCTTAGTATAACTCAATGGGGAAGGTGAAGGAACTCTTTGTTCTTTTCAGCAGCAATCTCAGTAGCATCTGTGTGTGCAGAGAGGGATTTTCTTCTGGTATGTCAAGGTGCTCATATGATTTCTTCTCTTCTTCTGCATTTCTAGTCAAAACAAAAATGTTTGTAAGAACTACTGATTTGTAAAATTAATCCTCTAGTGGGAACAGAACAAGACACACTCACTATAAAGATAAGTAAGTCAGTATTTTCCATTTTAACATTAGCTGAGTAAAATAAACATCCACATAACAGTGCAGAAACATTCCTGTTTCTTCCATCTAGTCCTCCATCAATGTAATTGAAGCTGAGTTAACCTGTAAACTGTTCCACTTCCTCTGATTATGATATGGTAAAAGTCTCAACAGGTCCCAAGATAAATGAATCTTGCTCAAATTCTCTAAATTAAGCAGCTGCATATCAAAAGTATGTTATCATCTCTAAAGCATGTTAGCATTAAAATTGACTAGTAAGAAGCACGCAAGTGAATCTTTAAGTGAGAGAAAAATTAAGAAAGACTAAGACTCAATCATTTTAGAGTTTCTTTCTGGTGTGTTCTTGTCAAACCTCACAGTAACCATTGTAAAATGTCTCCTGAAGCTTACCAAATTCAGGCTGTGACAAAATCTTAAGGCCCAGGGAGTTCAAAGTTATATCTCTCCATGGATATGCCCATGGATATTTCTGTCAGACACAGAAAGATGTACCCTAAGGACTAAGAGATGAAGTTCATTTTTTTAAGGATACTCACCACAAATGCAGAGGAAGGAGACAGAATATTCTAAGAGAGAGACAGCCTATTACAAATGCACGAGAATAAAATGCATTCACTAGAAGATGCTGTACTCCAGTAAATGGGAGAGATGTGTAGAGAGATGAGATCAGGGATCATATGGTTAGAACAGTCTCCTAAACAAAGCAATTAGTATAATTTTTCACACTGAAGTTTTGGTGAGCTTTGCCATTGGATATAATTGAAATAGTAATTTGGGCCCTACTGAAGACTAGGTATGTGTATTGCTTGAGGGACTTCATGCTTTGGTTGGGGGGTTTTTTTGGTCTTAAACACAAGCGAGAAAAATTAACCAGTTTGTTTTTAAAGCAAGTTATCAGAAAGTATTTGTGAATTTTTCATCTTTCTGTAGGGCACAGGAGAGCATCTGGTCAAGAGAAGGGCATGTTAACATTGTTACAACCAAAATACTATTGCATAGATGTACCAAGGAGGGCCTTCTGGACATAGAAAATAGCAAGAACAAGGACAATTTATTTATGCTGAGACTTATCATCCTACGTTTTCCTTCATTGTATATTTAACCCATGAAAATCAAATTTATGTTTTGGTTAAACATTCAAGGTCTGGATTTAAGCTTAATAGTGCCTTTAAAAATAAATTCCCTAGTGATTGTACGTACCTTGAACCAGAGCAAGAAACAGTTTCCTGCTCCCACCACTGCAGCGATCACTCCTAGCACAATTTTCCCAGTATTACCTGCATTTTCTTTAAAAATAGAAATTCCAAAAAGTTTAACAGAAGTGCTTTATATCACAAATTAATGTTCACTACTGTTCAATAAGTATATCAAAGCGATGTTTTTTCTCTTATTTATAATCTAAAAGCTATGATTTAGGGAGAATGTCTCAGGTTGTTCTTAATGCTACTAATACATGAATGTTCAAGTTACTTGACCCATACTATAAGACTTTAAAGTGATACTTTAATGACTTGTGTCAATAGCTAAAAGCAGATTATTTTACTTAATTGTGCTGATACAAAATTCCATGTGTGCTCATGTAATATGATTTGACAACTTCTTAATACAAGTCCCATTTAAAAACAATCAAGTGCCCAGTATGGTAAACGCTGCCCCCAGGTACAGTGCTTGGTGCCATTAATGGTGCTGCTGACTTCCAGTAGAACAACTCCGTAAGTGTTATCCGGCCCAGACCATAGATTTCATGATTTCTGTTACAAAACCTTTGCAACTTTCATCTAAAACATTTCCCAACTTCATGATGCAACCATATAATCCAGGTGGGCACAAGAAGCAGCAGATCCTGAGGTGGGTTTTAACAACAGTTTCCACTGGAGATAAGAGCCCGTCTAGCAGAAACCTCTGCACGGCACCAAGCATCTCGTTACTCCAGCCAATTTCAATGTGAGAACACTCAGACCAGGAGGACTCATTCCTTTAAGTACAGTTATTCTACTTCAGGCTTCCTTTCCACTGCTGCATCTCATCCAAAGAATTTGAAAAATTCTACACTCCTCTGGGAACAACCTATGGATGTCTGGCAAACAGTTAAAAAATGAGAACTGCCAAAACAGAGCATTTAATCTAGTCATTGCCTTTAGCTTGGCTCTGTCCCCACACGTAGACCTATAGTTACATCTTGTCAGTTCCTTTGGTAGAGCAGCTTTAAGCTGTGGCCTTTCTTTACACTGGAGAAGGCCTCTGAAATGATTGCAAATTCATCTCACTTTTCCCCTTAAAAGTCTCCTTTTCAGTGTCACTTGGAAATCTTTCTGATGGTTGAGCAGCTGCTGTGCTATGACCACTATCCAACATACTGATCTAGCTCGTTCCCTTATGCCCTGCTGTCTCTATCTGCTTATCTGCTTTCAGCCTCTGCTGCCACAAAGATGCTAATGTCTCTGGTAAGTGTCATCTCTGTTCTGTATAATGTATTTCTGGTCCACGAGTAGGAAAATTCTGTGAGCGGCACAGTAATTTAGCCACTAAAGAGGCAATTTGTATCACCTATGGCTACCGTAAGATCCATCCGCAGAGAGTAGCTAGAGAAAGGCATTTGTAGAGGCTGATCCAGATCACATTTGGACTGAACAGGTGCGTGTGTCTCCAGTAAATGTACAGGGAGACTGATGGACTTGTGCACATAAATTAGGACCATCAGTTAAGTGTGTAACTCCTTGGAGGTGTTCAATACTCTCCACTTCAGAGGCACAACATTAGGTTTACAGGATAAGGAAGATCATGCTGGAATTTGAGCTGCAAGGAAGTATGTTTATCTGACTTAACTGTTTTCTTTAATCTAAATCTCCTCCTTCAGGTTGCATATAGCATTTAAAATAACCCTACATCAAGATTTCAGACTGAAATTAAGTTATCATGGGGGAGGGTGGAGAAAGGAAGACAAAAATATGCAGTTGTTATCACTTATTCTAGCCCCATTTCTGCTATGTTGCCCCTGATTTTTATGTCCTACTGGCTGCTTCAAGTTCTCCTCTTCTCAAAAACAAAAACAAATGAGGTGTCCTATATTAGTTCTCAGTCTTTTAGGTGATTGTATTTAATTGTATATAATGCCTATGTGATACTGTTTGAATGGGTTTTTTTCTCCTCTCTTTGGACTGAGATTTAAGGAGGCTGCATCCCAAACAGCATACTATTTTTGAACAAACCTATAATTTGTTTGCACTATAATTGTAGAAAGCTGGTGTAAATTTTTTTAACCTTCGGTAAGAGTTTTCAATAGATAGAAAAGTTAATCAGTAAGCTTCCTTGAAACTGGAGACAATGAAATAACTGTAACTTAGAGTTCAGAGCTGGAAATTTACTACAGTTCATAAAAACGCAGGCATGCATATAAACATATATATCCCCAGGTCTAAAAAAGACCTGCTGTGTAGAATTAAGGCTTTGAAAATAACAACTGTGTGTTCTCATCAACAAGGTTTCTTCTGCAGGCAAATTTATACCACATCTTTGGGCTTCTCTTCATCTCCCTGCTACATTTAAAGACCATATTTGCTGTTAGCAGAGCATTTAGGACATGATTTTGAGAGTTTCCCTGTACCCTTAGCTCTGGGGACAGTCAGTGGCAACTGAGGGCAGCCACCGATTTTGAGACCTTTGCCACAACAAGCTGCAAATTGAAAGAAAGAAAATTCAAGTCTTTAAATAAATACATCTTAGGTAACTTTTTTTTCTTGGGACAAAAATAATAAAATATCTCTTCTACCCACCTGTACTAATTATAGAAGGTGATTTTTCTCAATATTTTACAGATTTCTGATTGACCCTTTGGCCCTGCATTCCCCTCACTGGTCCCCATCCTCCAAAATGGAAAGAGCAGCAACTTACCAACTTGCAAAGTTCTCACAGTAAGTTTTGTGTAGTGAGGTGTTGAAATGTTACACAGATATTCTCCACTGTCGTTTGCAGTAAGATCACGCAACATCAGTGACAAGTCATTTTGGTTAATCTGGACTCGAGGCTGGTAAGAGTGAGATGTACCATTGAAGGAGGCCAGGACTGAAATCACTGCATTTCTGTTTAAGGTCCAGACAACGCTGAAACCTTCAGTGTTTGCAGTGTTATTGCTGTATTCACAAGGAATTGCAGTGCTACTTCCTTCCATGTTAGACAGTTGGTCTGAAACAGATAATTGAAGAACTCTCTACAGTTTTTTTTTAAATACTGTGAAGGTTATTTAGACATTTTCTGATTTTTTTCTGAAGTCCAATAATACTGTGGACAAATATAAAAACATATTTCACTATTTGGATATATTCAAACATCACAGTATGCTTCTAGAAGCATCTGAAGATTTTAAAAGCAAACCTATCTTACATTAAAAAAAATAAAAACATCTAATTGGTATTAGCCATACTTACGAAAATTTTGTTTTCATTTGCCTATTTCTCCTCTAACTCAGGGGGCTCATTAATAAAAGTAATTCAGCCTAGTCTAAGTTACTGTGTAAAGTAGCATGAAATTCCACATGTTGGGAGCAGAGAGAAAATGCAACTAATCAGATACCTGCACATTTAAAGCAAAAGGGTAAAACTGTTACAACATAATTTAATTAAAAGAAGACAAGACTGTATTTAGTTAGAAATAACTTTCAGCTATGGTGGACTTAAGTACTTTACCTGTCTGTGTGGAACACTTACAATTAATGAATAGCGCTTAAAAAAAAAAAAAAGGAAGGGGAAGGAGAGAGCAGGTAAGTTGAACTAATAGCTAATGTATAAAATACTAATATAAGACAAATTAATATCATAGCACAACTATCAATCTGACAGCAGGCATCTGCTGCAAAGGAAGGAAAATCAGAGGAGGCTGTGGTGGCTGGCAGTCTGCTGGAGGGGAAACTAATACATTATTTTGACATGGTACCACCATGCTTGGTTTTTGTGGGGGGGGCTGAATGAACAGAGGTGTGGGGCTGAAAACCATGAGGACAAAACAAAACAAAACTGTATCCCACACTGCTAATACATAAGGAAAAGGAAAGCAGTATATTTTCAAAATGTTGCAGTGAGAGGATAGATGGATGCAGAGAAATTCAAACAAGTGTAATGAAATGTACCTTTTTCTCTTGTGGATCGGAAGGATAGATTAACAAAATAGACACTTATAGTGCACTTGTTACCTACAATGATGCCATACTTGAAACCTTCCATATTGTAAGCTATTGTATGTAAATTAAAAACTGCACTCTACTTCTGAAGCATATGCAGTGGATTAGGAACTGAAAGTGTCTGGCTACATTTCAGCGGGCAATCAGGGCGATGGAAGCAGCCATACACATCTCACAAGGGAATTGCTCTTGCATTGCTCTTGATCCAATTAAAAAATATTTCCTAAGAAACCACGAGAGGTTGAAAAGTACCAGTTATTTACTTGAACTGAATTTCCAGTGAAATTCAGGAGGAGGACAAAACGGAGTTGAAATTTCATAGCCCTGTTTTTCCTTAACTATGAGGAAATGAGCTGCTGTTTGCTCAAACGCAAACAGTGCTTGCTGCTCTCCACTCCCATGCACCCCCAGCACTCAACCCGCGCACTTAAGAATGCACTTGAAGAGAAGTACAATGAAAGGATCAGATGGTACTGGTAAAAGTCTGGCAAAAGATGGGAAATGGACTGAGCAAGGAGCATACGCATCTAGAGCAGCAGGCAAATTTTCACCTCCCTCATATAACCCACAAGTTCACTAAGGTTTCCATGTATTTTGTCTGAGCTCATTCTTTTCTTGATAGAGTGTAAAGTTTGATTATTAGGCACCTCTTGAAATGTGAAACCGATATGGAAGAAAACTTCAGAGTAAAGCTAACTTACAAAGTGTGTGCTATCCCCTCTCATCCCTACTTCTTGGACATATGCTGCCTTGTAATTGTAACAGACAAGTTTCAAAGAGGAAGGTGCATCCTGTTGCACCATCCCTTATCCATGTTGCCCCACTGCAGAAATACTGTATTTAATTTGGCTCTGAAACCAGCTGTTACATTCAGTAACAATGCAGGAAGAGAATTCCATTCATTCCTACCTTGCATCTTCCATTCAGCAGCCCACTCTTCATTAGGGAGATGAATATGACAGTAGTAAGGATCAGCTGTGTTTATAATGTTCTGATCACTTCTAAGAGAATAGAGAACTCCATCCCTGGTTTCCTCCCGATATGTTTCTTGGATGGATGTATTGCCTTGTACCCAAGATATACGTGGTGCTGGGTAAGCGAGAAAGGCATAGCACTTCAGCATCCTTTCTGTGTCTGTCTTTTGGTATTCCAGTGCATAATAAGAGGAAACTGTAAATTAAAAATATATATATAAAAATTAAAAAATCAATCCTAATACTTTTAAAATCCTTTTTAACTTGAAGTGATTGGTCTTTTGAAACAACATTGGGGAGCATAAACATAACTGAGAACAAAATTTAATCTGTGTTTGATGTGAGAAGAAAGCATAGCACTATTTACTGTCAATGCCAGGGTCAGTACTGTTCTGAGAAGCCAAACAATGTTTTAAAACTCAAGTATACTACCTAATTACCCCTTAGAAATCACAGTGCAGTAGGTTATGAGAACAAGTCCTGCACTGTAATTTTTCAACTCATGTTACAACATTTCATCAGAGAGAATGAATTGCTTGATAAAACCATCAGGCTCAAAAGGTGCTCTATGGGGTTGGAGGATTTTGATTCCATGTGAGAAATAACACAAGAAAATCTGTTGGTGTAATCCCATTTGCACTGGCGCAACCCAAGCAGTTCTGATGTCTTACCGACCTCTTACATGCAGCATGACTTCCACTTCTGTTTTAGTTTGCCTTGTTCCCACATAGCAATTATAACGGCCCTCATCAGTCAAGGTCAGGTTACTAAGTTTCAAGGAGGCGTTTCCACTAGGAATGTTCTCGTGGAAAAGGTGTGTTCTGTGTCTGTAGTATGAGTCTTGCCTTTCCAGCTGATCCCTCTGGTAGTAGTAGCTGTGCACGTTTTTTTCCCCTTTCTTCCAATAAATTACTTCATCATCCCCAGCTGGGAAAGGACAAGGGAGGATGCAATCCTTGGAAAACAGCCCCGTTACTGTTTCCTGTTCTGTAAAACCTAAAGCCCGTAAGTACAAATGAATAAGTTAAATTTAGTCTACAAGCGTATATCTGCCCCTCCTTATCCCTGACAAAAAATGCTGTGGCAGGCAGCACATTCCTACCAAGCGTGCCAACGGCTCTTTCACAGCTTTTCTGGGGCATGTCTCTGGGACAGCAAGGGTCTTCATTCAGTTTAATCAATACTATAATGCAGAGCTCTAGTCTTTAAACTTACAATCAGTTTAAGCAGATATCCTGAGTAAGCACCTACATATTCAAATCAGCACACCGCCACCTTACCACCCGAGCTTCGAACGCATTTCCAAAAGCACACCTTCAACCTCAAAACCTTTTGAGCTGCAGCTTGCTACTCGCTCAAACATTCATAGTGCCGTGTTGCAATGGCCTGGGTTACCAATAACCTCACATAGTGCCAAGCAGTTGTACCGTCACAGGAAAAAAGGATGTGATGGTGCAACTGACAGGAAGGACAGAACTTCTGGAAACACATTCACTACTACAGACAGCATCAGGAAACTCTGTCCCAGCCCCCAGAGGTAATTAAGGTGTGGATTCCTCAAAATTAATTCACACAAGTGGTAGCATCTAATTGCTGTTAACATTTAATTTAGGCCTTTCTGGCATAAAAGAACAATTTTAAATTAATCTTTTTAAAAAACTGACTGCAATAATTCAGCATTGTTGTATGGACCTTCTTGGCCAAGGCCAGACAACCTGTTAGGCTGGTAGCGAGCGTCCGGCTGCAGCGGTCATCTGGGAAATTTTTATGCCCTCTCCAGCTCATCTGGCAGGGCAATCCGAATGACTTTTTCTCAGTCTTCTCAGTGCAAAGTCAACCAATGTACTTCAAACCATTTTCAGTATGAACTGACAACTACTGCCTGCTGAGCAGTCACACGACGTGCTCCAGCAGCCAAGCCGTGGGCAGAAACGCTGGCAGGTAACCATTTAGGTGCTCAGTGTGCTCAATGGCCATGGCCATCTGTGCAGCCATCTTCCAAACAGACATCTTTTGCTTCAGAAGTGTTTTACATAACCCCAAATTGATTCTTTACCATTAATAAACAGTGTTTGAATTAATTCATTCCCCCCTATTAAAAAAATGAATAATAATTGTCGTCTTTATTATTTTTCATAAAAAACAGAGCTAAAACCTACCCCAAAGTGTAGCACCTATGTGAAATAAATAGATGAGAAGAGATGGTATTTTCTGTCCCTTCATGTCTTCTTTGGTTCATGGTAGACTCATGTCAAACTGACAACATAATAGGAGGGGAGAAAACCTGTTTAAATGCAGGTAAAATACAGACTCTAATTAAATAATTTCCTTTGTACAATTTATTAAGGACTGTAGGCTTTTGTATGATGTTTTTTGTTCGCACAGCCTTGGCCCAGATTTTTGGCCTGTAATGCTATACATTTCATAACAGTTGAGGCCCTCTCATTACCATGTAATCCCTTGCAGATTGATACTTGCTGTTCATTTTTAATAAATAGAAAGTGTTTACCCACAGTATTCTTACAGGGCTAGGGAACATTAATCTTAATCATTCATGAACAGGCCACTAAGGAAAAACGGCCAAGTACAATTTCCAAAAGGATGTAAGAAGTCCCTTGTCAAGCCAGAGTCTTCTACTTCCTAAAATATATTACTGATTACTGCGAAATTTGACTTTCTGGGTGGGAAATTTGCTTGCATTTGCAAATATTGCAGATATAAAGAATTTTTCACACTTTACTCTTCACCAGATCAAAAGGGCATCATCCGAACTTCCAAAAATGTGTGTATGGAAGTCTAGGGTAGGAAAGCAAAGAGGGAGGAGGTTCTCCCATCATATCTTATGGTTTGTCAGTTAAATAACAATGAACTGGAAGCTCTTGCACACAACAAAAAAAGAATAATCTTATTGTAACTGACAGACCGTACTCTTCCTCCACCCAGGCATGCTATTCTAAAATACAGCATACCACAGTGGAGAAGCTACCTCCTGAATCAAATAGCTTGAAAAGTGTTTAAAGAGCTTCCCCTAGTCCTTTTATTCTCCCCAAAGGACAGCTATAGGTACCATTCCTAACTTACACAGAGCACAGGTTTAGCCATGCTTGCTAGCCAGTTCTTTTAATACTAATGAATAATTTTGACTGGTCTGTGTGGCTGTATTTGTGGTGGATGTAAATCTTACATCCCAAGGATTTTTGCATGTTATTTCTTTGGTAAAACTACTGTGACTATTTTATGCATTCTCACTTTTCTATTAGGGAGAAAAAAACAACAGAGGGGCACCAAAATATTAAACCTGAGACAGAGATAATGCAAGAGTAAAACAAACACTTATGATATATAATTTTGTTCCGTGTTAGCAGCAATTGCCAGTATCTACCTCCTTTTCTCCTTGCATTGGCAAGTGGTGTACATCATGTTTTATTGGATTTTTTGCTCATTTGCTCGTTTGTCCATCACTTCCAACTTGATTGATATAAGATATTGTGCTTGATGTTTGAATGTCAGAAACTGCAATCAATGCTAAATTTCCTTTAGTGACTGATCTGCCACGTTTAATAGACAGTCACGTTTAATTGGCAGTGACACTTTGAGAGTAACATGGTTCCAACAGTACCTCTGCAATGCCTTTGGGGGCTGCATCAAAGAGTGAAGACTGGACAGCACAGGCTGCCTCACATCTTCTAGCTGTACTCCATAAAACTGTACTGAAATACAGAACAGTAACTAGTTAGCTGAAAAATTTCATGTTCTTAGCTTTGGATCTTCCCAGCATAGTGTGCTGAGAAAAATGTTTGTTGGTCTGTAGAAACACCTGAGGAGCGTAGGCTCTGGCCAGTCGTCTTTTCAGAAGGTCTGGGGTCTTACAGGCATATGTATGCTGATAGTCAGAGTCACACTGCAAAGTACTGAAGAAACATGCTTTTCCTGTTTGTTACAGGCCTAAATGGCACAACCAAGAAATCAAGTCCTAAGGCTTTGTAGTGAAATATCAATACGAAATTATACAGACAGCGCACAACTAGAATTAAGATCACTGTAGTCACGTCAGTTACTGATGCTCTAGTTTTCAGGAGACTTATTTCCTACTGAACCACCACAGGCTCAGCCAGGGTTTCTGAGAGCAAGGCAAGGCACTGAAATACATCTTCCAAGACATACTGAACAGCTCAGGTAGTGGTAGGGGCAACACTGCACTTGCTTTGGCCACTATAGGAAATGAACATCAAAAGGCACATGCTTTCTTTCTCTTCTGTTAGTCAGTAACCAAACCACATGTCCGACCTACATCATCTCTGAACTCTGCATTCAATGTGAACCCTGACCAGAGCACTCCCCTAGCATACAGGCATCAGGATCGATCTCTGCTGAGTGAACTTTCCTCTATGACCCACTGTGAGAACAGCTATGCATATTGCGATATTCTCCTAACCCTGTAAACAAAAGTTATTTATTCCTTAGTAAAAAGGATTCTGATTAATTCCTTTTCAAGGTAACTTAACAACAGCACATTGTGGTGGAAAAACACTTAACTGCAAGGTTCAAGCAAACAACTTGAACTTCACTTGCAGACTTAACTGCAAGGTTCAAGCAAACAACTTGAACTTCACTTGCAGACTTAACTGCAAGGTTCAAGCAAATTATTTAATTGAACTTCACTTACAGACTTAACACGCCACTATTGCAGGTTTTACAGATACAATGGAGGAATGCACTATTGCAATTTTAAAAGCAAGAGTAGTACACTACTACGACCACAAGCAATTCACAGACAACCACAAGCACACACGTGTTTACAAACTTAAAGCATAAACAATATTCACTTACCCCTCCAGGTAAGGGCTCTCACTCCCAGGGAAGCTACCTCGACCAGCGTCCCGATCAAGCGGGGGGAAGGGTCTCCTTCACAAGCCAACTCTATAGTTGGCTAAGTGACTCCCCAGTTTCCAATCTGAATCTTAGGGTTTTTATCCCCTGACTTGTGGAATGGTGTGTATGACTATGTCTGAGCGGACTATGACGTATCCCCGAGTGGATTATGTATATCTGAGTGGAGTTTCCTCTTACCTTTCTTTTGCTGGTCTGTGATTGTTTGAATACACAAGGTGGTGGTTTGAAACTGAAGCTGAAACCCTCCAGTTTTTTTTTTTTTTTACCTTGCTACCAGTTACCTCAGGCAACTGAATAGTGGTTGGATTGAGACTCAGGGCATACTATTTGTTAAGGGATTTCAAGGCTCAGTTCAGGTTTTGGTTCTTTGAAAGGTGCAGCCACTGCTCTGTTTAGTTTAGGGTTTATCAGCCTACCCAGGGCTAAGCTGTCTACACAGCTCCCCGTGAGTCGTCTCTGCAGAGAGACAGGGCTCAAGGCAATTCAAGGCTGGGTCACTCTTGTAACCCCCCATGAGTCACCTGTGTGCACTAGACATGGTAAAACTTGTTTGTGAACTACAAGCTGGACAATCCATACACACATTTCAAGCGCATGCATGCTTATGAGGACTGGAAATGCCTGAGGATTTCAAGTTTTACCAACAAGCAAACAAGAAAAACAAATGTGTAAAGTTCTAAAAAGTCCATGTTAACCACATACTGCTAAAATCTCGTACTAGCCACAATGATACTAGCTTTCCAGAATTTCCCTACTGAATCTTCAGGAGGCATTTTCCGCAGTAGAAAAGAGAATTAATTCTCCGCCTCCCCCCAATGAAACCCTTACGACTTAAATGCTAACTCCATACTTCAGTTGTTGAGAAGTACTCCCAAAGGAAGAAGGTCCCCACATTCTAAACATTAAAAATTGTCTGAGGAAGTAGACCAAAAACACTATGGTTTACCTCAATATAGACATACCATATTCCCCACCTCCCCCACCTCATACACTTGTAACACCATATAGCTGTTATTAGAATGTTGGGGGTTTTTTTACCTCTTCTGATTTCACAAGTAGCCAAAAAATTCAGACTCTCGTTGTTTCAGGTGTTTCTTGCAGGCAGGGTTTATATATATAAAAAAAATAAAACAAATATACACCTCTCCTGAAGCCGTGGAACTTTGCCTCTTTCCTGCTCCCTTCACAGCCACACCTACACATACCAGAACTCAAGTATTTAATGTGCAAGTCCATTCGTGTCCCATAAATGAAAGGAGTTGTTTATGTAGCATGGACCATGTTTCTATACGTGTGAAGCTTCCACACCTTTTGCATTCACTTCTCCCTCTTTGGGCTTAAAAAGCTTTTTCTCTTAACCATTTATTTTGCCTGGCTTTGTTGAACAAACTCTTCAATGATAACTCCTGCAAGCTGTAACTGAGTAACAGAAGAAATCAGTTATCGTCAGAAATGTGATTTCTACAGCACTGGTGATGCCGCTTGGGGATTGTGCTCAGGCATTAAGAGAGCATTTTAGGGAAGAGGGCTTACAAAAAACCAAACAAAATGCAGGAAGACGTGAAGGGAAGCGGGGTCTGTCCTCAAAGACCCCAGCTGGTGTTAGCAGTACGCAGGTGAGGTGTGCCTCCTGCATTCCTGGGAGAACCAGCTTTCCCACCCGCTCTCTTCCCCACCACCGCACAGCAGTTCCAGCTGGCAATTGCAGCTGACCTCCAGCTACAACTCCTCTGCTCGCAGGACTCACTTTTTCATACATCCACCTGTAAAGTACTGCACCTCAGGCCACGAGCTTCGCTATCAGCAGGTACAGTTGCTGCCTCCTCTCAGCCTGCACGGTGTAGCACCTTCACAGCTTAGTACTAAAGCGGGTTAACGTTTAACTGAGGAAACGCGCACGCACAGCCCAAGGTCGAGCCACCCGTCAGGCAGAGGAGAGCAGCAAAGCTTTAAGAAATACAGCTCCCGCGTGTTGAAGGGTGACTGCGGGCCGCACCCCACACCGTGAGGCCTTTTCCGCTGCAGCATTGTGGAAAGAGTCGCTCCTGCCCACCCATGCTTAGCCCAGGGGCAAAATGACAGCGCCATCTTCTCCCCCGCGCCGCGGCCTCTCGTCTCCATGGTTACCAAGCGGAAGTGACGAAGCCCGATGCTTTACAAGCCCTCCCCCTCCGCGGCGGCGCGTAGTATGGAGAGCCGGAGTGGGGCGGTCCCTGTCGCTGTCACGCCGCTGTGGAGCTGTGATTGGATGTTGAACCCGGCATGCCTCGTCGCCATTGGTGGTTCGCGCCGGAGAGGCGCGGCTTCTCGGCTGCCAGGGCGCCTGTGATTGGGTCAGGAGGCGGGCTTCGAGGCCGAGGCAGGCGGGGATTGGTAGGACGGGTTGCCTCGGTTACGGGCGGCGGCGGCGGGGCTCCAAGATGGCGGAGGAGACCGCGGGCGGTGGGGGGGTTCGGCGCGGGGCGGCGGCGGAGCGGGACCGGGACCGGGACCGGGACCGGGACCGGGACCGGGACGATGAAGGGGCGGTGGCGACGGAGCGGGGCCCGGGCGCGGCGTATCACATGTTCGTGCTGATGGAGGACCTGCTGGACAAGCTGAAGCTGCTGAGCTACGAGGAGGAGGCGCTGCGCCGCCACAACATGCGGCCGCTCTCCAGGTGCCCCTCGCCCGCTCCGGCTGGCGGCGGAGCCCGGGGGCGCGGAAGGCTCCACGCGTGAGGGGCCACGGGGGGCGTGGGAGGCGTCCGGCGGGTGTGCGCGGCTGGGTGCAAAGCCCAGCGTCAGCAGGAGGAAACTTCGGGGGGCGATTAGGCCGCTGTGGTCAGGGGTGAGGGAAGGAAGGCTGGTTCTCAAGTGACAAGATGCCCGGGTCAAGTGAAAAACAGCCAACTTCACCGCTTCCCGTATGCTTCTGAAGCTTTCAGAACGGGAAGTCCTTCTAAAGGCTGAGATGTGATAAGTAAATGGTCACTTGGCCTTCCCTGCCCCCGGTAGATACTGAATATTTGCATGCCAGTGTATCTGTGCAAAAAAGAATTCTGTCCCAGCTGAATTTCGTGCATTCAGGGTAACTGTTTGTGGGGTGTGTGTATTTGTAAGGGGGCTTGGACCCATTGTTTTTAAGTCTGGTTTGAGTCATATCTAATACATATCTAATACATATTTGCTTCATACTTTTTTTTTTTTAATTATGGTGGGGAGACAGGAAACTTGGGAAATGGGACCAATGTGCTCCCAACATCCACGTGCCCAAACAACTTCCAAATCCGTATGTCAGTTTCAAGCAGGCTCCACAGCAGCGTGTCACACTTTCTGTAAGCAACAGTTTGGTAGGGGGGAAGAATGTAGTCCGAATCATTCTCTTGTTCGGAAAGAGGCTCGAGTATGAGCACAGTGGCTATAAGCTGGTTTTAGCCAGCTCTCTGACCGTCAATATATTTGGAGCAAGGAAGCAAACCTTTGCCCACCTTAGCAAGCAGCCGTGTCTGTAAGGGGAAGAGTTTGGTTCCGAGTATCCAGTGTGCACACAACTTATGTTTTTATGTTTTTATTTTTATGTTTATTAACTGTGGTCTGATTTTATGGACTGAATTCTCATTAGGACCACATCTTTCAATTTAGTGCGATCCAAAATAAATTCAGTTTGTGTACCTTGGTCTCTAAAGCAACCCAAAGCACAGCAGGTGAGGATGGATGGAAGGATCACTTAAAAAACACGCTTCTGAGCTGAGCTGACGCACTGATTTAGGTACACCAGCCTCTTGTCACTCTTGAGGAATATGGGAAGGCGAAGAGGTTTGGGGAACTTTGGAGCAAAAGGAACTGCATGTATTGCTGTTGTCAGGAAGAGTATTTGCGGATGTTAAGAAGGGAACAGGAGGTGAGGTTACTGTGGTATAATGGCATGGATGAGGCCAATATGCAGAAAAAGGACACATCTCTTTAGGCAATGAGGCTTCAGTAAATCTGTTCTCCCCTCCTCAAGGAAGTGCCATTCAAGTTTTCATGCGGTCACTTGGTGCAAAGTTCATTTATTTATTTATTTATTTATTTACTTATTTTTAAAGAGGCATAATCATATACCCAAATACAGATACCTTTCTCTGTGCTATTTGTCTAAACTCCCTTTAATGGGGAGCAATATGCACTTCTAAAGCATTTTTCAATGTGTTCTAAAGTAGATAAAAGATGAGACAAATCCACCCTGGCTTCTAGCATCATGGGTAAAGGTATAAAGCTTTAGCAATGGATCATTTTAATTTTGTTTTTGAAGTAGGCTGTTAGCTGTGTGATGTTGACAGTAGTTATCAATCACTTTTGCTAATCTATTCAGAGGATGAGTTTCAAATTTAAATTTTGTCTTGCACTGTAAATCACTTGCCCTGTGAACAATGCCTTAGATTTAGCAAAATCTTAGCTTATTTGTGGCCTACAAGTTGTTGGCAATTGCAGATCTTTGACTTTTGATTCTTTTGAGCTTTTAAGTATTTTATGTTATGCGAGGGACATTTGAATTAATCCATTGTATAGGCTCTTAATTAGTCAGTGGTGGTATTTTGTGAAGTGATGGGATGGATTCTGCATCCCTAAAATTAAATGGGAACAGAATTGAGCTCATCGTGATTTGAGACTGCTCAGGTAAATAAGAGGAGTAACTTGGGTTTATGTGGAAATGTTAATTTGGTGGTGTTTAACTGAAGCTGTATAATCCTGCTGGCAGGGCAGAGGAGTACCCAGTTTCCATTTGATTCCTTGGAAGTCTAATGTTGATTAATAGCTTACTCAAAGCAGGAAACAGATGAGCTGCATGTAGAAAACGTAATCTACTGTGGTTATGTGTGAAACTAGACATCCTGAATTTAGTTCAGATGGATCACTCATTGAGAAAGTCAGTGAAGGAAACTACTTTCTAGCCTGTGCTGGCCTATAATGCTGTAAGAGCTTCAGGAGTTCAAAATATTTACCATTTTTTCTCCGTTTTAAACAGGCACTACTTTGCACTGCCCACTAATCCTGGTGAGCAGTTCTTTATGTTTTGCACGCTTGCCGCTTGGCTGATCACTAAAGCGGGACATCCCTTCGAACAGCCACAAGAATATGATGACCCCAATGCAATAATATCAAATGTACTCTCAGAATTGCGATTGTTTGTAAGTGTTGAACATGATGTTTTCCCAAGTGTATTTCAAGCGCATGCATCACTTTCAGAAATAACAGTAATGACACACTTCCTCTCCTGTCTGATTATGTTCCCAAGGACTGGACAGACTTTTCCTATGAATAAGTTTGTACTATGTTAATTAGTTAATTGGAAGTTTATACGGTCTATACCTACTTGCTAATTTTATGGCACTACAAAAATGGTCTTACAGTATTATGATTCCAATTAGTTTTGTTCCACAATCTGTAAAATGGATTAAATTGGGCTTACTTCTTGTAGTGCCACATATGTTGCTCATTTATAGTAGTGTAATTTACAAAGATTTTATCTGGAAAGTTTGCACAGTGCTTATAATCCTGATCTTGCCAAAGTCAATGGTATATAATTCATAGTGAAGGAAATGGTTTAGAGTTTTGTTTATGTTTTCGTCTTTTTTTTGTTGTTGTTAAGGAGTAAAAAGCTGCGTAAACTGCCAGGAACTATAGGGATTTTTTTCAATATTAACCCCCTGGGGGTGGGGGGTTAGGAGAATATATCGACTTAGGGGAAGTATGATCTTAGGAAGATTATACTGTGGTGCAGCTGTGAATGATGTTAAGAACGCTGTTCTCTAAAGGAGTTAAACCATAACAAACTAAGATGTTTACTCTGCAGGACATCAGTAAATAAAAATAAAATATTTTATAAATAAAATCTGGAATAAACAAGGCAGTGTTGAAAAGCCGGTGGTTAAGTCTCAGTACCTGAGTTTCTCCATAGCTGTTATTACCTTGCCAGTATGTCACTTGTGTGCTTGGCCATCTAGCTCCCTTAACGGTTTCTGACTCTTCTGCTCCCTATGAGTATCCTCTTACCAGGTGCTTTAAGATTTCTACACTGCATCTGTTCCTTGGGTTGTTCTGTTTTCCCTTCCGTTGCCTGACTGGAGCTGCATAGGGGAAGAATATGAATTAACATTAGTAAAATCTTCATACACAATGGACATGGTTTTAGTGTAAAAAAATCTTGTTACCTCCCTGAGAGGAAACTCGGATTGATGGGTAGCCATTAGTAAACAAACAGCCTATCTCTTTATTTTAGGGAAGGCCTGTGGATTTTCCTCCCTCAAAATTAAAGGCAGGTTACGGAGAGCAAGTGTGCTATGTTCTTGATTGTTTAGCTGAAGAAGCTTTGAAATATACTGGCTTTAGCTGGAAAAGGTATAGTACACTTTTAAGCATCCTCCCTTATGCATTGTTTTCCAGCAAACTAATGCAAGTTGTAATTGTAAAGACAAAACATAGTAACGACTAAAAATGTTTTACTTGATGTTTCATGAGATGCAAAATTCAACTAGGCTTGAAGCAGTGGGACCAATTAATTCCTAACGCAATTTCACACAATTTAGTATATTACCAGAAAGGATGAGTTTGGGCCATTAATAGACTTAGCTAATTAATAAAGATTTGACTGATGACCTTTTTTTGGTCATTTTCCTATGCATAACTGCTTGTTAATCTGACAGCTGACTTGAAACATTTCATGTCCTTTTAGGTCCTATCGATCAATAGCTAAATTCTTGACCTCTTCAGTTGGAGGTATGCACAGTATGTGATCATGTTACAAGTAGGCTACAGTAACTTTGAGTATTTAATCCGAAGGAAATCTTAGGAGAAATTAGATGACAGATAACTTCAAATATATGAAAATTTCTTAAAAAGTGTTCTTTATTTCATTCCTTCCTTCTGATGGGTTTTGAAATGGAAGTAATTTCTATCTTGGAAATATTTTACTGTTATTTCTGTTTAGTACACAAATTCTACTGTAGGCTGAAAATAAGTCTGTGGTGACTTGCACTTGAATGTTAAGAGGTTAGACCAAAAGAGAAAACAAATCAAAATTTACTCCCAAGATGTCTTTGTAGTATGAATGTACTGTACAGCTTAGCATAATAACTAACCCTTACTTTTAAGGCCATCCAAGATAAACAAAGACTTTTAAGACTGAGTTTTAATTTTATTTGTTTAAGTATGTGAGACACTAATCACTGTCTAGTCATGTTCCACATCATCCATACTTCTCATTAAATGTTTTGTTTGCTTAGGAGCAACTTACAGAAGTATTCCTAATTTTCTGTGTTTAAAAGCTCTGCTGTTCTGTGAACTAATTTCAGGCCAGCATATCCAACAGAAGAGCTAGAAGAAGAAGAAATAACAGAAGATGATGCCGAATTAACACTTAATAAACTGGAAGAGGATGTTGCAGTAGGTTTACCTGCCCGTCTTTTATTATATTAGTATTGGTCAACTATGAGGAAATTTTTACTCACTGCTCATTTTGTTTGGCTTTGTTTAAGAAGTCTTTTCTATTAGCTGTTCCATCGCCCTTTTTTCCTGCATCTCCATTCCTGTATCGTCAGCTTCTCTGTATAGTTTTTTGTTTCCTTTCAGATAAGGTTGTTAACTCTTCAGGACAGAGCATATGTTCTTACATGCATTTGTAGTTAATGTAAAGTGAAGTGGAATCTAACCATACATTAAAATTACATAGATTCACAATTGTTTGTTTTCTGCTGATACAAGCTGTTGATGTTAAACAAAACTTCAGTCCCTGTTTACAGAATTGGCTAATACTAGGTTAAAATTTGCCCAGCGCTTAATTAATGGAATGCTCACTATTATAAATCAGATTTCACTGCAAATAGGAAACACTAACTTTGGTACTTAGTTGGTCTGAAAATTTGGGAACAGAGTAGATGGAAGAGAACAACTGGAAACAGAGCATTTGTTTAAAAACACCAACAAAGAGCTAAATAAAGGTTGCAGAATTGTTTCTGTAGACAAAGGTCATGGCAGCTCATCGCTATATATTCCATGAATGGAATGGTAATATCCCATCATCCATTCTGACTGCAGAATCAGTCTTTCTGTGTGCTTTGAAATCCTTTTACCAACAAGCTGGCAATGTTTGAGGATCAACTGTTTTATTTATTCCTGCTTTTTAACCATAATAATTGCAGTGAAGTTGTCATGTCTATGAAACAGACTATGAAATACACCTGTAGATTCAAATATGCTTTTAGGACTTGCTGATGGATGGATGTTGAACGGATGTTGTTTCTTGCTGATTGACTTTCTCAGAAGATTCATTTTTATGAGAGATGGAGTCTCACTGTAAACTGGTAGCATAATGTGATCACAAGACATTGTCATTTTCACAGGCCTTTGTCAGTCTCCCTGAAGTGAGGTTTTTTACTGCTGATTTAAACAAGATTTTTCTGGAGACAGAAGTTAGCTGAAGACAATTAAAGTGAAAATTACAGAAAGAAGTTAGTTTCACATCCGATTTCTCCAAAAGCTGATGATTCTGTGCAAAATAAATGTAGATCAAAACCAAAATATTGAAAGCTGTGAGCCTGGAAGTGCTCACTTGCTGTGTCAGTAAATTAGTTGAGGAGAAAACATTTTTCTGGAGTGTTAAGGCCCAGCAATACTGGATAGAAAATGCCACAACTATCCCATTTTTGTGTTCACATTTTTCAAGTGCTTGAGAAAAATTAAAGGTCATAAAAGTTGGAAATAGAATGCCAGTAATGTTATCATATGGTTCTGATTATAGTCCCAATTTATATGCCACAATAGTCCACAAGAATGTAACAGTTGAAGAGTTTGCTTCTCTTCTTCCTCTTCTCAGTTTTCCAAAGTATTGCATTATTTTTCTCATTTTTATTAGCCAAGAAAAATTCCAAACTTCTATTCTTAAATTTCATGCAATATGCAAATATTGTGATGTGGATGTCTGGTTGCATTTTTATCATCTTTGAAGTCTCCACAGAAAAAGTCTTGAATAATTCTGAGAAGAATAAGAGACATTCTGCATTGCATGTTTGACCAGCCTCAGACATGTAAGCTGTTGGCAAAAAGCTTTGAATATGAGAACAGTCAGCTATCTGCTCTTTTCTGTGTCTTGTTAAGGTCTAAGCTGTTTAAATTGGGAAGTGGGGACGAAACAGTTAACTAAAGCACAGTTGAAACCCTTCAAAGAACCTCTGGATTTGCTCTCAGGTAGTATCTTAGGCCATGATTTTCACAACTAACATGTTCTATTAGCTGTTCCGAGTTTGTGTGTTAATAAAACCATTGAGCTAGGTTTATATCAAGGGGATAATCACTTTTTAGAGCCCCTAATGGTTCTACAGGGATTAATTATATGCCGATGTAATTTTTTTGTCTCCAGTCCATTGTTGCTGCCAATATATTGATATGTCCTGGATGTATTAGCTGTATCCATAATTGAATTTAGCAGTATTTCCAGTAGTTAAATGCTAATGATGATGTTCATTGATTGTTCTTTGGTTTTGATTCTTCTGAATGAGGTCGATGAGGCTGACAGAGACAAGCCTAGTTCTGTAGATCTCGGGGAACTGTGTAGTCCATATTAGGTAGCCAACAGTAGCCAGTGAGGCTGGGTGTGCAAGGAAATGTGCACAGTTTGGTTTCTCAGTTCTGATAACTAGTATTGTTGTTGTTGTTATGGTAGTGTTGTAGTATGTTCTTATAAGTGTTTCACAAATATATATTGTCCATTTAGCAAAAGGTAGTCCCAATCTAGTCACCGTTAATTTCTTGCAAGTATTCAGGGGACTAGGGGCCAAACATGCCAGAAGAAAATAAAGTGGTCCCTGTTAGTTAAAAACTAGGTAAGGTAGAGGAATAAGCTCCCAGGTTTTCATTAACTGAGTCTTGAAAGGTTTTACACTAAGACCTGTGTTATTGCAGCTTTCATGATTTTTCTAGACAGGAGGTGGATGATGAAATTTGACTTCGGTGGAGAAGATGGCTAACAGAAGAGCTACAGAAGGGCAAGGTGTATAAGGGTGAAGTGTATGGGTGATAAAATGGCAGGTGAAATTCAGTATAGATAAATGAAGGGTAATGCACAGAAAAAGCATCTTTACTTATGCAGTGATGGGCTCTGAGCTGATCATGGTCACTGAGGATTGCAATTCTGAGACTATAATAGAGAACTAAAACCGTCAGCCCAGTGTGTAGTGTCATGAGCAAGAAAACAAATCAATTGCCTCAATTTGAATTGTATCATTCTGCACACTTAAAATGTGGCATCATTCTGCATGTAGTGCAAACATCATCTTGAAAACTATGTTCAAGGCTGGTTGTGGTTTGGTTTTTGTTTTGTTTTGGTTTTATTTTTAATGCAAAGCTTTAGGAAACACATAAGAAATTACAGTTACCATACAACTACTGATAATGGCCCACTTGATGTGAGAGGGCTTAGGTTGTGGGGGTTTTTTTGGTTGGTTGGTTTAGTTTTTAAATACTGTGGCATCCTGAGGGAAATGTGGGGTAGCTTTCATCTTGCAGCTTGTCCCAGATATTGTGTCCCCTCATAAAATTTTAAGTAAATACAAGCTCCATTATCATAAACTCTCCATGTCTTGTTTTGTTCAGAAATATGGAACTTAATACTCCTTGTCCTGTGCTCCTGCAAAATAAAATTATGGAGAAAGATTGTGCAGTACTTACTGAAGTCTTACTTTTCAACTTCCCTTAAGGAAGAAGAGTCAGACAATGAAGAAGATTTTATTGACCTGAAGGTTCTAAAGGCACAAACGTACAGATCAGTAAGTTGTTACCCATCAGTCCTCTCTTGAGAGATTTTTACATCTGTAGCAGCAATTTATTTCTGTTGGATTTAAGTCTGAAAATCCTTGTATAGTCTAAACTTGAAAAAAACATTCCAACTGAAATGAATCAGCTTATTTTAAAAGAAAAATATGCAGCCAGTTTCTAAACTGGTATCACTGGAAGGTTGCTGGACAGATTTGCAAGAAATTTTTGCAGAGGCTTTTAGGGAAACATGGTATTAGTTTCTTGAATATATTTTGATATTCCCCCCCCCCCCCATCTGGAATGTATTATAATTTCTTATTATATAAATGTAATTATTTTCAATTTTAAATATGATGAGAAGATATTTATTTTAATTCCTAATCTCTATGAATTCAAAGAAAGCCATTAAAGAAATCTGTTACATCTGTAGTCTAGATCATTCTTAGATATAAGTATTGTTCTGAATATGAACACTGTAAGCCATTGCAACATGATTTCTAACAGTTCTCACTGTGTGTAACGATGATATTTTGTATATAAACTTTGTGATTTTTATGCAGGACATGAATGACACTGCAAAGCAAGAAGAGATTTTACAGTCCACGACAGATGCAGCAGAGTGGAATCTGGAAGTGGAACGTGTGCTTCCACAGCTGAAAGTTACAGTCAGGACTGACAATAAGGTATGCAAGAATGGATTTGCATATGTACACATAGTGATTAAAGTGTTGTTTACTTTCCATTTACAATTTTTTTCTTCTGTCATGCCAAGAATTGTGAATAATGAGCTCTCCAGTGCTATCTTGTCTGAACCTTTGTCACTTACTTTGACCCTAGAAGCAATAATTTTCAGGCTTTTTTCCCAACATTGTATAAGAATAATTTTTTCTGCTACTTACAGGGCACCTTATTTCTATAGATTTATTGCCATATATTTATTCAGTGGAAGCTTCTTAAATAGTTAAACATTTCCAATGTATTCACACTTCTGAAAAATTATACCCTCAGTTTAGCAGGTATTAAAACATCTTCCTGGAAGAGAGCTGATAAACTTCTTATCTTTCAACTGTTCCATTTGTCAACCACATGAAAGGTTGATTGTATGGAATTCATCTTGCTGAACTTTGCATGATAATAAAGTAGGTCTGTACCTCTGATCTAGTCATCGTGGGCTCTCCTTATGTTTAGCAAAAAGGAGTACTCTTTCAACCGATTTTACTTACCTATCCAGGTAATTACCTCAAGATGAAATTTGTCATTTCTTAGAAATGTGTATTTCTCTCCATAATCTATTTCAAAGAGTCTAGAACGAGCAGCTTAGAAGTAGACTTGTATCTTTGGCAAGTCCACACCTAGGACCTATTCCTGGCATTGCCATAAGCATTCTTTCTAGGAGCTTGTATAGCATACACAGATCAGTGCAGTACTGAAATTGCTCATTTGTAGTGACCTGACTAGTTGGGGTGTTGGAGCGATCTGCAGCAGTGATACGGAATTCAATGAAAGATAATTATCTTGCCAAAAATAGGCTAAGCTCTCAACTGTCTGCTAAATTGCTTGCCTGTCTTACACTATACTGCATTATTCTATGTGAAGAATTGCCTGGTTTGAGCCACCTTTCTGTGATCCTCAGCAAGCCCATCTGTTACAGAGAACACGATGCTTGATTCTCACAGTAAGAAATTAAAGCTTAATAAAGACATACGTGAAAGATTAAAGCCACTGTAGGAACTGAAGTTTACTAGCTTACAGTTTAATGCACCATCTCTTGGCTTTAAGGAATACGTCAAAATGAACATAAAAGAGGATTCTTCTTTTTCCAGCTTCTGTGCTTTCATACTTTCAGAAATAACTGGAGAGAAGTATTTGGCCTTCTTTCATTCTACAAGAAAAGCATCATATTCTGTTTCCTAAGCTGTACATGCAAACATAGTACCAGGAGCAGGTTAATAGTTTAATCAATGGCATTAGAAACTAGAACTTATTCGTAAAGTCCTGGGCAGGGGTGGGAGGTGGGGGCGAGGGCGGGGGGGGGTGGGGTGGTGTTGTTTTTATTTAAACTCCAAAGTTTGGCAAATTGTGAACAACTGTCACCAGACCAACAAAAGATCTTGAGTCTGCTGCAAACTTAAAACCCAACATAAGCACATTTTCTCTACTAGCCTTCATTTCGTTCCAGAAGAGAATAGTGGGCGGCAGCACAGTTGTAGACAGCGGGTGAACTTCATGGGCTGAACGGCTGTTGGAGATGCTGCACTGTGCTCCTCTGACATAGTGCAACAGAAGCACCAGTCCTTTGGTAGTTATGTGCATGTCGTAAGCAGGGGGATGGCCTCACCTCAAATCAGTGGAACTGCCTGTGATTGAAGGATGGCACATGTTTAAGTGTGCAGCTGTTTTAAGCCAGGATTTGTTTTGTACCTGTACAGTATAAGTGCCCGTATCCTGGGAATTGGGAACTCCTCTTGCTCAGGTGCTGCAGCCCAGCCCCGTGTGCCTGGGGACCCGTGGGTCCCCATCCCAGCCTGATGGATGCAGCTGCTGCTTCTTTCCTGTTCGCAGATTCAACCAGTAGCAAAGTTAAGCACGTATCACACAGACACACAAAGGACCCTGACATGGCCAGCTACACAAACTGCCATAAGCAAGGCCCTGTCTTCAACAGCACTTGTAGGATTCCCATAAAATATAAGTCTAGACAGCCAGGCCCCCTTCCTCCTCTTCAGCTAATTAAGATTGAAGTTCAGTAGTGAAAGCGCACACCCCCTTCTCTGGATTCACAAGCACATGCACATCATAGATTCCTCAACTATTGGCATGGTCCTTCTGTCTGTCTTATCCCCCTGCCTGGATCCTAGGCCCTCTTAACTGTTTCAGTGCTCTTCTACTGGCTGGTTAGTCCAGCTTGATGCTTGCCAGCAAACAGATGCGCACACTCATGCGCTTGTCTTAAGGGCAGTCTATATTTGTGGGTCCCCCTGAATACTAGCATATACCCAGGCCTGGGTCTAGGGCCTACTACTCGACAGCTAGTTCAGTTTTAAGCCTGCCATTGAATTTTACACGTGCACAGCGGGTTTAGGGAAGATGCAAACACTTGCCTGTCCCCACTGCAGCAGCTGGCACCAGCAACGTGGGCTTGTGACCTGCGGTCCTGCTCCAGCTGCTGGCACTGAGCCCCTCACTTGCTTTACTCATACCGGTCCTTCCCAGTAGCTGGATTTTGAGACACATGCCAGTCCTGCCGTGGTGGCTGAGACCCTCACCTGCTCCTGTGGCTGGCACTGAGACCCCCACTCTCTCCAGCTGCAGACACCACAGGCCTGAGACATGTGCAGCCGTGGTTTGATTCCAGTTGCTGGCCCCATATCCCGTCTCACTAGCAGGGGGCACTTAGTCCTTGCAGCACTCATACACACGTGGGACAGAGAGTGAGATTGCACAGAAAGATAATTAAAAAAGAATTTAATAAGAAGGTAGGACAGACTGCAGTGATCAGGCCCAGGGCTCAGTCAGACAAGTGGACTGACTGGCAACAGTTTACACATGACCAGCAGCCCCTCTTATACCCCTCTCTGCTCCCCACTTTTCTCCTCCCCAGTCCTCTCCCTGCACGTTGCTTCATCAGTTTGCATAGTTGCACCAACCCTCCTCCCGAATATCCAGAACCCTCAAGCTTGCATTCTTACCAATTGCAAGGGCCAGGTTCATCTTCTTTGAAGTGATGCTTGCAGTTTCTTGATAGCCCATCAGTTAGTGTGACTGATGAGCTTTGTTTCTTGTCTCCCTTTGTGTTTGTCTGACAGGTCTGTGTCTCCATAGGTTTTGTTTTTTCCTCTCCCCTTTTTCCTTACCATCCCATTTTGACAAGGTCCTCAATCAGTTAATTGTACTGATACAAACATTCTCACACTCCACATGCCCTTATCCATTAGTGTAACTGGCCAGGTTTGTTTCTTGTTACTGCTTCCATTGTTGTTTGTCAGTCAGTTTTGTGCCTCTCTCTGTTTTGCTTAGCATCCTTTTTGACAAGGTCCCTGATCAGATAATCTTACTGAAGCAAACACTGTCACCTTCCACGTATCCTTACAGTGCCTATTTTACAAGGAAGTCTCCTAAGGTTTGATTCAAGTGATAAAGATTTATTAACATCACTCTTTTTTTAACACCTAGACCAGTACAGTGCCAAAAGCTTAAAAATCTTAAAAATATTTTTTAGCATGTTCAGAAACACAATACTGAAATAGCAGTAATTCTGCAGTGCTGCTACTCTGCTTCATTTTGAACTCAGTCTGTCTGCAGCTGTGCTGTGTCCGGGAGATGGAAAAAGTTTGCATTGATAAGGACAAATTTGTGATAAAGCTTGGGAACGGGAACTGATTTCTAAATAAAAGAAGCCTCGTATCAAAGTTAAAACAGCACCTTTTCTCATCCCTGAGTCCGTGTATATTTCCTATGACCTAGAAGCTGCAAATAATTTTCCCCCTTCTAATTTTCTCCCACTATCAAAAATAAGCTTAAGTATTTCTGCCTCTTTAATTTCTTTCCATTCTTCTTCTTATAATAGTAAGGGACCGAGTAGAAAGAGAAGATCTGATAGTCTGGAACTGGTAGGTGTTGGGCATTTGAAGCACTCATTTTGTCTAACAATAAGCTGAGCTAGTGCAGCTATAATCAATATTTTCAGTATTTGTGCCCAGAGTGGTTTCCAGCAGAAATAGTTCCATGAAGATCAAACAGAGTAAAAAGCATAGCTACTATGGTATCAGTGAGGATGTCAGTGTGTGTTTATGGATCCAAGTGTCACATGTGACATATAGGAGATTTATAAATTGTGTCACATTAAGCAAGTGCCTCTGGATATGAACATGTCAGTGGCAGAATGATACGCAGTAATAGTATAAAAGAGAACTGACCCTGCCTTGCATACCAGCCTTTGTTTAGTAACCAGAGAAAGTTAAAAGTTGTACTTACTTCTGTTTTACTTTGTGGCATCTTTTTTAGGATTGGAGGGTTCATGTAGATCAAATGCATCAGCATAAGGATGGAATTGAATCTTCTTTGAAAGAAACTAGGGTATGTCTTGTATGCACAGAATATTTCACTGATCTGTCAGCATTTTTATTTTTTATTTGATATACGTTAAGAACTAAATTGATTTTTTTTTTCATTTTATTTTGTGCTAATGCTGTAAAACTAAAAAGGGAAACATATGATAATGATGATTAGGGACAGTGGGACTGGCAAAATATCTTGTGGTAAAGAGTTGTATATGTGAGGATTAACAGGGATATTAGGGTTCATTAACATATGCATTACCCTAAGTACATCCTGACTACAGAGGGCAAAATAGAATAATACAATAATACAATCTGAAAATAAGTGCTGATAAAAAACCCCAAATACTGTCAAATCCTGTTGTTAGAGTAACTTACCGACATTGACATTTGTAATTAATTGAAGGGGAGAGTGATGGAAGCAGTAAAGCTTGAAATGCGTGTTTTGGAGGTGGGCAAACCAGAACACATTAGGAGTAATTTTTTCTTACAGCATTTCTGTACTATTTTTCTCTCTCAGTTGTAGGCTTCAATATCCTTTCTTAATTACAGCACCATTTTAATACTCTTTGCATACTATCTGTATACTGTCAACTCACAGATTATGATTTTCTAGGGTTACCTTGACAAACTCATTAATGAAATCAGCAGAACATTGGAAAAGATCAATAGCAGGGAAAAGTACATCAACAATCAGTTGGAGCACTTGGTTCAAGAGTACCGTTCAGCACAAGCCTTGCTGAGTGAGGTAAGCACTGATCTTTTGTTGTCACCTTCTCTAGTATTAACTTGCTATTAAGTGAGGGTGAAGGCAAAGAAGACACGGAGGAGTTATCTGTGAATTCTGCTGTTGGATATAAAGCAGGGGAAATGCTGATTGGCTGTCAAATTATATAGTTTTTAAGCTAAACTAGCAGTTTTTATTCAACTCATCTACAAGGGAAAGTAAATGGGTTTTGCCTGAATATTATGTAAATCTGTTGCCAATCTTGAGCAGCTAGTAAATTGCTAGTTCTGCTTTCCATGTGAAGTTCACACATCTGTGATGACTGGAAAAAACTACAGTCTCAGTCCAGCACTCATCTCCTATATTGATTACTTATGCTAATGTGCACGAAGCCCTCCAATTACTTCTTTGCTTCATTTAGTTTTATGCCAGTAGAGTGCTGTTTGAGAAGCTTTTTGATCCCCTGGTTAGGAGGCCTGTATAAGCTGCCATTTGGCTAGCCCTCCTATTTGTGGGCATAACATTAAAATAAGGCTAACAGGATTTGATGTCTGTGCTTTCTGTTTACCTTACTGTTAAACTTTTAAGAAACTTCAAGATAGTAATTTACTGTTGATGAAGAAGTATTCTGGGTTTCAGGATTCAATTCTGTCTGCATTCTGGCAAATCTTCTTTATGTTTATTTCCTCATGTAAAATGGTTAGAAAACATACTTCTTATTGTGTATGTATTAGGGCTATTACAATTTTTAAAACCGCTTTAAATTTTTGAATGATAGTCATTAGAGGGGCTGATGTTTCAAGCCTGTCCTCATATGTGTAGCACTGTAAACATCATTGGGACTTTTTAGGAGAGTTTCTGGAATTGGGACTTGTGAGAGCAAGTTTTGGTGTTCTCTCTGAGCTATCTGCATACATCTCTTCAGCTTTGTCTTTACAGCAAAAAACATGTTTCTTTCCAGGCTAAAGAGAAGTACCAAGAGGGAAGTGGAGGAGTAACTGAAAGGATTAGAGTGCTTTCTGAGGTACAACACATCTTCACGTAAAACAATCTTCAGAGAGTTGGCATTTAGTGCTTGCAGTTTTATGAACCCCGTTCTTTCTGATTTGTTCTTGTGTTAATCTGTTTGTTTAGTGGAGGTAATCTAGTCCAGTCCCTAAATTTTAAACCCAGGCTGCCATTGATTTTTAACTTGTGAATTTGGGCAAACTATTGTGAGCTCTTAATTTCCCCAGTTTGTAAAAGATGGTAAATGTTCTGTATTTTATAACCTGTGTCCTAGAATTATTGAGGATTAATCAAATCATGTCCATAAATTCTTTGGAAGAAGAAAAGCTTAACTCTTATTTTTAGTTAAAATTAACGATTTGAAATTTTCATCTTCCAAGGACTTAAAAGCAGTATTTGACTAAATATTAACTTTTCCATACCAGTCAAATTATCTTAATACCTAAACCTGTTTTTCTTCTGGTTTTTTTTTTCTTTAAATCTGTGCTCTGACAAATTTAAAGAAAAATACCCAGACTCCTAACTGCCTCAGCATGTTGACTGTTTCACGGCATTTCGTTTAGAATTACTGCCTGATTTCCAAATATTTCAACCCTTTGTGAATTCAGAAATTATTTTTTTAATGTCTCTGTTGTTTTGGTTTGAAAAACCCACTTTACTTAATAGACAATAAAGTGTCTGAAATAGTTACATAAAATAGATCACACCATAAGAACATGCTGGAAATTGTAAAACAATTTTGAGATGTTTTAGAATAGAATAGTTCAGTTGGAAGGGACCTACAATGATCATCTAGTCCAACTGCAATAGGTAATACAGCAGTTTAACGAGAGTTTTCTAGCAAAGATTTCTGGGTGTATGGATTCTGCCGAATTAGAGCTTCCTTCTACTTCACTCTCAAGTAAGTAAGTTTGAAAAAGAGAGTACTTTACGATGACTTCAGATTTATAATGTGTTTGTGCTTTGGAAGTTATTGACTGATTAGTAACAATGAACTTCTTACTAGCTGGCAGCCTTCAAACTATGTAGATGCAGTGGTGCATATCTGAGATAAACTAGACACATCAGATATTACTACTGATCTGCTTTCAAGCATGCAATCAAATCTCAGCCCACTTGGCGATACTAGTACCATTGTAGGTACACAATAACAATGCAGCAATTTTTCTTCTTTGTTACTGAAAAGGCTTATTGAAGCCTTAATGAAGGGCCATTTTTATATTATAGACAAAAATACTGAATTATTGCCTAGGCTGTACCTTAGAATCATACATTTGCTTTCTCTTCATTGTTTACAAAGGCAAACTGGTTGATAGATAGTGCTGAAATGCACTTTTATTCTTCATACACACGTTTTACATACCCACCAGTGCCAGCAGGCTTGACTGCTGCACCTTCTTTTGCTGCAGTGCTATTTCTCAGGTTTCCACCATCACCTGCTGAAGTCCTGACACTTCCAGAAGGGCAGCTGGCATGGTCATTTGGTGAATCTTGGTCTGCGGGGACGTTGGTTCCTATCTTCCATCCAGCATCACACTGCAACACTTACACTGTTGTTTTTATTGTTTTGGGATGCACAGATTCTCAGTAACACCATGCTGTCTGGCCAACTTGTTGTTCTTTTTTCTGTAATTTTTACATTAATTTATTTACAGTTAAATTTTTCTTAATGGTTGAAAAAATTGTTCCTCTGTATGCAACAACTAAGATTAGTTCATTTTTTTTAACTAATGCAGTTATTCAGCAGAGAATTTTTTTTGTTTTCTTTTTTTAACTTGACATTCATCTCCTTTAATTAAGAAAAAAATATCTATTTTAAGATTACAGAAGTATTAGAGAGAGTAAAGCAGGAAACGGAAGAGAAAGGAAGCAGTATGACCGATGGTGGTAAGTATGTTTTTGCCTCAAACCAAACACCTGTTTTCTCAGTTACAGGTACATAACTTGTCCTTTATTAAAGAAAAATAAAACAAGACCAGAATG
Organism: Harpia harpyja; assembly: GCF_026419915.1. NCBI lineage: Eukaryota > Metazoa > Chordata > Aves > Accipitriformes > Accipitridae > Harpia > Harpia harpyja. The sequence continues at coordinate 41,753,730 of NC_068947.1, forward strand.
AGTGACTAGTCTAAAATATCAGTATTAAAATTTTAAAAGGTGTCTTAAGAAAATCAGGAGTCTAAACCTCTTTGAAAAGGTTATGTAAGTCTGCAGAAGGTAGAGATTCCAGAATTTCCCCCTTTGGTAAATTATTTATAAAAATCTAAAAGAAAAAGGGGGGGGGAGGGTGTCTCTGCTTTAAAGTTATCAACTCACTGGAAGAAATTCACACATTACAAGTTCAAGCCCTTTTACTCTGAAATAGTTACTGGCAGTAGCTGTTAGATTCCCTGACTAAGGCTGGCTGGAGTCAGTAAGAAAATTCATTTTGGTGTTTTGATGTTTGCACTTTTTTAATATTTAAAACTGCATACCTATTTGAATTAGTTTATCTCGGACTCGGAATTTGGTGGTTTGAGATTTTTCCTGATAAATGCATTCTGTTGCAAATGTGTAAGGAGTATGAATGCAGAAATAAATTGATGCATGTTACAGGAGGGCTAAATATGCAAGCTGTATCCATATTTAACTGTATCCATTACAGCTAATTTACTTAACTAGTTGTAAGCGTTACTGTTTAAGGAAATTTTGTGCACCCTTGCTTCACTGTGAAGGAGCTACTCACCTGCCTCGCAACACCTTTTCTGTATTATGGCATGGCCAAGGGTCAGGATAACATCTAGACCCCAGAATTGTAAGGGGCAATATGATGCAGCAGCAGCATCCCTAGGGTGATATTAGTGGGAAGCAAGGGATTAGAAACAAAGTATGGAGCACAAAACATTTTAATAGCTGTTCACGGGTAAGATGACATTCTGCTGAAGGTGTCTTGTGTTCTCTACCAAACCCCAAGTCAGCTATCGGGATGAGGCTTTCAACTGAGCAAACGCATCATTGACAAACCTATCTTAATGTTGATGCACATCTTTATGCAGATCTTAGATGTCAAGAAGACAGCAAAATTGTCATTGCCTATTTCTATCTTTAAAGTGTCTTGCTTATTAAAAATGATGTATCAGTACAATCAATTCTTTAGAGTAGAATGCCCTTTTGTTCATTCAACTCTTCAATTTTAAGGAGTGAATTATAGGAAATAATGCTTTTGTGTTAAGTAGCTGACAGTTGTACTGTTACCTTTTTTTTTTTTTTAACAGCTCCTCTAGTGAAGATTAAACAAGCCTTAACAAAACTGAAGCAAGAAACGGTTCAGATGGACATACAAATTGGTGTAATGGAACACACATTACTCCAGTCAAAGCTGAAAGAGAAATCCAATATGACTAGAGATATGCATGCAACAATGATTCCAGAAGCCACAGTAGGTACCTATTAAAATTGTTTGGAGCTGACTTGGTTTGCCCAAAATACAGTTTTCTACAATTTGCTTTTTTGTTCATTTTGAGGTTTCCTTTTTGTTGGGAGAGCGTGGAGTTCTGTTTTCTTTTTTGTTTTTTTCACAAGATGCTTGTCATGCATTTCTAAGAAGTAACATGCACACTTTGGACTCAACATGGAGCCATGTTTAGTTTTGTGCTGTAAAGATTTACTGCAGATCCCTTCCAAATATACTAATAAATTCTTATTAATGAACATGTCTCTACTTCATTGGAGAACATTACATAGTGTGAAAGTCTACAGAATGATACTGACAGTGTGTAATCTTGATATTCTACAGTGCTGAAAGAAAAAATTGCTTGCAAAGGACTTGAAAGGAATTTAAAATGTCTATTATTGCCATTTACATAGATTTAGTATAAAGTATTTAATTGATGATAGTGAAATAATAAAGCATTACCCTTTCTAAAAGGCTGGGTCAAAATTGGTATCAGCTGCAAGTAAAAGTAAGTTGTTGCTTTGAATTGACGTTTATGAACTAAGCAACAAACTAATGTTTCAATAATATTGGCATGCTCCTAGAGCAGCCATACACAAATTTGTGAATGGACAATCACCTTATTCCTCACTTTGTTTTTTTTTGTTTTGTTTTGAGTGGTCCTCTAGATAGACTGGTATGTATGTTTTTTGTAATTATTTTTTCATTGCCTCTAACAGAAGCAATGATAACAAAATCTATATAAGACCAAAGAATGTAGAAAGTACAGTTTGGAAATTACTGTTGGCTTTCTAATTTTTTTCCATGTGTCATCACTGTTTCAGAGTCACTTTATATTAGCATTGGGTCAAACGCTGCTTTCATTTATAGTATGTAAGAGAGCTCTGTGGACATAATTTGGATTATTCTTGTTTTCCGTTCTTGTGTCAGAACACCTAATTTTGATCTCTGTTAAGGAAAAATGTTGCCAAATCTAGTTGTGTAATACAGAATGAGAAGAAAAATGTAGGAGGAAAGGGTTGGAAATGTAATGGCAATGGGGAGCTCCCTTTGTCTTGGTAAATGTGTAGGTAGGGAGTGATTCTAGATGTTATTGGTAATGAAGGAGCATGGAACAAAGAAATAACCTTATTAAAGTATTAGTACATCCTTTTGGTTACCATTGTTCATAAGCTATGGACAATATTGGTACAATTCCAGTGATATTAAAATCCTCCCCTAACTTCTGTAGGCAATTCCATTCATCTTACAATTAATTTCTCTCACTTAAAGGTGAGCAGTATTTTGCAGAATCAGTGGATCAGTTCTGTGTCTGAAAGTCAAGACACTTGACACAGTCAGTACCATGAGCCAGTTTCTTAACTTTGTTGTGCTCCAGTATTTCATTTGCCAAAAAGAAAAAGCCCTAAACCCATCAGATAAAAGCTATATGTAAATGTCAACTGTAATAATTTACCTGTGCAAGCAACTGCTGAAAATCTCTGTGAATCACACTGGCAATCGGTTTCCAACTTCTTTTGCTGCCTACCTATATCCTCCCACATTCAGCTTAAATTAGAAAAGTTATTATTCATGTTCCCTTTGTTAGGTGGTGTTGCTACTGCATATTTACTTTAACAGCGAGTTTACTTCAACTTAAGATAAAGCAATCCCCTTCTGCATTGCCTGCAAAGCAGCTCACTGACGCTTTTGGATTGCAAATGTTGTGCTGTATAAATGCTGTTTATGTAAATACTTTCCCCCCAAAACTCCTCCTTCATGCTAATATAACAAACACAATTAATCAAAAACCTTCCCTTATGAATCAAGCCTCTTATTCTATTAGAAGTGAATCTGTTGAGACAAGCATGGACAAAAACCCTCTAATGTGGTAGAAAAATCTCTGGAAGAAAAGCTAGCCTCCTTTATGCGAAAGTAATTCTAAAATAGTGTGCTAATTATACGCAATTAATCTACATTATTTTTCACGGTGCTGTCTGAAACTGCATTAATCTAGCAGGACACTTCTGTTGTTGTCTCAAGAGTGATACGTGGCCCTTAATTGTCGTCTGGCAAAGAATGGCATTTGCCCATTTAGACAAGTAAAACCACTTGACCCTGCTTTGAAAGCAGTCTTACTGATCCAGCAAGTGGCCACACCACCTTCCTTAAAAGCATGTGGAGAGCAATGAGGTCTGTCACAAGCAGCCTGAAAGGCTGTTCTAAAAAAGCAATTATCTGTGTAATTATTCCACTGCTGGATCAATGCGGGAAGCAGAAGCCACATTAAAATTAAATCACTTGATTCACATTATTTCATACATTGCTCATTGTCTAGCAATGTCAGAACTGACAACCAACAAAACGAAGGTGTCCCTAAGTTAGTAGGATGCGTGTGAAGCTCTGCTGTGCTATAAAACAGTCTCTCTTCTGAAGAATATTCGGGGCAGAAGAACTTATTCCTGAGAGTTAACTTTTATATACAGCTCTCCTCTTCCAAGGTCTCTTAACATTTTCAGTCCTCTGAAATACATCAGCGTGGAGGCACGGTGTCACTATGTCATCTAGAAACCAGATAGAAGCTAGCTGTAGACAGATCCAGAAGTAGCACAGAAGGACAAACAAGGAGTTTCATTTGCTGAATCTGGTTAGAGAAGCCATGGGTTTTGTCCTTGCCATGAGGACTGCAATAGTTCAGTCTCACATGTGGCCCCAGGGAAAGCTGAGACTTGGCTCTTGGAAACGTGTGGCTGAGGAAGGCTCCAGAAAAGGAACACTAGCAACTTATTACTTCTTAGGGTTTCTGCAGCTCTGAAATCCCTCTGAACCTCGTCATATGACTCAATGTGTTATTTCCCTGGGCTATCTTATCTCTAGGCTAGGATGTAAAGGATGCAAGTGCCCTGGTAGGAACTGGAAGTTGCCTTAGTGCTTGGTACATCGGTGCCCTATTAGAGGTGCTGTTTACAGGCCATTTAGGATGTTTGAGTGATGTTACATGCATTACCATCTTTAATAAATACAATATTCCAATCCCCATTCTCTTCTAATGTCAGCAGACACCATGATTTGCTGAATATTATGTGCTGTGCTGGTAAAAAGTGCAAAGTAAGGGCTGGATTTTTACCTCTTAATCCAATTCTTGCATAGAGACCCTTCTGTGGAGCTAGTGACTTAATATTGAAATTGCAAGAGTTCAATAGTGACTTTCAATCATACACCAAAAAGTCAGTATTTTGGTAATGATGCAAGTTAATCATTTGAACTTGCATCAGTGAGTGCTGTGCAGGAAGGTGAACCAGAAGTTCACACGAGTTTGAGAAACCACCAACTGTTACAAACAACTCCCAGATCTGGTCAAAATATTCTCACCTTTTTCTGCTGATGGCATTAAAGGCCTTCCCCTCATCCCCTACCCAAAAAAGAGGAACTTCAGGGAAAATTCTTTCTTGAAAAGGAAAACAAATGCCCACCTAATATTATGAAACTATGACATACAAAAAAAAAATCACTGTATTGCTAATTGTAAGTTACAGTAAGAGCAATTAAGTCATCTTTGCGTGACCTATAAAAAAGACTAGGCATAAATGAAGAGCCTGTATGTGAACATTTCCAGCTTCTGAGCTCTTTGAATTTTGCATCCAAATTTTGCAGCCTGGGCTTCTCTCCAAGTTTGACAAATGTTAATTAAAAAAAGAAGAAATTAGTGTGATGCTGTTTCTTTTCACGCTGGCTCTCAGCCAGCTCCCCGAACGTCAGTGCTGCAGTGTGCCTCCACAAGGCAGCTGCACGTGCACGCGCACACGCAGCGTGCGTACTCCTGCCTGTCATTTGGCCGAAACTAGCAGTAGCCTTCGGCAGCATGACAACAGGTCTGTGAATAACCCGTCCCAGTTTCAGCAGCGTCACTGCTTTGCCGCTTTCTCGTTGATGTATTAATGTTTTAGGAAATGGTTGGATGTTCTGACAAAGGCTTGAAATAAAACTTGGGAAAAGCCTGGCCTGTGACATCAGTGCCTCTGAGCTTAAGTAAACAGAGGATATGAGCGCCAGCTTTTCTACATAGGTAGGGAGTTTCCACAGGAGGCTCTGAGATTGCAAAAGTTATTTTCATCTGCCATTTCCTTCTCTCAATGTATTTCTCCCTTCAGCAAACACCATTGCCAGGGCTTTCTCAGGTCTTAGCTAATACTTGACCTATTGCTCCAGGGCTTGGTGTTGCTGGAAATGTCTGTCTGTCAGCCTCCTAGTAACAGCCCTACCATTTTGCAATTATTCCCAGGCAACACTGGTATGAGCAGGGTTGAGAGCTTTTTACTAAGAGTAAATAACAATTTGAATAATGCTAGTCTTTCACTTACCGGCTAGTTTCACTCCGTTCTTTTTCATTCCTGGTCTTAAGTAATTAAGAGTGGTTGTATCTCAGCACTCCATCCCAGAAGTGGCTGAGACATGCTAGCCACTCATACGTCTTAGCTACCTGTAGTAAAAATCAACAAAGATGAATATTTTAACGTCAGAAGTACAGAATAATTCTTTCTAATAATATTACTCTTGATGACTCACTAATTGCAATTGTTCATTTAAAACACTTTCCTGTTTCTGTGGCTTTCAAAGGATGCCAGTACTTTAAATGACATCTTAGTGTTATCCAGTAGTAATGTGAAGAATTAAACTGTGGATTGTAGGCAACCCCTGGACCAAAAGTTTCCCATCCCTCCTCTAGTTTTAGGGCTGAAGTTTCTCACTGTATCCTGGGAGAGGGGCTCTTGTAAGGTTTTCAAGAGTTCTCTCTATCCTTCTCTCAGCATTCCTGGTCCATGAGCATGTTACCTCCTTTCAAAGAATCCATTTGGGAAAGAATACAAGCCAGTAGTCAGACCAAGGGAGACAGGCTGTTTGTGAAATTTTGCTGGAACTCAGTGCCAAAAAATGGTGCAGAAGGTTTCAAGAGGTTTGACAGCATCTGTTGATCATTGTTTCCTTTGTTATAGGAAGTGCTCAAGTTCCCAGTATGATGGCAGGAGGGATTTCTGCCGAGTTTGACAAATGCTATCAAACAACAGTAAAAACAATGAAAACTCTGTGATCTTAAGGATGTCATTCACTAATTTTGTACTAATCTGTCTAGCAGCCATTTCATTACAGCCTTCTGTAGCGTACCCATATTATGAGCTCAAGTAAAACATACTTGGAGTTTTTCACCATCTTCAGCTGTATCACGCTAGCAATAAAGAATAAAAAAATATTGTTCTGAGAAGACTTCGCTCCTGGGGCAGAAAGGTATGCTCTAGGTGTGGCAGGTTTGGAGAGGTTTTTTGCTGTAAGTACTCCACTACTCTGACATTTCTGTTAAAATAAGAATGTACTTAATACTGTGTTTGGGTTTGTGAGATCTCTATTGAAAAACAGAACTGCAGCTAACTGAGTTAGAGAAGATAAACAATTGAAAGATTTTCTCTCAGCTGTGAACAGGATTGATATACAGGTAACATTCAAACGGATAGAATGAAAAAGCTTCCTTTAAAAAGCTCTTCCATGTTATCTTTGCTTAAATACAGAAAATGTGCCTTCACTTAGTTATATTCCCTTCATTGCTTCTAGTTAATCCTCATCCCTCTCAGGTGCACAGCATACTCTTCTGTGATGACGTTTCCCTCCAAATACTTGAAAGTTTGACAACATGATCTGAATATAACTGATGCAGTCAGTCTGAGCTTCTGCTCACCTGGGTGGAAGCTACCTGGTGTGTCTCTGTAGAGTACCACATGTAAGCAGCCACTGCCGGGAGGCCTGCTGACAACAATTCAGTGTGGGTGTCAAGAGGAGATCAGAAGCAGGAAGCTGGCCTCACCTATCCTGTCATAGAAACCATAGCTTCTCTACAGAGTATTTAAGAAAACCTGTAGGAGACCATAGAAGGCCGGGCAGACTGAGTTTGCTATTACAGCTACATACAGAAGGAAGGTCAACACCATGGTGCTTGTCACCCATCTGCTAAAAGCAGCTAATCAAAACTCAGTGTCTCACTGATTGCTCTAATCAGGGGGAGGAGAAAGTGGTGATGAAGCCAGGTGGTAACTCCTGTGCCCAGAATGAATCAAACAAAAAGCAGAAAATAAAATACACAAGCTGCTTACAAATTCAAGTTGTCTTCTGGTAGACTTGATCTCTTGGCTTGTTCTTGGGGTCAGGCTAAATGTTCTTCTGAGTCAGGATTAGCTTTCCTACCTCACCTGTTTTTTTCCAGATATTCACCACCTCTCTCTTCATATGCTGTAACCGGTATGCCTAAATCCTCAGAATGGATCTGCTTATCTCTTTGTCTGGGGGAGAGACATCTTTGTGTTGCAGCTTTCAAAACCCCTTATATTTCAACCACCTGCTTCTGCAAAGAAGCTTCCTTCTTACCTGCACCTTGAAAAGCTGTATTGATACTCAGAGTTTCAAAGCAGCTTAACTTGACCTTTATCAGTGTAAGGTTTGGCTAGGAGGAGGGAACCTTTCATATGTGGGGAAGAAAAAAAAAGTTCTGTCCAGGGGTGGAAGAAAAGGAGAAATGCGAGAAGATACGGCCACAGGATGTAGCCTTTAGAAAGCTATAATATTCCCTGTAGGATGCAGATTTTTATCCTGTGGCCACATATTGTGGGGTATCTGAACACCCCAATTTGCCATTCCTGATTTTAGCAGAGTGACCCCAACATAAAGCTTCAAGAATATAGCAATGAACAGGACCCATAGTATACAGAAAGATCTTTCACTGCACAACAGTAAACTAAGCCTGCATCTGAGAAGAAACACGGCATTTATTTTTTAGTTACTCAGAATACAAAATACCAGTTTATCAGTGAGGGACCTTCTGACAAGCAGAAGACAGAGCTTTGCTGTGATGCAGAAAATGTAACAGCAGTGAAGGGCTATGAAGTCTTTTGATGACACTCCGTTTTATACTTCATCCCAGAGAATGGTGATACCTCCTTTTCACTGTCTTAAGTGTGCTAGCTCCATTATACAGATCCTGATCTTTAAACCATGCCTTGGCAAATGTATCTGTGATCGATTATGCTTTACTCAGGGCCATGATTGTTTACAACACGCCACAGTCTTCCACTGAGTGAAAACACATTTATTACAGACAATGGTGCCAGTGCTGATCTGTTCTTATTGGCCATTTGAAAACAAAAGCCAGACAAAAAGGCGTCTGTTCTCAGCGGCTGGTCAGGTTAGTACTGGAAGTCACTTCTTGGTGCTTTTCACCCTGTGTTGGAATACAGCTGCCAGCGCTCAGGGTCCCCTTTCATTCAGGACCACCTCCCTAGAAGTACCATGGTGGACTCTGTTTGGGGCTAATTCTAGCACTGACCTCGCCTTTCACAAGCTGTGCAGGCAAGTTTTCACACTGAGTCATTAGAGCCCTACAAATGGTTTATACAGTTAAAACAGCCAAGACTGTCAAAATGAGTCATATTTTTCAAGTGACAATTGCTATTTTGAGTGCTGTTTTGCATTATGCTTACCAGGACACCCAGGAACCAATGCTGTTTAAGCTTTCCTGCTGATCTCCATTCCCACCACATGACCAGCTAGGGCAGTTATATCACTCATATTGCTGAGCCGGACCTTGCTCTTCCCCAGAAATCATATTCCTGGGTGTACGTGTCACCCTGTCAGGAGGAAGTGACTGTGGGATTCTATGAAAAGTTGCTTCAGGCAAAGAAGGGCACTGCTCTCAGTGGCCAGCCCGAATCACAGACCACATACTCAGTGCCTCTGCCTTGGAGAGAGCTGAAAACGGAACCGAGACCCTGTGGGCATCTGCAACTACCTGCATGCAGAGTGAAGAAAGGCAGTGTAAAGGAGACGGTAGTTGTGATAGCTCCCATGGAGGACGGACTTGGGAGGACAAAAGCTGGTGAACACGAGGAAACAATTGGACATGCCTATGTAGAGAAACAATCCTGGAAAGGAAATAGGAAGGCTGCAGCATGGGAAAAGTCATCAGTAGCTGGATGAGGCTGTTTCTGTGATGTAAAGGGGCAGAAGGCAGCTGCAATTGCAGAGGAAGGCAGCAAGGAAGCAAAAGCACTGGAACAAGTATATTTGCTATGGGAGGGAACAGCAAGAGAAAAGCACAGTTGACAGGAAAAAGGAGCAGCTCGCTTAAAGGAAGGAGAAAGAGGCATGGAGGGTGGGGAGAATAGACTGGTACGAAATTGGAATTCACTACAGCCTTAACAGAAGCTAACATAAGTCACAATACATTCTGCCCAGCATAGACTCACACACAAACACCTCAAACAAACAAACAAACAAATCTTACGTTTACCAGGACTACCTTTGGTGTCCAAAAGCCACAAGGAGGTATCAAAGGAATTAAGGAGAGGTGAAAAAACAGGGGGAAGTCAAAAGGTTAGGTGAGGACAGAGGCTAAGTGACTTCAGAAACAGATACATGAGCAAAGGAAATTGTAAACGGAAGGAGAAGAGGAGGAGGAGGAAGGCAGAGCCCAGTATGCTGAATATGCTGGAATAATGCTGGTTTTCACATAGACCTCCTTTGTTAGCAGCTCTTCCAGTTTTGGTCTCTGAATAGCTGGAGCTGTTCCAGCTGTTACACAGGGAGATCTGTGGTAGCCACAGAGAAACAGTTAAGCACAGCGTAAACTGCTGCGAGAGCATAGCAAGACCCTGCTTGTAACAGCTACAAGTCAATAAAATTGTCATTGTTTCACTACTACCTTGAGGGGAAAGGGTAAAAAAATTCTTCCAGTAACCCCTTCCAGGGCACTATGTTTTCCCTCTTGCTTTTTTTTTTTTTTCCTTCCTCTTTAGAGATGAACTGCATTTATCTGCTGTTATTCGGTAGATAAACAGGATTTCATTCTTGAATGTTGTACATCCAGTATAATTTTTTCAAGCAATAGGGAAATTTCAAACAAAACTAAAGCTGTTACACAGTTTTTTTCAGTTCACTGGTGGTAATTCCATTGGAGTTCCTGTTGAACACTTACTTCTTTTTCCTGTTTGCAAGTTCAAATTTGGTGTCAAAGGGCAGAACCCACAATTTCACCTCAGGCAGGTTTAAAGACAGTTATATTTAAATAAAATTTAGTTGGAAAAACATCCACTGGAGACATGCTCCTTGAGGACAGCCATAAGCTGAATTTAAACTTGCCGCATATAACTCAGCAAATAACTTCTTCCTTGTTTCTTCTTTGTCCCTACTCCAAACCAAACACTTGTTACGACAAGCTGGTTGAAAATACTCCGGTGTAACCAAATTCAGGTGGAAAAATGCCCACATGACGAGACCAAAATGCTTTACTTGAAACAAGCCAGTTGCAGAGTTCAAGCTAGGGTTCAGCTGGAGTGCTGCCTGCATCCCTGGCATCCTGCCCCACAGCCACAGACCAACCATATGTCTCCATGCCCTGGGCCTGGGCCAGTCTGCCTGAGAAGACTCCTGGCTCCACAGAGATCCACCAAGCTGGAGAAGGCAATGCCTCGTGGACTGCCTACACTGGCTCTGAAAGCCTCGGAAGCCCCAGCTTGAACAGCCGCTCAGCTGTACAGGTAAGTGTTGGCATGAAGCCTGTCTGGAGATGCAGCACTCTGCCAGCAGTCACAATAGGAAAAATCAAACATGCAGCCCTGGGACATCAGCTTTACTGCTGGCTTAAACAGATCTAACAAGAAGCTGCTGTGGGTAGGTTCAGTTGCCCGTTTCGTTTCCTGATCTGCACCTTTCTGCCACTTCTCCTGCACCAGTTGCCAATGTACAGCAGCGTGATGAGTTGGAACAGCTCACAGATCAGCCTGAAAACTAACCCTGTAGGAGCCCCCTCTGCCTGCCCATCCCACAGCAGTCGGCTCAGCAGCCCCTTGGAAAGACACAGAGTAAGAAACAGAGGAAAGGCAGGCACGGGTGAGTTTTTTGTTGGCAATCCCCAGTTCAACCAGCTTCAGCTGGTGGTCCAGCTGCAGCCTACGAGGCCAGAGTCTGTGATTCCCCATCAGCTATTAATGGCTCCTACCAGGACTGAAGAGTTTCACCAAACAGGCAGGCCAACAGTACATAATAACTAAAACCAAAATACTCTGCTAATTATTCTAGTACTTAGTGTTTCTTACATTTGAATTTGATCTTGAGAAGTCATGTCAGACAAACAGTTAAATGATCCCACCTCCACCTCACAAAAGCTTTTAATTTCAAGAGATTCCTTGACCCCTGCCCCCCTCCAGACTCTCTTGAATATAATTTTGAAAAAGACCTTCATGGTTAAGTTAAACATCGGGCAAGAGAATGGCAGAATGCCGGCCACTTTATCTCATAATATTATAATAATAAAGATGTCGTATAATATTATTACCCTTTTATACTCATTTTGGCCTTTTCCCTGTTGTCTTGGAACATCTCCTTTGTCATTCATTGATTTTATTCTTAATAATAGCGTTACCCTGAAACACAGGCTAGACTGAGGCTCATGCACATAACCATACAAGAAGATAGAGCAATCACATTCACCCACGGTGCTTTTCAGTGTAATATCTGTTGTCTTCAGTGGAAGTTTCACCTCCTCTCTCTCTCTCTCTCCATTGTGGGCTCTAAAATACGCAGAAACCAGGAGCTCAGGGAGTCTGAGCTAAAAAAGACTGGAGGCTGAGGAAGCAAGAAAGTAAGAACTGCATCTGCCCTTTTCCCCAGGCATCCACATCTGGGCACTGTCATTACACGACATGGGGCTAAATTGCTTTTAGGGCAGATCCAGCACAGCCAGTTTTGTATATTATACAGCACCTGAATTTGGCTCTGGAAAGTGGTAAGAATTAACACCTGCATCTCATGGAATTTTTGCCATCAACCGAAGCTTTGTGATTAGCAAATTACACACCATCACAAATCATATCGAGCATTCACTGGGGAAACATTCCTCAATCCGTTCCGTTTCCCTGTTCAAGCAGCTTTATGCACTATTCGTAATGCTGTATAGAAATGGCATACATGACATTACATGCACATAAAAATTCTCTAAAAAAATGAAACACTTGCTAATCTTGTGGGGACATTGTGCTAAAAGTGGTGTATCCATGAAAAGAAAACCTCGTGCAAGCTTATCAAGAAAACATACACAATATGCAACCATTTCACAGCTGCCAAGAGAGATCAGTCTAATTTCTTTTTGTAGCTAGAAGGGGAAATCTAACCAGGCAAAGCTGTTGGGAGCCAAGAAGACTATTAAAAAAAAAAAGTAGAAACCATCCACAATTTCATCCAAAGGCAGAAGAGTTTGTCAGTGAAATGCATGCACTGGACCAAGTGAAATAGTGGTGACATTAATGTGGCTGCACATGAGGCATGTCAATTAATGAATTTGTTTGTGGCTTATTTGTAATTCTGGGAACTAGAGCTATAGAAAACATTTTGTGCAATTCTGTTTCTGGTATTCCTCTGTCCTTTTCTCTCCCATCCTCCCCCCTCTCTGTCCCCTTCTCGGCCCTCACCCATACAACAACTGGTTGCACGTTAACAGTATTTCTCTTTGTGCCTATGCAAATACCATTAGATCCAAGCATATCCCACAGAATTTGAGGCTATCTGTTCGCATGTACTGGGTAGTCAACAACTTCCACAGGACAACCATTCTCCTCACCCAGCTTTCGTTTTCTTAAAAATATCTCAGGAAAAGAGAAGCCCTCCCACTCACCTCCCCAACTGCCCCTAACCCCCGTGCCATTAGAAACCCATTCAGCCCAAAGGGAGGCCAGATGTTAAAATCATTTGGAAAAAATGAGTATTTGGCCGGTGGCAGGGTGGCTGGATTATCCAGCCCCGCTGGAGAATGAGAGCCGTCGGTTCCCTATATGTAGCAGCTAAACCAAGACGGAGGGAGGACAAGGGCTGCACAGTCCTTGTCCGGGCTCCGCTGGGAAGCGGAGTGGAGAGGGTGCAGGGCCCTCCCGGGGATGGCATGCGAGCTGTCACACAAAAGGTGGCTCCAGGAGACTTCGTGCCGCAGAGATACACCTAGGAATCAAAACTTTTCTGCGCTCTGGGAGAGGGCAATTAATGACTTACTCCATATTCCTGGAGTGATTCATGTCCAGCTTCGGATCCCAGTGCAAGTTGCCCCTATAGACACCATGGGGAGACGCGTACAGTTTTCTGTGTCTGTGGTGCAGTCACTCTTCGGGCCTGCATGGCTTCCAGCCACTTAATTAACCTCTTGGGAGCTCAGTCACTGCCTCTGAACGGGGTGATATATCCCTAGCTAGGTACTCCTCAGATGAAAGAAGTGATATTATCCTAATTACCACAGTACCATCCTGCTGCAAATGGACTGCTTGTGCTTGGTTACCTACCACAGATTTAATCCGCAACACTCTTCTCTCTGTGTTTTCACAGCCCGGCTTTTCAGAGGAAGGCCCTTTGTTCCCGACTAGGATGATAAATGGGTTTAGCTTTATTTTCTCAGAGGGAAGCTTAAGTGATTGTGCTGTCTGTCATCTGTCTACGCCGATAAGTTTTTAACTGCCACAGCAAATTATAATTATTTCCAAAGAAAAATATCGCTAGAGGCAGACAGCTCCATGATAATGATATTTCTATGGATTTTTGTGAAAGACAGCAGCAGACTGGGTTGGGGCTAGGGAGGAGGAGGAGGGAGAGGACAGAGCGCAAGACCACACTGTGAGCGTGCCATGTCAAGGAAATGTGGGGGGCCTCAGCTGATCCTCCGCCCGTCCTGGCCGAAGGCAGCCAGCCAGTCAGTCTGCAGGCACCGGAGAGTCAGCCGGCACGGGTGTCTCTCCGAACGAACGGCTCACGAGACCTACCGCCTCTGGCCCCTGGGTATTATTTCATAGGGGACGTCACTGCGGCTGCAGCTGCCGCGGTGCAGGGGGGAGCAGGCACAGACCTTCTGTCGGCCGGCTGTGATGGAGGGAAAAGATCTTGTTTTGATGCAGGCACTGGCACTATTTTGCCCTGGGCCTGTACTTGCAGGTTGCAAAACCTGGGTGGTGGATGGGCTGGGCTGGTAGGTGCCTCCAGGGAGGACGGACTGGCTAAGTGCAAGGCATGGTTAGAATACGCTCCATGCTATAACTAACTGAACGTAATAGTGCATTGCTAACAAATACGTGTAACGTGGGGGACAATGTGTTGTCTGTGCTCAGAGACCTGCCAAGGCACTAAGGAAAGCTGCTAAGGCCAGGTTTGTAAATGCATTTAGGTGACTCAGCCAAGATATTTGAAGATAGGTAGAGCCTAATTCTTCTCCCTGACACCAAAAGGGGTTCTGACTTACACTGCATGGGAAGTCATGTCTTTAAACAGCTTTAAAGCTATGAACTGTTCCTCTTAAATATTTTAGAAGAATTGACCCTCTCTCTCTCTGAGCGCATCTTGACTGAAATGAGAGGTTTCTGGAACTGCCCTTGAGAACCGAGTAGAAAATTACAGGTTTTGCTTAACTGAACTATTCCCTGGAATGATACATACTGTTTCACCATTAGAGAACTTTCCTGGAAGGGGCAAAATGCCTAGGGTGAAAGCAGATCACCATCTTCACCACCTAAATACCATAACATATAATTTCTTTAAGCTTGTTGATAATGTGCTCTAGTTCTCCAGGAGTCTCATTTAAGTGGAGGGCAGCTGCAGATAACACCCAAGAAAGTTGCTCTATCTAGCTGTCTCAGGCAGTGGCCCGTAGCAGGTGTTCGATAACCTCAAGTGCAAATCTTCTCTCGCTGAGTTCAGGAGCCCTTGTGGCAGGAGAGTGTTTCACAGGCTGGGTTTTCAGTGGCCGCTAAGTCACTGAAGGGCTAAGTTGCGTGATGAATCCCGGCAGCTACAGCGGCAGGTGAATAGAGAATGCAAAATAAAAA
Organism: Harpia harpyja; assembly: GCF_026419915.1. Taxonomy (NCBI): domain Eukaryota; kingdom Metazoa; phylum Chordata; class Aves; order Accipitriformes; family Accipitridae; genus Harpia; species Harpia harpyja. The sequence goes on from NC_068947.1 coordinate 41,768,916, forward strand.
TGGAAATGCAAAAAAATCCATTCAGATACACCACAGGAGTAGAAAGAGAGTAAGTGAGGAAGGGGAGGGAGGAGCGTGAAAGAAGCGGTATGTTTCCCTAAAATAGTTAGTTTTGAAATGGAGGAAAAATGACTGCATTTTAACCCTTATCAAACAACTGTGAAAGGTTAGCACTTTCTCACAGTATTGCTTTATTTTTGACTAGGTCTCCAGGAGCTATTACTCAAAGTTAATTCAGGTTTTGGTCTTTGGGAGCATTTTTAATATGCTAGTGCTTAGAAGTCCATTAATATTTACAGATGTCACTTGAATCCCATTTTTACCCTCTTGCCCAGGCAGGAACTCTCTTAAGAAGAAAATATTGTTGCTATAGTTAAGTTCAGGGTTGAGCCTGTTCTAAAAATGTAATATTCTATAGAACTGCGATGTATAGTTTTGGTAGCCTGCCTATGCCCCCGAGACGGGTCTGAGAGTTAGATCTTAGGCCTGGAGAAATGGATATGGAGTCTATTCTCAGCTCTGCCACTGGCTAATTATGCAACCTTAGTCAGTTCATTTAACCTCAGCATGCCTTGGTTTCCAGATCAAAAAAGAAAGGAGTAACAGGCTCCTTTGTGAATGCTTTGTGGTGTTTGAGGGAGACCAATGTTGCTGCTGCACTGTGACATTGGGTATGGATGGTTTCTGCGAGTGTTGTGTTATGTCCATTGAGTGAGTCCAGGAACACAGATGGAGGTCTGGCCACTGCATTTCTTGCTGAGGGAGACAGCTCTCACAGTCAGTTTGACAAATCACAGCTACAGACACCCTTTGCTTTAGGGACACAGGCTTTTATGTCACTCAAGCATTTTTCTGCCAGCCACAGCAGTCACTGCCTCCTGTACGTTGGCTCGTGTATGTGATTCATGCCTGTCACAGCTTCACTTGCTGACCCCAGATAGTGATCAATGGCACCCCAAAGAGCAGTAAACCAGTATAAAATGGCAGATCAGTGCCTAGTAGTCGTTATAAAACAGTTGCCTAATTTAAAGACTGAAAGTGTGCCTTGGAAGTCATAAATGAGGGACTCGTGCACAGTTTTCAAAATACATGACCTATTGCTTTTGGAGCACTTGGACCCAACATGCAAGTCAGAGATGGGTCTGTCCTTTTCACAGCTTCTGAGATGTGTTTCTGGGCAAGCTTCTAGAGCATGCATGCACTGGGTGGAGAGACACGCAGTACCGCAGGGCAAAAAGAGAGGAAAATGGTCACAGCGATGTTAGGAAAAGTGGTTAAAAGCACGCAGCTCTTCTATTGCAGCAGGGTTTGCTTTGTGTACCTGGCTCAGAAAGGAAAGTGGAACTGCCTAACCTTTCTCTCAGTAGGCATCAGAAGCATCAGAACTGCCTTGTGCTGCACAATCCTGCTTCCTGACACTGTTAGCAAGCCGAGGCATTGCAGACCTTTCTCGGCAGCAGAAGGCAGGGCATTACAAGACGAAGTATTGCAGATGCACACCTAGATGGATGGCACAGCTACCTGCAAAAAAATCAGGGAAACAGCATGCACAGAGTTATCTTCCGGGGATTTGTGAAAGCTGGTTCAGTAGTATAGGAGGCAGCACCTGACACGAAGCAACGCGCTCTCTCTCACGCAAGACTCCTGGCTGTGTGAAATTCCCCATGTGCGCTGTTTTGCTTTTAGGCTAGCGTGGGTGTGTTACGTGCTACCTTGGCAACAGTGACAAATGCCTGCTGCAGCTGTAGCCTTCTCCTCTTTGCAGCAGGAGAGCATCCCTAGTTTTCTTACAGACAACATGCTGTGCAGCTCCCCACAGAGCTGACCCTGTCCCCCAACGCCCGCCTGCTGCGCTCAACGCGCTGGCACTCAGCCTGAGCACAGATGCATGAGCTACAACTGAAGCAGACATGTCTTCCCTACTACCCTCCGCTCCAGCCCGTTTCTCCTGGCCTCCAGAGAACATCATCTGAGTCAGTCTGGCAGGAGCAGGATCAGCTGCTTCGTGCCAGCCCCATCCATCGTTTCTGGAGTCAGATGGCTCCCACTGCTCAAGGCTTTTTACTAAACTTGAATACCGGAGGGTGTCTGAGTGCTTTAGAGTATCTGGAGAAAACAAACGCAGTAGTCAAGGCATTGGTATCTATTAATCACTTAAGGAGGGCTGGGGAAGAATTTAAGAGAATAGAGTCTCATGGGGGGGGAACCACCCAAGCCAGCATTAATGTGGCAGCAAAACCAAAATAAATGTAGTAAAACCACATGAGACATTAAAAATACAGAAGTTCAGTTTCTTGCAGAATTTTGATTCTGCCCTGGCTTTTGTCCTCTGTTGAACTTTGGGACTTTTTTTTTTTTTTGAGGGGGAGCTTTTTAAAAACATTTATATGCATGTGTGTGTGTTCCCCAAATATATTCAAGTCCTTTTTTTAATGCTTCACCAACACATACGCCTGAGAACAAAGTATGCATTTATTCTGCTAGTATTTATAGATCCAAAATTTTGAGAAAATTCTACCATTAAATAAAGTCCTAAAGAGGGCTACTTCTAGAGAAAAAACCCATTTGTTGAAACATTGCTGAGATAGATAGTCAAATGCGTATTACTGCAGAGGTAGGAAGGAGGTAAAGAGAGCATTTACCCTGGCTTTTAAGTTAAGGGCAACAACAGATCCCTGAAAAATTCTTCCGCGTTTTGCGCTATCTTTAAGGACGTTGCACGGGGAGCGTTATCACTCTTGCAGCTTAGCGAACGGCCCGGCGCTGCGGGGCCGGCGGTTGGCAGGAGCGGGGCTGGCTGAGGGGCCGCTGCCCTCCCCTCGGCGTGCGAGAGCCGGGGAGGGCAGCGGGACGGCGCGGGGCTCAGCTTCGGCCAGAAGCAAACGTGCCACTGGCAGGGGCAGGTTTTCCAGAGGGGTTTTGAGGAGGAGGAGGAGGAAGCCCTCCGTTCTCCTCCCCCGGATTACTTACATTACTTACTGCGGTGTCAGGCGATTAACGGGAAACGGGGACGGGAAGCGAAAGCGCCCGCCGCCGCCTCCTGCTGCCGCCTCTCCCCTTCCCGCCCCCCCGTTCGGGCAGCCGCCGCACAACGCGGAGCGACGGGCGGGTTTCGGTTGCTGGCGGGAGGGGACAGCCCCCCACCCCGCCCCGAAGCGGGTTTTGTCCGCCCTCGAAATCACTGAAGCGACCGGGGAGCCGCGTCCTGAGGGGAAGCGGGAGCCGCCCGGGCAACGCTTCCCCTTTTATTGGACTCGGCACCTTCCTCCTGGCGGCCCCGGCCATGTTAGTCAGCCATTTTATTCAGCCGCGACTCAAAAACACGACCTTCGGCTCTGTGCGTGCGGAGAGAAACGGAACACCGCGACCCCAGAGCTCAAGCGGTCAAGGAACGCGTGCCCTCAGAACCACTTAAAAACCCCAAACCCGAGCTTTGTGGAAGCCATTCCCGCCGGCTGCTCTGGTCTCCCCGGCAGGGGGAAGGAAGCGGGGCCAGCTCCCCGCCCCTGGCGCCGAGCCCGTCCCCTGCGCCCCGGCCCGCGGCGACACCCCGCGCTGCCGGGAACGGCCGGGCGCGGGGGCAGGGAGCCCGGCGCTTAACGGCCGCGGCAGGCGGGCCTCGCCGTCACGGCGCGGCGGGGGCGAGGAGCAAGGGCCAGCAGCCAATCAGCGGCGGCAGGACGCCCCCTCCGCCCCCGGGCGCCCCGCCCTGCCCCGCCCCCCCCCTGCGCCGAGCCGCCCGTTGCGGCGACCAGCTCCGGAGGCCGTCGGGCTGCCTTGGCCGCGCTCCCCGCCGCCGCTCCGCCATGTGGCCGCTGGCCGCTTGGGTGCTGCTCAGCGCCGTGGGCGCCGGTGAGTTCTCGCCGCCCTCTCTCTCTCTCTCTCTCTCTCTCTCTCTCTCTCTCCCTCTCTCCCCCCCCCTCCCCGCGTCGTCCGGCCCCTGCGGCTGGGCCCGCGGCAGCTCGGCCCGCGACACCGTCCGTTCCCCCCCTTCCCCCCCCCGGCCTCCCAAGGGGCTCTGGTGCAGGCGAGGCCCCGGGGGGCGAGGGTGGTGTGAGGGAAGGAGGCCGGAGCCGCCGCCTTCCCTGGCCCGCGCAGCCGTTGGGCACGCGGGAAAGGGAGGGGCGGGTGTCGCCCTGGCGGCGGCGGGGGGGCACGGGGGACACGGGGCGGGGCGGGACGGGGCGCGAGGCGGCCGGTCCCGCGGGGCGAGCGGAGCGGAGCGGAGCGGCACCAGCCCGCCCTGCCGCCGCGGTTGCGGGGGGGGGGGGCTGCAGCTCCCTCCGCTCGGCGTGGAGGCTCGCACCGCCCCCGCCCGGAGCTCCCGGCTGTGGCTGGTGACCGCCGAGCGGCCACGGTGGCAGCAGGCGCGTGGGGGACTTGCGGTCTCCTTAGCTGTAGCTCGCCACCCGCGGGGGCGGGCGGGGGGGGGGGGGGTGTCCTCCAGCCCCACGCCTTGCCGCTTTCCTCGTCCTCCCCGGGTTTGGGGGTGGGTTGCTTCTTGCAGAAGTTGCGGGGGAGAGGAGGGACGCCGTGAGCAGCGCAAAGCTCCTCGTCTTGTGCCTCGTAGCGTTAGAGCAGCTTAGCTTAATGTGCTGTCTCAAGAAACAACGATGGTCAAACTGATGGTTTGCTGTACAGTTTCTAGGGTTGACGGCATTTCTTGATGTTAAGAAAAGTTTGGGTGTTGCTGATGTGTAAGTGACATCTCGCAATCTAACTTCTTATTTTTCTGTGCCTCGAGAAGAAACTTGGTGGGGGGAGGGAGTGTTAAAAAAAAATACGGCGCTTTCACCGAGGTGCAAATGATAGATTGTTCTGTCAGTAAGTAGCACATCTAAACCTGCATATTCAAAGCTGGTACCTGACTTCTTGTCTGACCTGAGTTAGCAGTAGACTACCTTAAATGCTGAGTGCCCTAGCATGTTTTGTAGTCAGTGAGAAATGCAGGTGTCCATCAGGTGCAACTACCAAGTTTAGCCAATTTTACCATAATGTGCTCTATTCCCAAATTTGCACTGCATATATCATTTGAAACAACCTTTCTGTGGCAGCTTCACAACTGCATATTCTTCAGAAGAAGGCCCCGCAAAATGCCTAGTATAAGGCTCTAAAATTGTCACCTTAATGTGACACCTCTGAGCTGATAATCCATGAAAAAGTTTGAGGCCAGGAGCCCACTAGTAGTCTACTGCCTGCAGAAGCTGGGAACTATTGCCACAGGGTTCTGATGACTTCCTCATACCACAAGAAGAGTGTCGGAAGTTGATAGTGGAAATACCTGTAGTAAGCAGTCAGGTTCCCTTTAGTGAGATAGCAGCTATGCAGCCTCTTCTACTAAAGCAGTCAGATTTGCAGAGGACAAAACCCGCAAGTATTTGTCTGTGTGCTTCTGCTGGTCCTGTCTGCAGCCTGCTTGTTATTTCCCCAGCACTCTGCTGGTGGAGCAGTTCACATGAGTACTTCTTAATTGGCTTCAGGCAAAATATGCCAGCTCTCATAGACTACACAACAGCAAACTGCTGGAATCAGTAATTTACAGCTGCCTACCAGTCTGTGCTAATACTAGGGAGAAAATTGTGATCAATTTGTTTTAATTCCTTCAAGACGGTGGTTTTATTTGCTTTGGTAAGTATTTGGAAGTATAGTTGCTTCCTTTAGTTGAAAATTACCTTTCTCAGTGAAATGGAGACAGTGGTGAATAATTCTTCCTACGAAATGTAAATGTGCTAGCTCTAAAGGAGAAAAAAACCCAAACCCCAACAACCACACACTCAGAAACCTTTTATTGTGAGGTGGGGTTAAAATAAAACATGTGAAATTTATTTCATGAACCACTGAAGCACTACGGCTTTTAATTGTGTGCATTTATTTTTTATTAGGGCATAGTTTCAGGTTTGGGTACAGTTTCCTTTTGTTCTGCTTTTGTTACTTTTATTTTTTGAGGTACAGTTTAAAAATGCAACACAATGAGTAAACAAGAGAATAATTCTTTCTTCGTTGTAAAGTGCTGTCATGCATAATACATATAGAGTCAGCTTATTATAAGCTTTTGATATTCAGTAGTAATCCAGTGACTTGTGTGAGAATATTAAAGCAATGTTTCAAAGATCAGTGCTTTTTAAATTTGATCTGAGACTCTTGCTTTGAAAAAAATGGGCTACTGCAAAAAGTGACACAACTTTTATTGATCTCCCCCCCCCCCCTTCCCCTAACTGAATTTAGTCATCAAATACATATCACAATTCCGAACTGGTTTATACACGTGAATACCAGTGGTTCCTCTGAAGTCACTGGAGCTACTCCAGTTTGTAAGTCTGCGTGCTTACAGTATTATGGGTTGTGGTCTTGTTTTACAGTACATATCTTTTCCCATATTTCGTTTTCTCAGGTGGATATAGTCAAGCATTTTGAATGATTAATTCCACTGGGACTTCGGAGAGCAATGACTATTATGACAGCTATTAAACTAAGATACAATTTCACACAAACAAGGAAAGATAAAGAAAATAAAAGATTCAAAGCCTTTGTATTTTGCAGTCAAGCTAGTTTAATTAACCTCTTCGGGTTCCTGGTGTAATTTAAATACTGATATTATAATTTTCGGTGTTCTCAGGAACTGATGAATAGATCTTCATTTCCAGTAAAATCTCAGCATAGGATTTAGGTCTTTCTTGAAACAGTGATCAGTCAGTACTACGGTCTGTTTTAAAACTGTGGTGCAATGTGGGAGGGAAATGGTAAAAACCAGCAGTGATAAGATAGTCCTGTGTTGTGGTGATTTTTTCATTACCTGCATTGAATGATAATTGTTATTAGCATTAATCACAATGATTTACAATACAGGCTGTTTATTGTTACAAATTATCCATTTTCAAATCCTATTGTGTATACACTCAAATACAAAGTAAGTAATAATCTTATTTAATATATAGTATTGTGTGTGTACCTCCTCCATCGGAAAGGAAAAGAGAATTTGCAAGAAACTATCTAAACCTATGGGCATTTGGCTCCACCTTCAGAGATAAGAAGGAACACATAACAAACCTTTGACTAAGCTGCCCTGCCTGCCTTCTCTCAAAAGTGTAAAAGTAGAATTTTTTCCCTGTGTCCTTAATGAACTGTAAAGGATACTTGTGTGGAGCTGATGCCTGGACCTCTGGTTTTAGGTACCTGTGTGATCAGCAGCAAAAATTTGAACATCAGTGGGACAGCCTGTGATTAATGTTAGTGTATGCTTTGCAGAAACCAGGCCTTAATGCAGTATTTCTGCATATGGCATTTTAGGGGAAGTGTCCAAGGAAGTGACAGCCCAAAGTTTTATTACTTTTCTTTTAATTTATGACAGGTTATGGTATCTGTACATTAAATGGATGTGAGAATGGCTGAGTCTGTGTAGAGGGGCTGTGATAGAATAATAATGATGCCTTTTTTCCTTCTTTTGTTACTCTCTTAAAGCATGCTTCTATTTTGTGTTTTCGTGGGAGAGTTTGTTTTGTTTTCCCAAGTCACATGTTGTATTTCTTTTTTCTTTCTTCTCTCGTATATTAAGAAATAATTCTGAATGTGTTAATTTTCATTTTTCTTTATAGGTTCTGCCCAGTTGATATTTAGTGTGACAGATGTTGTTGAAAAAACTGACTGTAATAAAACTGTCGTGTTACCTTGCTATGTGACTAATCTAAAGGAGAACAATGCAAATGTCATGTTTGTTACATGGAAAAAACAAGGAAAAGTAATTTTTTCTTTTGATGGAGCAAGACAGGAGTTTTTCAGAGATCCAGCGGTTCCGTCAGCTAACTTGGTATCTCGGGCGGATTTACCCAAGGGTATTGCCTCTCTAACGCTTAACAGCGCAGAAGCAGATGTTGGAAATTACAGTTGTGAAGTAACAGAATCAAACAGAGAAGGAGAAACAAGACTTGAACTTAGAAAGCACTCAGGTGAGTTGTCTGCCATTGTTTTAGAACCTGTTGGGAGAGAAAACAAGCAAAATCTTATGGGAAAGAAAAAAATCATGAGTATGACAATGTATTACTTTAAATTGAAAATACAAAAAATGTAGCACCCATGCCTTCTAACTTGAATGCTAATATGAGTTATTTTGGATTAAGTTATAGGGGACTGCTTCTGTGGGAAAGATCTGAACACATTTTTTCATTCTGTAATAATGTCTGAAGATCACTTGTCTAATATAGTAAAATCTATGCTTTCCCACATCTTTTAGATTATATAGTTGGTGATATTTTCAGCATCCTCATGTTATTGCATTACACACTGAAACATATTCCTAATATCTTTGTAATACTGAGATGTATACATCCATCACAGTGACTGCAGAGATCTTTTCTGTGACGAATTGCATCTTGCAGTCTTTAGCTATGCTGGAAAAATTACAGATAGAACTAATGGAAATTTGGTATAAGAGCTCTAAAACTTGATCTGAAGGCATGCAGTTTTCCAGTGAGGTTGAAAATGCTACTACTAGATGGTAACTTGTTACAGTTATCTAGCATTAAATGTTGTCCTCGGAAGACAGTGTTTAAAATAATGGTGACTAAGTGATGAATTTCTCATTTAGTGAGCCATTTTACCTTATCTTGTCAGACGCAGCCCATGTGCTCTAGCGCCTCAGCTATTGAATAATGGGATCTGCTGTACATGTGCAGTCTGTCTCGTATTCTGCAGAAGGCACAGTTTCACTGAACGTATGTGTGTATTGTTTATCTGTTCCGCACAGGAGACTTGCTTCTTGCTTCTGGAAAGCTTCTCAGAAGCACTGAATATGTTACATATGCATAGCACATGGAGTCTTACCTGTGCACTGTAGAATTGTCCTAGAATGTTTTTCCTATTAATTTTAATGACAAATTCAAAAACTATGAAGCTCAGACAGATGTTACTTGTGTCCTGCTGCAAACATCTGTGTAATTCACAGTTGGGTCTAATTATTAAGTTAACTATATACACTCCAAAACAAATGTGATCTTGAAATGGATTGAGGGGCGCAGCCGCTGAAAGAGTGAGGGTGCTACAAAATCATTCGGTTCTTAGAACACTGCAAAAACAGGGGAAGAGGTATAGGCAGTTTCCTTCCTTCTCTTATAGCTTCTTCCTTACTCAACATTTTTGGACTGTGTTTGCCATTCAGTGTTAAGCTCTAGAAGAGGAGGATGTAATAGAATCAAGTACCATTTGCAAGTTTTATTGTTTTATTTTTACTTTCTATGTGTTTAGAATTTTGAAAGTGGTATAAAGACTACAAAGCAGGAAACTGATGTAATTTTTCTAATTTCATTTTCTAGTTGTCAGTTGCGGCGATGAAAATACCCCAACACCAAAGGAAAAATGTGGTTGGTGAAGAACTTATAGTTGAGAGGTCACATTAGGTTTGAGGGTATATGCTAGAAAATGTAAAACTTAGTCTTAATGTTTGAGGGTTTAGCTGAAGGTAAAACAGTCGCTTGTTCTCTCTTTAAATTTTTCTGCATAATTTTTTGTTTGTTCCTCAGTGTTTTAAAGAGACTCTCGAGATAATAAGCTAATAGAAGAAAGTGTAGCAAGTTGGTTTTGAAAAGGGTTAGTGAATAATGGAAATCCTGTACCAGTCTTCACTCTGTTATTTCTGAGCAATGAATTCATGCTGTCACTTCTAATATGTTCCAATTGATGCTTTTGCAAAGATAGACTTATAAGAGCCAACTATTCTCCATCTCACTTTACAGAATTCCTGGATTCACCTAGGAAGTGGGTAGCAGAGTGAGCAAGATTTCTGTGCCAGTGCCCTCCTCTTGGGGCACACTCTTTCCTGATCAGTTATCTTCACAGGAGAATGACTGTAACATTTCCCCTTTTTTCTTTTCTTTTCCTCTTTTCCTCTTTTTCTCTTTTCTCCCCTTCCCCTTCCCCTTCCCCTTCCCCTTCCCCTTCCCCTTCCCCTTCCCCTTCCCCTTCCCCTTCCCCTTCCCCTTCCCCTTCCCCTTCCCCTTCCCCTTCCCCTTCCCCTTCCCCTTCCCCTTCCCCTTCCCCTTCCCCTTCCCCTTCCCCTTCCCCTTCCCCTTCCCCTTCCCCTTCCCCCTCCCCCTCCCCATGTCTGGAAGTCTCTCCTGTTAGTTTGGAACTGACTTTCTTATATTGGCTCTCAAAATAGTACTTTTCACCAGTAGTTTATTGCTATAAAGCACCAGAGTAAGGGAAATGCATTACCAGGAAAATGTGTTCAGCTGTTTCCCTTATTTGCATGTTGCATGTACCAGCAGCATTGCAAGCATTTCCATACAGGAAGTGTTTTCAGACTCTTGAGACTGGACTGTATGTGGTTCCATGTTGCATGCTGAAGTCCTAGCAGATACCAGGCTTTATGGCTGCTTTTTGTCTATTCGTAATACCTGGTAGTGTCATCTGGAAGTGCTACAGAGGAAGTGAAGGTGCTTTAGAGTCTCTGCTTGCAGATACTTTCAGTTCATTAATAATTCTCAGTGACATTGAACAGCATTGCTGTGATTTGCCTGTAGGATTTGGCTTATCTAGAGAATGGCAACTGTGCATTGAAGTTACTGTTCAATATTAGTTGCTTTTTTGAAAATGCAAATGAAGCAAAAAGCCTTCCTTTAAACAGTTAATTAATTTAGGCTGCTTTTGGCGATAAGGAAGCTGGCAGATACTCCTCCATTTCTCTGCCTTTAGTATTGTCGTTGTTTAACCCCAGCCAGCAACTAAGCACCACGCAGCTGCTCACTCACTCCTCCCCCTTCCTAGTGGGATGGGGAGGAGAATCAGAGAAAAAAAAAAAAAAAAAAGGTAAAACTTGTGGGTTGAGATAATAATTTAATAACTACAGTAAAATAAAATATAACACCACCACCAATAATAATAATTAAAAAAGGAATGTTCAAACAGAAAAAAAACCAAGAAAAGACAAGTGATGCACAATGCAGTCGCTCGCCATCTGCCCCTCCCAGCCAACTCCACCCAGTTATAAACTGAGCATGACATTCTATGGTATGGAATATCCCTTTGGCTAGTTTGGGTCAGCTGTCCTGGCCATGCTCCCTCCCAGCTTCCTGTGCGCCTGCTTGCTGGCAGAGCATGGGAAACTGAAAAATCCTTACCTTAGGATAAGCACTACTTAGCAACAACTAAAACATCAGTGTGTTACCAACATTATTCTCACACTAAATCCAAAACACACTGTACCAGCTACTAAGAAGAAAATTACTCTTCTTAGTAATTTAGTCTTAGAGAAAGTCTTTAGTCTTAGAGAAAAAGAACTCTATCCTAGCTGAAACCAGGACAAGTGTATGTTGTGATTTGCTTGTATTTATGTTATAACCACAGTAGCTTCTTCAGTGACCCCTTGCCCCGGAGGGGAGGGGGAAGAGGGCAATTTGTGAATTTAAAACTGTCCTCAGGGTATTTACTTGACTTTGAAAGTTGTGAGGTATTGCTACTTAATTCCATGTTTCTGGAGCTGCAGATGCAGCTTTTAAATATGGACAGTAAGTGCAAGGAGTATGCATCTAAATGAAGATTAGAAATTTCTTTGGAAGCAAGCGTGCAAGCAGAGGGGTGGTGGCAAGTATAATGTAAGAAATGGAGACTTTGGATTCCACTGAGCGAGTCTAAATGAAGTTACAAGCAGAGATGCAAGAATCAACTGCATTTTCTAGTTCAGTGGAGATATTTTCAGAATTTTATGTTGGAAGGTGGCTTACATGGTCTTACAGCACGAGTGACTGAACAGCCTAAGGCATCCAAGATGCAGGCGGGGAAAAAAGGCTAAATGGATGATGGTGGGAAGACCTAAAGGAAAATATGTGATTTCTGAAATTGACAAAGTACTGTTTCCTTCTCATTTAAGTTAGCTCCTGTATTCCTTACCACACATCTGGATTTCTTCAGGGATCACAGCAGTTGGAGGTAGAATAGGATAGCTGGGGAAGCACTAAATTGAACTTTTCCTATCTTTCCTGCTTAGCCTAAATACACCCTTTTTCTGATCTACTGTGCTGTTTGTAGTTCCACAAGCTAACTAGCTTGTTTATGCTATTGTCTGATAGTACATATCCTCTGCTTCAGTGGAGGTTAAGACCTCCAGTTTGGAAAATGTTAGGGTAACTAGAAATAGTGAAAAAAGATTGTCACATACAAGATCAGAGTGAAAAATACATAGGTATAAATCATAGCTTTCTTGACCTATTATACTCTTAATGTTAACTATTACATACAGTGTTGAGTAATCTAGAGCATAGCCTAAAAGGAGCAATAAATGTAAAGCTAATAACCTCAGTTTTTGTTTTCTTTCTGCCATTTTTCTTTGTTTATTCTCTAGGATCATGGTTTCTTCTAGTGGAAAGGGCTATCATCATAGCGTTGCTGTTCTTAGTTATTATTTTGTGTTCGGCTCAGTTAAGTGTTATTGGTAAGTATTGATTCTTTAACTCTTTGTAATTATTGATTTGTTCTAAAAATCACTTGTGTGCGCAAAGGCATCCGTGTAAGATGAAAGATGGTCCTTACATCTAAAAGATGTGTGGTAGAATTGATCCAGATAATACACAGAGAGGTGGTACATCTGCTTTGTCAAATAACTTGGTGTTTGGTTTGCTCTGGAATCCTCTCCTGATCATCCACACTGTTACATACTTTCGTTTCTGAGCTTGGTTTTGGCATGAAACAGTTACCACCACGAGAGAGTTAACTTCTATATAGTTCTCAAGATAGTTCCTGATAAGCACTGTTATTTACAGGCTTGGTCAATAAGAGCACAAGAAGCTACGCTCTTCTGCGCTCCATAGTCTTCCATTTCCTTTTCAGTGAGCCCTGCACTCTTTCAGGACATACACATTTTTGGCATCCAGCTACGAAAACAATAGTCTGCCATAGCATTTGCAGAGTTTGGGACCTTTGAACTGAAAACATGACCTCATCAAAAAGATGTGTGTTTTGGGGCTTCCGTGTGCCATATAGTGCCACAGTCATGCAGCGTGAATGCAGGCACGCTGTCATAGGGGGTTTAGCCCTAAGCAGTAGGATCTGGGCCAGTCTGCTCTATTTGCTTGGAGGCCAGGGGTTGCTTTCTGGGGTTAAGATTTTTAGCAGCTGTATTTCTTCATGCACTATGATGTGCAGCCTAAAGGGTCTGTGTTTACAGCTAGTCTACCATGTGGTGATGTTTCTGCTGCCAATACTGTTGCAAATGATGAGCTTTTTTGCATGTGTGTAATTTTTGTGGGGTATAATTGATAATGTCTGCTGTCATTGGTTAGAACAAGGAAGCTTTTCTTCACTGTTGGTTCACCATGACATTATTGAATCATTAGAAAGAGAAAGATGTTTCATTTTATGGTCACAAAATCAATATTAGAGAAGGATGGTGCTCTCTTAATGTAAAATTGTTCATTGGTCTTTTAGCACTGGCTGAGTTAGAATTTAACACTGACGTCAATTATTCTGTTAAATGTTTTTAGAGGCAATACGTTTACCTGTGTCAGACACCCTTAGATATTCTTTATACACTGGTGTCTAACATCTATGCAATGTAGAGTGTGTTTTATGTCCTAGTCTTTCAGAAGGTTCCCTGTGGTGGGATTTGTTACATCAGTCTTTGAGGTTTTTTCAGCCTTTTTCAATTTGTAGACTTCTAAAAAATAAAAATAAAAAAAAATTCTGCTTAAGAGTCGAGTCCATAAGAAATGGAAAGAAGTCGCACTCAGAGTGATTTATAGTAATCACGTACATATTCAACCATCTCTATATATTTTTCTTATTACTTTTTCATGAACCTCGGAAAATGGTATGTGACTCTTCAAAGGTCCAGCTGAGGTCAGAGGTTGAAAACTAATACCTATTTTTTTAATTATTTTATTTCCATACTGTTAGGTTCCTGATTTTCATTATTGTTTATAATGGTTTAGGAGTCTGATATGTCCAGGAATTGTCATTGCCTTGCATTTGTAGCAGAACTTTAACATTTTATAGCATTTTGATAGGAAAGTAATAATTGTCCTGAAATATGCATGGATACATCCATGGAGAAGCACTGTCATTTTGCAGGAGTAAGTCGAGCCTGCTTGGATTTTTTTGCATCTCTGCACTTTATTGTGAGGTCTGTGACCTCTGTGGGGAAAAATAATTGTGCTACCTCTAACTTAAGAAATGTGGGTGTACTTACTGTTTTTGCTGGTTTTTTTTTCCTTTAATTTGCACTGTTTTAGTTAACCTGTGAATCCCACAATGCTACAGTATATCTTCAAATAGTTTGTTAAACTGGGCTTGATTTTTCTGTGTAACACTTGGCACTATATGTTTTCTTGGTTTTGTGTTTTATGGGAGGGTGGTGGTTTTGGGTTTTTGGGGGGGGGTTGTTTTGTTTGTGTGGGTTTTTTTTTTTTTTTCTTGGTTGGTTTGGGGTAGGGTTTTTTGTTTTTTTTTTCTTACAGGATTGGCTTTTAGGATTTAAGTATAGTGTATCAGTTACTTATTTTTGCGTTTGTGTCTTGCTTTCCTTATTTAGTGTACTTACAATGTGAGAAAAAAAAGTGAATTTCCAGTACAGATATGCAGGAAGTTTTTACTATTACTACTATTCCAAATAAGTTTTTGGTTTAAATGACAGTAGTACTTGAGAGTATGACTGAGATCCTGTTGTGTTAGGCAATGTGAATATAATGAAAGATAGAGTTTTAATTATGAGAGAGAGTATTCTGTAACCGTTCCATAGATAAGATACTATTAAAGATTTTGTCATACATACCCTGTAGAATATTTACTGTATTCTCATGATTTTTTTTTTTGTGCTAATGCAGTGCATGTTAGCGGGATGTTAATTCTGTACGTGCTCCTTGTTTCTCTTTTTGAAGTTACTTACAGTATTTGTTTGTTCTCTGTTTGTGATTACCAATTTCAACATATACCAAGGTTGTTGGTATATTAATTTTCAAGCTGGGAGCAAGAGCTGCCTTTTTTTGTGTCTTAGTTTTAGCAGTGTATAAGGCAGTAACAAACACAGCTTATTATGATGATGTATTTGTATTGTTCCTTCTTTTCCAAAGACTACTAAAGTGCTGTTGCTTTGAAACCCTCCACTGGAATCAACTGTTTCTGAGATGGCAGCTATTTAGTAGTGCAGTTTTACTGAAAATTAGTCTTGTCTGTGGCATCTGAACACGCAGGTCATCCCTTATCTACTCATCCTCAAAGCATTCTGGTGAGATGGGAACATCACCCTGTTCCCTTGGGGACAGAGGTGATACATCTGAGCTCACACAGTGTCATGGAGAAGAGAATTAAACCTGGGATTTCTAAATCCCTGTCTGACACTCAGCTGGGTAACAAATTCACTGTAACATTATTTAAACGTCAGTAGTGCATCCATTTGAGTTAACGTGTACTGTGTCCCAAAGTAATTTTGATAACATATCACTTGAAATGTGTAGAAGGTGGAATTAAGAATTTTGACTAGAACACCAATGCCAGGTTTCATTTATCTGAGTAAGCCATATTAACCATGTCAAACAATGAAAACAACTGAAATCTTGGTAGTATACATAGTTCTAATTTTTTAGTAGTTTGTTCCTTTGTTTAGGACAACAGTCCTAATCATAAAATCTGTGTATTTTAGTGAAAGAATCTGTATGTCTGATTGTTTTCCTCTCTGTCTCTCTTTGGTTTGTATTTAAGCATTAAAATATGAAATTGTACCTCAGAAGAAAACGGGCATTCTTGTAGCAAGTTTCATCTTCACAGTTGCTGCTGTTGTAGGCACTGTTCTTTTTGTCCAAGGTAAGTGTATTAAAATTGCCTTCCTAGTTTAAGGGAATAAGAGCACAAATGAATCTCTTCCATGCAGTAGTATCAAAGTTAGTACCACCTATTAATTGCCATCTGCTAATTTTAAAATGGAAAAAAGAAATTACAGAATACAACAGAAACAGCATTGTGGTTGTCAGGCCTACAGATGATCATAGGGAGATACAGACTCCAAATTTATTTCTATTTTCTGTCCTGCTACCTTGGATGAATATTAGGGGCTAGGGAGTGACTTCTGGTGCTTCAGTGGGATTTTTTCTGGACCCTAAAAGCTTGGTGATACTAATAATTTACTTTTGTTGCTTTGTTCCAATTAAGTATTTCTGTTTTACTGATTTCCATGCAAATGTTTGCAGGTGGCTATACTGCACAGAATCAAGCTGGTCTTGGCCTAATTGTAGTCCCTGCTGTGATTTTGGTACCACTTCAATACTTAATGTTTGGAATTGGTGAGTATTTATTTCTTCACTAGCTTGAGAACACACTGATAGAAAAACTGAGCTCCACCCCCCCATAATCTGTATACTGTTTTCATTTTTATAAATAGGTGTTATGATAGGGCCCTGGCTTCCTGACCTTCCTAGTATCTCAAAACAAAATGTTTAACCTGTGTTTGTTTGGCTAAGTTGATTCAGAGAAGAAGTATAAGTTACCTGCTTGAAAAACAAGATTTAGGGTAGGACGTCCAAGTGATTCCTGCTCTTTCTTCTTGGGTCTTGGAACTGGGATGAATAAGTAACTCTCAGAATGTGTGTGTTTCATTTTTTTTCTACTTGTGGCTTATTTATAATTTTATTTATGTACATAAATTTGTGTGTGTGTGTGTATACATACAAGAGCCATGAATGACTTGCAGTCACTTGTGAGTTTTGATATCACACTGGCTGGCTGAGCTTGGAATTTAGGAGAATCTGATTTCTAGCTTTATGTGAATGATCTACCTTTTGTGTCTCTGTAGTTAAACTTTAAAAACTACAATTTTGTTTCTCTTTCTGTCTTTCCCAGTTTTTGAGAGTCTACAGCAAGCAACATTTGCTCTGATAGGTTTGCAAATTCTTGGTTATGTAATTGCTGTGGTTGGTTTTGCACTGTGTGTCTCAGGTAAGCAATTTATCTTCTGTAAAAGTGTCTTTACTTTTGTCAGTACCTGATGTTTGTTTGTTTGTTTGTAACACTAAAATGCTGTGAAAGTGGCTTCACTATGTTGAGTGTTAGCAAGTAACTTCTGTAAATGTACTTTTAGGACTACCATGTTAATGCTCTTTTATCTGGTGAAAGAAGAATAGCCCAAAGGCAGTATTACATATCATTTTCATTAGTATGACTATATCCAGCATGTGTTTTATGAACAGTTGCTTAAAAAAAAAAAAAAATTAATTGTTTTAATTTTGCAACAGTTAGTGCCTTAAAGAGTCACCTAAAACCAACACTGACCTTTATTACTGTTGTTCTTTCTGAGGCCTAGGGTATTTAGAAACTAAGAGTCATAATAATTTTTTCATATTCAATGAATAAATCAGAAATTCCTTGTTAATCTTCACTTGGATGCAACTGATAACCAAGTTGCTGAGAAACGAATACCATTGAAACAGCCTAAGAAGGCAAACACGGAGACAGTAGACTTGGACGTGTTCTTGGACTGTTTTAAGTCTGGTTGTGGCTGGCATTCTGCTTCAGCACTGAGAAACAGTCAGTGTTGTCAGGGAACACCAACTAAACACCACACACAGTGATAACCCTTATCCCTGCCTCTAACCCTCCCTTTGTCCTCTGCTTGCCTTCCCCTCCACCCACTAGAAAACCCCACAGCAGAGAAAAGGGTGAATTTAGGACTAGGCATCCTTGGCAGTATATTTAGTAGTAGAATACATACTCGTGTTCATTGGAAGCACTTTATACCCCTGATTTATTGTTTCATAGAGACAGTCTTAATTTTAATCGTTTATTTGGTTGGGGATTTAAGGAAAACTATTTCTCCTTGAAGTGGTTTCTAAAGGTTTGTCTAATCTGAGTGAAATGACAGACCTTCAGTGATTTGAGTTTTATGCTTATCATTTAGTATTTACAGAAGTATTTCTAAGGGGTACCTAAGTGTTGTCAAATGTAATAGTAAAATAAACTGGTGGGAGACTTCTGGTAAAGCATTAATCCTGTAGAGTAATGCAAAATGGAGGATGTTTTTATAATGTTCTCAAATGAAAGGCTCCCTAGTTTTTCAGGGTGACCTTTGCACAGGTCACATAAGGTAGATGTTATCTGTACCTCTGGAAGTTTAGCTCAATGACCCTTAAGTGTCAGTAGAAATAGCTCATCCTAGGTTGAGCTCACAGGCAGTTGCAATGACTTCAAGTCTGTGGAAACAAGCATCAGACAACAAGGAGTTTCTGTAGTGAACTGTGGTTAGGTTATAATAGCCTGTTCCCACTCTGTGATCCCTGTAAACATGGAGCATTCCTGTTATCTCTGGTGGATTTGCCTCAGAACTACCCTCATATTCTGCTCCCTTCTTCCCTTTTTTACTCTGTTTTATCAGTAACAGTATTGTATTCTGTGGTCTAATGCAATTATAGTTCAAAACAATTGGGACTGAAGATACAAGTTTAAATTTAAAATACAATTGATGAAAGAATGTTGTCAGTTGCAGTGAATGCCAGTAGAATAGCTAAACTGTAGTAGAATAGTACAGTTGAGCAGGATAAAATCAGTAAATGCATCTGTATCATTAAAGAATCTATACAGAAAAAGATGCAGAAGTAGTTCTGGGATAGCTTTGAAAGATTAATTAATCCTGTGTGTTTTTATCAGGCTTATTTATTTTAGTATTCAGTTACATCCAAAAATAAAAGTTTGTGCTTTTACTTGTGGTGGGTGATGCAGTTTCTTTTATCGTGTTTTTAACAGCCTGTCCTCCGTTACATGGGTCTGTTGTGATTGCTGGCTTAGCTATTATGGCTATTGCAAATTTGCTTAGTCTGGCTTACGTATTTATTATGGGTAAGTAGCACCTAATATTCTGCCTTTTTTTTTTTTTTTTTTAGCACTTAAATATTCAGAAGAACAATTTTCTCTATTGTACTTTTTAGAGGTAGACACAGCTTATTTGAACATAAGGTGTGATTTCACAATTACATAGTTTAAAAATCACTGAAAAGTTGTCTGTATATATTGGCTTTGTTTCATAGAGCCTGTGGGGAATCTTTAGTAAAGAAATTTACAGTTTATCATAATAAACTGTCTTGAGATGGACACAACCAGGTTTCTTAAGTAAGACTGTTTCAGCTGTAGGACAGATGTTGCTGTTTAAGCTCTGCATTTACACAGTTGACTAGCTGAAGCTTAGAACGAAGAGAGCAAAAGAATTTCAGAGATTCTATAGAGTGGGTTATGGGATGGTGCAGACAAAATATGAATTTAAAAAAGCAAAATCCGCCTAGTGATTTCCACTGGTTGGAGGTGCATTAAAATAAGAGTGATTTGAATGCACACCTTTCATTTTAGTGAATCCTGCTTGTGCTTTATTTTAAAAGCTAGGAGCAAAGAATAGCAATACTTTGTTTCAGAAACTGGTCTGTTCCCCAGATCTCAAAAAGATAGATTTAAAGGTGTAAAAGCCAGTCAGGCCTGCTAAATAAGCAAAAAACATAGCAATGCTGTGTGATTGGAATGGTGGCACACCACAGCTTAACATCATGTGGACTTTACAGCTTGGGTCTGAGAGCAGAGTGACTTTGTTTAAAGCTGTGCATTGAGGCTCTTCAAACAGCTTGTTAGTTTGGACGCAGAGCCATGCAATTGAGCATATATTGCTTCCAGACTCAAGCTTATTGTGTACAGTCAGCGCAGTCCTTGGTCTGCACTGAACTGTGCAGTCTTCCAGGTTTAGTATGTGCACACTGTGTGTGGGCATGGTCAGAAATAATAGACGCTGAAACAGGGAGGATTTCTGTTGAAGAAGAAATTAAGGCAGAATGCCTAATATTTGATACCTGAGATAGGTGAAGATGAGTCAAAAATGTGAGGTGAAGCAAGCCTTTCAACAACAACAAAAGTAATTTTTATAGACTTCAATGCTGTGTGCTAATGGTCTGCATAAATATTGCATTTGTAGTTTGATTTTGCTGGCTGAAGAAGTCAAATGTGACTGTTGGGGTAGAATCCAGCACACCAAAATAAGCACAAAGAATAGTGTGTAGTGTAATTCATTTTTAGAGCTGAATGTGTAAGTGAGACAATTCACACACTCTACATAAGATTATTCAGTTCCTAAACAGAGGAGTGCTTAGAGGCTTTAAGAATTTGCAGATCATCATATTAAGTAGTTTTGGTTAGGAGAAGCTTCAATTTTGTGTGTTGATACTCTGTTCCAAGTTTTATCAATAGGTATTTTTATTCAGTTGATAATGACATTTATTCATCTGCCTGGTCACTTCTTTGTAATTATTTTAGGTTCCAGAATGAAAGATCATCCTCGTCCAGGGGTAAGCTTAAAATTAATAAATTTGGGGTGACTAGATGGCTCAGGGGATTGTAGTGAGATACTGAACCTTTCTTCAGTAGTTCGAATTCAGACCAGGTTGGTAGCAAGCAAAAGTTCTGGCTGTGTAACAGATGTCTAATGTTGAGTGAGTTGGTGGTCTTCATTGTCCCTATTGAGTGTGTCTACAGTACTGTAAGTGGCAGCCTTACCTAGCGGCTGCTCTGACTGTTGTGCCCAAATGGGAATTTCAAGGGCTGTCACAAAAAGGTGGTGGATGTGAAGGGAACTTTGGTGTTCTTTTACAATGCACTCTTTCACGGGAATTTATAAAGACCTTTTGCTCACCTTAATAAAAATACTTTTTCATTAAGGTCAGTGCAAAATACGGTTGAATTTTTTCATCTAGGTGGCTTATAACAAAGACTTCGTTTTTTCTTATCCTATGGTCTTTTACACCAAACCCCTTTAATAGTCTCTTGAATTCCCAGCTATACGGATGCTATAGCCTTGGATCTTTTTTTTTCTTTTCTTACTTTCCTGTAATGTCCCTTGATTTCATGAGACCATCTGAAAGCAGAGTGTCTGTCTTTAGGTAACACAGAACAAATGGAAAAGAACTTTGTTGTTTTAAGGAAGGTTTTTCAGTCAGTTTTTTTTGAATTCAAGAGTAATCATTCCTAAAACAGTAATTTTCATAGACTTATGCAGTGCTTTCTGGTGATCCATGACTACGAACTGCCTGATTTCTGGAGTTCTGGAGAAGCAAGTAAAGAGGCACAACTGTATAATACCAGTAAAATTTCCTTGTAACAGGGGAGCGTGGCAAATATTCTCCTCTTCAGTCTACAGCCTGAGACCCAGCTGTTGAAGAAAGATGGTTTCTAACAGTGGGGTGGGAGAGCTGACTGAATATAGGACAACAGAGATTTTTTTTTTTTTTCCTTTGCTTTTTCTTATCTGTTTTTCATTTTTAGGAATAGTATTTCAGAGAATTGGTCTTGCTTAGGGAAGGAATATAAGCGCATGGAGTTTTAAAAAAAAAAAAAAAAAGAAAAAGTATTATAGATGCGCTTCTTTCAAAACGCAATCTTACCTTTATCTGATATGCTTATGTTTACTTGTAGAATGGAAGCAAACACAGCAAGAGGAGATATTTTTTTTTTAAACTTAGTTTTTGGTTGTAAATAAGCTTTGAAATAGAAACCAACATGCTAAATAACATCCTTTGGGGAACTCCATTCTCCTTATGAGCTGTTCTCTTCACAAGGTGGCTTTACACTGCAGCAAGGATTTGACAAATAAAGAAATAGCCACAGTTATGTAGTAGTGAACACCATGTTACTCTCTGAGTTGGAGACAGGAATGAAATCTAAAGAAATTTTTAAAACTTAGCGGTCATTGGAAATCTCGGCCACTACAAATAACGTTTTTTGCGGCTGCAGTTAGTGGAGGGTTAGATACAGAGGAATTCAGGTGACAATAATTTGTGCTCATGAACTTACGGAAGTTACAGAAAGACCTAGTGAAAAACTAAGCGTGTTTATAGTATGTTGCTTGTTTCCATCAAGGAAAGCATATGCTGCTGTACTTTGAGGCAATATATAGGTGTGAAGTGATTTTGAAAATACACTTTGATTCTGTGTAATCTAAAGACTATGGAAAACTCAGCATCAGTCAAGTGCTTCATTTTGACACTGGGGCACGCTTACAAAATGATACTTGATATTTTCGAGTGTGAGAGGGGAAAAGGTGCATATCTTGAATTCTGCCATCTTAACCAATTACTGATTTTTTTTTTTTAACATTTCTGTAGATTGTGTGTGTTGTTTCTGATGATTGTCTACCAGACTAAACGCACAACTGTGGTGTATTTCCTTTTGAGGAGATTACACTTGATTGCTTGGCTACTTGGCTATATTTTTTTTTTTTTTTTTTTAGTCATGCTGCTTTATTACTAACCATTGATCAAATCACAGAAATAATCAGTTAGGTTTTAGAGCTTGAAAGTAGTATCTGCATGCCTTTTGCTGCCACCTAGAGGTATTTCATCTGAGGAAGAAATTACAGTGGGGAAAACATAATCTGGAGAATGCAGTTATTGATTATTTAATTTTTTCAGAACTCTAGTCATTAATTTTATTAACGTTCAGCTTTCTTCATTTTTGTAGAATCACTACTTACTGTATATGTCAATTAGAGTAATTTAACTGTGGCGAGCCAAAAGTAAACATGAAGGCTTTTTATACATATATATATTTTTAAATGTTTTGCAGAAAGCTGTAGAAGAACCACTAAATGGTAGGTGATATTCAAGGCTTATCTTCTAATTAAGGGATTAATTATGGAAAAAGGTCAAAAAATAATTTAGTTCTCAATACAACAGCACTGAGATGGCAGATCGGTATGTCAACTTATGTGGCTCTGTGAGTCAGTAAGAGTTTGATCTCTCGATGAAATTGTGCCTGCAGCTCCAGATTCCCTGTTCTACGCTACTGTGCTTGCTAGCCAGTGGCATTGTTTGACTGGTTTAGGACAAATCTAGTATCTCAGGATATTATATCCACCCTCTTCGCTTTGCAAAACGTCCAGCTTTTAAGAGGAAAAGAGGGACAGGTCTTGTTGTTAATTCTTCTTCATAAGCATTTATCTTGATGGAATACTTAGGATTATAGCAAAATCAATCCTTGGCATTCTATTCTTTTGATATTTCTTTGGGTTGGGGAAAATCTTCCATGGTGTTGGGAAATTCTGGTAGTGCTTAAGATGGGGGAAATCTATGGTAAGAAAGGGATGACTGAAATTTTTTTTTTTTTTTTTTTGCTATTCTGTTCACTAATTGGCATGCTGGCTAGTAGCAAGTTCTAACTGGAGTTTTAGAATTAATCTGAATATTATTTCTGAAGCATTTCTTGCTGCTTTGCTCATTACTAATCTATTTGTTTGGCTTTTAAAGATGCAAAAGGAGTGATGTTAGAATGATGGTAAGTCCAAATGTATGTCCAGTTATTTATTTTAATTAACATGTAGCTGGGGATTTTGATGTTTAGAGTAACCTAGTGCTAATATGATGAAACTTGGAGGACAGGTTTCAGTGCAGATGCTGTTCTTATTCAAATTATATTTCACTGAAAAGAAAGAATACATAATTTCTGTATCATACATAGGGGAAGAATGTGTATTTCTAAACAGTGAAGAGGATGAGTCAGTGAGAGGGAAGTATTAAATATTATGTTTCTGATCAAATGTGGAAAGTCAAATAGTTTGTATGCTTGCTTTATGTTTATATAGTATTTAAGATGCATGGACTGTTTTCTTGGTGGTGGGTTGTATTTGGTTGGGGGGGGTGTCGTTAATATAACTAAGCCTTCTCTACATATTTAATTGGTGATCTCCCATGGAAGTTCACAGGAAAGTGGTTTAAAAGTAGACTTTCTCCCCCCCTCTTCCCCTTTAGATGTTATTTAAATTCTCTGGGTTTTGTTAGATTGTTTGTATTCCAATCAGATTTCATTCCATTTATTATTTTTCAGGGTCAGATAGTAGTGTTTAAAAATGAACAGAACTGAAACATATCTTAATAAATTTAAGAACTGCTTAAATAACTTCAACGTATTTTTGACAAACCTGAATTTTGAACTTTTAAGATCTAAAGTGCACTGTGGCTTCTTCTGCCCATTGGTTATGCTTGATGTTTAAAGATCTACCAAATACTGTAAACAAAGATTTATGTTGCAGTGTCCTGGCCTAACTTAAGATCTCTTCCGATTTGAAATGTCCTCAACGCTGGGATTAGTCATTTTTGATTTTATAACGGCCTGTAAGATTGCAACACCTACTACATGTAAATAGACTCCTCCTGATTTATAATAAGCCATGAAATGAGAAAGACTGTATTAACTCGGCCCAAAATTCCCAAACTGGTACCTAAAGCAGGTAGCTAAGTTTGTGAAGATTCTTGGTTCCTGCAGCTCATATCCGTCGGAAGAGTAACAGAGTTTGCCTGGCCAGATTGCTCTCAGTGAAGAGCTTACATTTTAGATTAGATGCTCAGGTTTGAAAATGAAAAAAGTCTTTTATTGATTGTTTTCTGTTCAGAACCTGTACTTCCTTTTCATGGGAGTAGGATAAAAGAGCACTTGTTGACGCTATTGGTACTTATTTTCTTGTGGAAACTGAGCAAGCTTGTCATGAGGTGTCACTAGACCCTTAGCCCAGTACTCCTGCATCAAATGACAACATTTTGCTAGTCAGGATAAAGAGTAAGGTCACTCTAAATCTGTTAATTTACTTGAAATATTTTTATATCATGCCACTTCTAGAAGGCATGAATTGACAATGTGACAATAAATGAGGTACTAGTTAGCCCTAATTGGAAGAAGGTGTATCAGCTGATTTTAAAAACAGGCTTCCTTACAAATACCACGTACTGCTAGGTTTATGTTACTTAAGACTACTGCATGATTCATCCAAGTATGCCAAAGGATTATTTTCTAAACCAATAGGAACACAAGCACTTTGGCAGTACAAAGGACAAACGCATTGGTGTCTCCTAAACGCATTGATAAAATGTACACCAGTTAGTGTAATCTGAAGTAGGAGGAGTGGAAGGTAGGTCCTGCTTCAGAAGTGGCTGTTGCTTGTTCTTCAAAGGCAGTGGTTTGAGATCAGGAAACAAACAGATATTTGCCAGTCTGTTGCATTCAGAACTGACCAGAAGGGAGGTAAGGATGGGATCAATACAGTTACCACATACTGCTGAAGAACCAGCAAGAGTTTTGCTTCGGGATCCAATTTTAAATAAGTTGACTTGTTTCCTTGGGTCTCATTTAGGCTTATAAAAACCTGCCTCTTCTAGTGCTGAGGTAGAGCTTCCAAAAGCACGGAAACTGCTAATTACCCATTTCATTTTGACTTTTAGGGTAGGGTTAGAAGTCTGTCTGCTTTTTCTGCCCTGAAAGATGGCTCCTAAAAATAACAGAAGGTTTTACAGATCGAAAGCAAGGGCTCTGACTCGCAAGCTGGAGGCAGGAACCATTTGAGCTCTACCTGCTTTCTACCTTATCTTAAATATGTCATCGCAGAGGCACAACCACCATCGCTGATGGGGGTCGGCCTTGGCTAGAGGCAGGTCCAAATTGGAGCTGGGGAAGCTTCTAGCAGCTTCTCAAAGGAGCCACCCCTGCAGCCCGTCCCCTGCTACCAAAACCCCACCACACAAACCCAAAGCACCTTGAAAGTTCACACACACACACTGAAGGGGGAATGAGCCAGAGGCTGAAGCACACCAGCTTACAACGTGGCATGTGAAACTAAACCAGCATTAGAACTAAAGGCAGGATGGGTCAGATGGCTAAGTCTGGGAGCTGCTACAGCTTATTCCAATTCATGAGCTGGAGCTCCAAGACAGTGTCCACTTTTCTGTTGTGGAGAGGCTGAAACATCGCTTGCTGCTAGTACCGCTCTTTTCTATTACTTCAGCACTAAGCGTGCTTTCAAAGTTTGAAATAAAAAAAAAAAAGTAATTTTTTTAAGCTGTAACTTAGGTAGGCTGCTCTTCCCAAACGATCTTTTCTTTTTCTTTTTCTTTTCTTTTTTTTTTTTTTTTTAATTCCCAGGACTGCAGAGCTATGTGATGTGTGAAAAGTACACCATTGTTGATACACCGTGGCCTTGAAGATGCACTACTCAACGAGAAGAAATTCAGGAAACTAGTTGTTTTGCATGTGTGGCAAAAGTGCTTTTGAAATAAATGATGTAATTTTATAGTCACAGCAGCTGTAGCGAGGAACATGTGTGTTTGCCCACATGATCTTTATTTTCTTCTGTTATGGTATATATGGGATGGTTGAGGGTGAAAATATAAAAAGCACTGTTTGCCCACTACAGGGTCTCCCTGCAGTAATCCTTAGTGGTATTATTTTCAAAAACTATCATTAGTCACTGCTTCGATAATGGGCCTGCTCAGCCCAAAGATTGCAATACCATTCAGACTTGTTTTCTTTATTTGTGTGCATGGGCAAGGTATGGTCATATGTCTATGATACAAGCAGGAAGTAGAGATTGTACAAATACATCTTTTCTGACATTCAGCAAAACTTTTATAAAAAAATAAATGCTTATACACAAAGTTGCATAAGTACAAAGTTTACTCCCAGCTCTCCTTGAGTTATTAATCGAGTTCTCCTAATTCCACGAAACAGTAGTATTCCTCTCCATGGGCAGGAGCCATGTATGCTCTGGTGGCTGATATTTTAGTCCAGTGAGCAAGCTCTCCATGCCTTTTCCATATTCTTTGATGAGAAACTGCTCAGCTGTTGGAGCCTAATTCAGCACTGGAATTCTGGAGCACAGCAGCTAGTAATTTTCATGCTGAATGTGGTTCTTTTGTATGTTCATGTTGTACAGTGTGTGGTACTGGAAGCAATTTCAGGTTTTCTTAACTCAGTGAATTTGTAAAACTCATGGATGCTTCATAAAAATAGGAGTTGTCCTATTTAGTGTATTTTTGACAGAGTTTTAAAATCTGTTTTCTTGAATGGAAGAAGGAGCTATTTAATTTCTGACCTGAGTTTGTGATGCTGCCATTACATCACAAATACATAAAATAGAAAGTAAGTAGGAGGAGCTGATGAGAAGTGAGGAGGCTGTTTCTGTGTATATATATAAGTGGTACAGTTAAAAATCAATTTTTTAGGACTTGCACATTCCATGAGATTTTACCACGTTTTACAACTGTTTTGAGAGTTGTTCCAATATAGTTGGCTTCTCTTGGACTTTTATGTATACTTTGTAGAAATCTTGACACTGTCTCCTATTCATACTAAGGTAATGTATTTCAAAGGCACACATGGTTTTCTCCTTGTAACAATTTAAAACTTTGTTTGGAAAGCTGTTGCCAAACAGTAATGTAATAAAATCCATGTTTTTAAAGATTCCGAGTCATTTGGCAAGTCACAGAGTTGGATGTTGTAAACTAGAGTTCATATCCATGTTGTGGGTGCATGTTGCAGAGATTCAGTTCTCTGCATGTTGAGCTCCAAGTCTTGATGCAGACACCTTGCATCAAGAATTCAACAAAATACAATTGAGGTATCTGATTTTACAATATTTACTCTCATAAACAGTCCTCTTGCTAGGGCTGCAGGATTGAACCACTTAAAGCAACCCATGGTCCAGCCCTCACTAAAATCAGTGGAACTGGCCACAATGAAGAAGGTTATTCATGCGATAAAGCATTTAAGAAGCACGTATGGTTTACATTTACTTTCATACCTTAAAGTTTGTCAGTGGGAGTATTCATATAATATTTGAGGTCCTATATATGAATCTTTTGATACAGGTTTTTCTGTAATCACAGCAATCTCTACCTAAAGATAGGAGATTACTCTCCATTAACAATTCAGCGTAAGAATTTACCTGATTTAAGTACCATGCAGAACTCACTATTTATAACTAGTGATTCCCTCTGGCAAGTTGAAAGTTGAGCAGTTGAGGAATAAAAAACAAACCAATGGGAATTCTCTTGAGGTATTCTGCCTTATAAAAACCATTATGTATAATAGCTTTATGTTAACTTCTGTAAAGCAAACTGCAGTAGAACCCGTTTGTGTCACTGTGGGATGAGGCTGAGCTGTTACTAGGCATTGCTGAAACCTGAGGAGCTCGGTGGCCACGTACAGGCTTCAGAAGCAATTCCCCAGAAATGGGAGAAACCCACCATCCTGTTGTGTTATGGGCTCTGCTCTGGATTTCTTGTGGGTACAAATTTAAAAGTGAGACTTTAAAAAGTCATTGATACACCCAGCCCTTTCCCACCAGTAATTTAAAACCAAAGTTGTTCATAACTGTATGCTTCCATTTGTGTGTTTATGTGTGTGTGTATATATAAATATAGAGACATTTTAAATATCTATAGATCTATAGTCTTTACCTGAGAAAATGTTTTTATTTATGAAACATGAACCGATTTTGTAAATATTGTGCTAATATACCTAAAAAATAAAGTCATTTTAAGTTGTTTTTGTGAGAGGTTTTTCTTGTCACTATCACATTGAACTTCTGTAACTCCTTCCATAAATTCATATTCATAAGCTCTTCCCCCTGCCTTTACACCCTCTGTCTCCCCCCAGATTACTTACTGGATATACAGGAACGTGCTCTGTTGCTTAGGCTGCTGCAGATGGTTTTGGTTGGGAGATCTTGGTGTTTCTCCTTAAAAAGGTCATCCAGTTGGGGAAGGAAGTACGTAGATTGCCCTCTAACAACTTGAATTGGGCTGACCGACTTCAACCATCGAATGTTGTCACCCAAGTATGCTGCGGGAGGAAATATGATTTGAGGAATAACAAGCTCCTAATGTAACTTTAAAAGCACAGCAGAGCAGGGCATACTTCCAGTCAGTCTTCACAGTGCTGAAATGACATTTCTGTGTGTTACTGCTAAAGCACTACTGCGTAAGTTCCAGATTTTCTGAAGTTGTGTTTGACATTTGTTTGAGAGTGGAGAAACAGGAGAAGGTTGTAAGTCCTGTCTGGAAGTGTTTCTGCTCGCACATCGCCTTCAGTGGAGCTGAGCTGATGGGAACAGTTACAATTATTAGCAGTTCTCTGCTTGTTCAGGGTGATTTGAACCATGGCTGTTCCTTCAAAATCTCTTCTGAAATCTTTTGTGATTTCCCTACACACACACACTTACCTCTCTAAAGAGCCATGAACCACAGTTTGAGCTATGACACGTAAAAGTTTTAGATTTTGCTGTGCAGGGACCTAACTGCAGGGTGAACTGTAAGCTCACAGTGATCCTGGTCCTAAAGCTCAGGAAAACTGCGTGCTTGAACTTTGGGGTGAGAAAAATGGTGCTAATCTAAATGTAAGTGGTTGGAGAATATCTCAGTGCAATCACGTCTAATACCTGTCATTCAGACTGTTCCAATCAGGTAAGCCAGGAAAACCAACCCAAACCTGACCTGTCCAGTCCAGAAGCCTTCTGGAAGAGCTTCAGTGCTTTATCAGAGCTCTATAGTTGAACATTTACTACTGTAGTTGCCTGCCTAATAGCAGAGTGGACATCCTCTAGTTCCTTCCGCTTCACAGAAGAATTTAATTTTTTTTTTCTGCAGTAAGTAATTCTTTAGTGCTTAGTGTTCTGTGCCTTTGTCATAGGTACAGCCAGTACTATCCTGGAGTTAAGCACATCTTGCTTCCTCTCTTCTCAAGGACTCCTGCAAACTTCCATGAGGAAAGAAGCGCGTGAGCTGGGCTGTCTCTCCTGTTGTCTTGTTGGTTGCCCGCCGCTGCGTGCTCCTGCAACCTGGCGAGGGTACGGCGTGGCCTGGGGGTCTGCGCCAAACCCTGCACAAGGCGCTGCGGTGCCTGCACCCGTGCATCAGCACTGAGGATTAGCTCTCGCAGACCCCCTCGTCTGCCGCAGCTGGGATATACTATAAGGGGAAGGCACAGTCGTGAAGTATGAGAAAAGGGCAGAACCAGGCAATATTTCAGTGGATCCATGAATTGGCCAGAAACTTAAATACACAAACGTAAGTAGCATGGAGATGGGGATCATCTGCTTTGCGGGAGGAGAACTGCAGTGTTGAAACAAGTTTTGGTTTCCTTCTGTTCTTGTGCTTGCTTGCTTGTTTTTGAAGACTACAGAAAGGCTTTTGAAATTACTGGGCTGGAGAGTGGGTGCAATGAAGGGAAGAGAGATTCTGTCATGAATACACGTTTGGTGGGAGAAGTATTTTAAAGAGCTTAGGAACTGCAGATTTGCTGGAAGAGTGTGAACAGTTTCTCCAGCTTGACTAACAGTAGTACATTTGGGACCCTTCAGGAGTTGTAAGACGATTTATATAGTGCTAGCTTCTGCGTGTTACCAACCCGCTGACCAAGCGGAGGTACTTGGGGACATACAGTTGTTACACGAACTCGGCATGCTGCCTCCGTGCCTCAGTGATGTCCCTTGGGCATAGTAACTAACTGGTGCAGAGTAAGGCCTGGCGTAGTTTTAATTTAAATTTAAAGTACTGTTAAGTACTGTAAAGTAATTTTAAATTTAAAGTACTGAATTTTACCTGTCATTCACAATTTATGTACTTGCAGATAAGGAAAGATTTTGAAACTGATTGCTCTAGCTAGTTAGTATTCCCCCCCCCCTTTCTTTTAAGACTGCACATATAGGTACAGGTTAAACTCAGAATGATTACCGAACCTGTGGAAAAAATGAAGGATGGCAACATTTTTCAGAACTTCTCCCTTAGGGTCAGCTTAATGGTAGTTTTATTTGGTTACATTCCTTTAACTTTCCTCTTTTTCTTTCATAAATGCAGCAGGAATTGCTTTCAGAGCAAGAGCAGTTGGTTGTATTGTGGGGGTTTGGGGTTTGGGGGGGTGTGCCTGTGTAAGAAAGCAGTATTCTTTAATAAATTAGGTATATGCAAAAAAACCAGCAGAAATTCACTCTGCTGTTGACCAGAATGTTCATCCAAGCACAAACAATGAAAAGTTCAAAAGATGCCAGTAAGGAGAACAGGGATCTTTAAGGTCTATCCATTACAATTAATTTCATTTAAGTTCAAGCATAACCAGTCAATACAGAGTTTCACTGAAGCAAAAGGTGATTTAGGATTCTCTGACATCTCTTACGAGTTGAGCTCTGTGGAAAAGAGAAAATTCACCTTATTAAACATGAAGTGGAAGTAAAGGCGCTGTGTGGTGTACAGACCTCTGCAGGTATTGGGAGTCAGCCTAGGTAGAACTTGGAAGCTTTGATTTGTCCCGCATCAAAGAACACTGAGAATTTACGGGTTATAATGAAATGATACAAATTAAAGGAGCACAGCATGAAAGCAGATGCCTCTGTACCCTGCACTGCACAGTGAGGTTTTCGGAAACAATCCCTGTATAGCTAGAGTTACATTTAAGAATGCAAATGGTGCATCAAGTACATCAGGCTTTGACAGAGTGAGGCAGTTTCTATTCTAGGACGTCTGTGAGGTTTCAGCTGGCATAGCAACAGATAAGCAGGTACAACTGTAGGAACCTAAAATGTCCTTCCTGCTTCCTCCTCCCTTACCTGGTATGTAGGTAGGAAAAAACAAGTTGTTTTTTTGATAGACTGAGAAAGCTGAACAGTACCGTGATATTGCTATTTAATGAAACGGTTTGGAGAAATTTGGATAAAATAAGTTGAGAGGAGGAGGGCAACTGCTTTTTCTCTTCAGTACCCCTTCTCTGCCCTTTCGTCTGATACTGCAGTCACTGGAGAACTTCATCCCAGCAGAACAAGATTGGGCAGGGGGTGCTGGGCCCCTGCTGCCTTCCCCCTCCTGGTCTGACCCCCCGGTGCCTCCTCCACCACTTCCAGAGCGGCAGCGTGGCTGGTCCTCTCTCAGGCTGTGGGGGAGAGGTGGAAATACAGCTCATCGTCTCCTGCCTGCCTGCCTGCAAGAGGTGGGGAAGGGAGCCCCAGCCTAGCTTTGAGGATGAGTAGGGATGGATGTGCAGTTCGTTTGTTTGGAGCAGGGTGCGAGATTTGCCTAGTAGATGTGCCACCCTATCACCTTTACCGCTGTGTTTAATAAAGGTGATGCCTTGATACTACCATAACCCTGGTAGGTTGCCCTTTACGCTACCCTTTTTTCCTCATACCAGCTCTCCAGTGAATGATATAAACCAAATAGTAATGGGCAATCAGGGAATAAAAAAAAAAATCGCCAAATAATTCTGGACCACAAGGCTGCTTTTGGTATTTGCAATGACAGTACACCAGAGCACCAAAACATCAACAGCTTTAAATGTCATACTGAGCTTGAAATGAAGCTCATTATAGCATCAGTAAGGAATTATGATTAATGTATGATAAGATACGTCATGACTGTGCCAGTCACAGGGAAGGTGATGGAGGAGAAGGTGGTTCCCGTCCCCCAGGGCCGGCTAAATGAACTCCATACACTTCACTGGAGACAGTGTGAGCTCTTGACAGGCTCTGCAGGTGAATTAATAGCATGATGCATGTCAAAAAAGCCAGGAGGGAAAGGATAATAAAAACAAGCAGCACAAGAGAAAAGCCCTGCACCAAAAGGTAGAGGAGACTACTTGTTTATTTACCAACAGTACAAAAACAACCTCTTCATCACACGCACTTGGTGAGGGACTGCTCTGTGCCTGAACCTGCTCTTAATCCAGATTGCAGCCTCAGGCTGGGAAACCTGAACAAAATAACCTTCTTGGTACATAGCAGGGTCTGTCAGTCCAAAATCTGGCCCCATGTGAGCAGCAAAGAAAAAGCACTGAGAGCTCACAAGGCTTGAAGAACAGAACAGACGCCGGCAAAAGGGAGGAGGTGGGGGAGGCTTTAATTGCATCTTTTCCATGTCAAGCTGGTTGGGGGTTTGAAGTGGGGTTAACATCAGCTTGAAGCAGCTGTAATTAGCAGTACAGTTTACCAAAGTACGGGCAGCCTGGAAACCCAAACTCACTCCAAGAGCTGTGCTGTGCAAAACGCTCCATTACTGCAGAGTTACTCCTCAGTAGATTTCCCTGTATTCTAGCCCAAAATATCTCAGGTGTGGGGGTGCGTGTGTGCTTCCCCACTTCCCTTGGGGGCCTGTGCACATGCTCGTAAGCCTCCAAAGGGTGGCTGGCGGATCAGGTTCCTGGTTTAGATTTTGTCCCGTCACTTTTAATCCTCCTGCAGAGCAGCTGCTGCTGGAGCCCTCAGGTCCCCGTAGGCTGCTCACGGGGCAAACGCTGCCAGCACGGAGCCGCTCCCCGTTACTCGGCCAAGCTGGTCGGATTCTGTGAGGTACAGCCTCTGAACTGCCGGTTAAACCAGCCCCAACTCCTAGAACAGGGCACCAGTACCAGGTTTCGATTTAATAGCGGGTCTGCCTCTGTTGGCACTGCATGAATAAACTGAAATTGCCCGTGCCAACCAAAGCAAAAGGTTACTTTCGCTTTGGTGTAAAAGCAAATAAAGAGGGAAAAAAAACCCATAACTGATTTTAGGCTTGGGCCTGCTGCATGTTTGAGGGCTATGGTAAGAAACGTAGGTTGTCTGCCTGGGAACCTGTAGTCCTAAACCGATTCCCATTTTGGGACCTGTCAGTGCTTTTGAGTCTCAAAGGAATTGTGTAGTCCATAGGTGAGAGAGAGAGAGAAGCCACAAGCAATGAATAAGAATGCAGACCAAGTTGAAAGCTGCTCTTAGAGCAACATGTCGGAACATCAATATAGAATAAATAACTCGGAAGCTGTTAAATTATTTAACCTGAGCCTACACCTACATGCATGTCCACGTTCGGGTACATATGCAACCACATAAGTATTTTCTGTGCATTCCCAATCAGGAGGAGGAGATGGATGACACACAGCCAGCTTCAGTGGGCTGGAAACAGTGGCACAAGTGCCACTACCTGGAAATGATCATCTGTAGCTATAGCAGAGGACACAGAGGGAAAGGATCAAAAAGGGATGTGCCACAGCAAGTGGATGCACACCAAAATCCAGATGGTGCAAATGGAGAGGTGTCTCTGTAGCATTTGAAGAATTTGATTGAATCACAAGTCACCTTGTGCTGTTGTTGAGAAACGCATCGTGTTGGGCTGGAGGAAGATGAGGATGGCCTAAAAGAGGCTTGTCACTCTTCCCTTCAGCTCAGAGGCATCAGGGCCCCAGCTGGATTTTGGGAGCTGTGGCTCTGTTGGAGGGGGTCCAGGGGAAAAATGACCCTAAGCCTAGAAAAACATGGCCTTAGAGGAAGGATTGGAACTAACAGGTTGTTTAAAAAAACCCAGTCTGTGGCAAGGCATGACAACACAAGGGATGAAAAGGGCAATAATAACTTTGCAGAGAGGACAAAAAGCTGACTCCGCACTGGGATGCAGACCAGATGATTTTAAAGCTACCTTTCGCCAATGCTAATGTTTATGTTTTAATAGCTCAGAAAGAGCAACCGAGGAAAAAAATTGTCTGCCGTGGTGGTTCCTTCCCAGCCGTCCCAGTGGGGAGCTGCTGCCACGTACAGTGCCGGCAGCACACACCGACAGGACCCGTGGGCTCGCCGAGCCGGGCACGGCAAGAGCACGTGGTGGGAACGATGGCCTGTGGAGACCTCTGGTCCCTGCTGCCCTCTCGTCCCAGTGCTGCTCCGCTGCCGCCAATACCCGGGCACAAAGCGGCTGAAGGCAAGGGACGGTGAGGACCGGGAGGGGAAAGCGGCACCAGTGACGCCGTTTAAAAATAATGGTTGGGAACTGCTGTTCTTGCAGAATATGAAGGATTCAAAGTGATGACAAAAATGAGGCAATATGTCTTTATCTGTTATTTCCTCTGCAGCCACTTGTGAGCTCAGTGAAGCAGCACCTCAGTGAAGCAAATTTTAAATATTTGTCCAACTTCTAAAAAATTACCCTGTCTGATTGATGAAGTGGTTGATTTTTGGAGAGCTGGCGAGGAGACTGGCAGAAATCCGTACTGCTTGTTCTCCCATCAGATACACCAAGGACGTGCTGACTCTGAGTTTGCATGGTGCTGTGGGTGAGCCCCAGCTGGCAGCTAAGTTCCCCCCAGCCGCTCGCTCACTCCCCCCAGTGGGATGGGGGAGAAAATCGGAAGGGTGAAAGTGTGAAAACTTGTGGGCTGAGATAAAGACAGTTCAATAGGTAAAGCAAAAGCTGTGCACACAAGCAAAGCAAAACCAGGAATTCATTCACCACTTCCCATTGGCAGGCAGGTGTTCAGCCATCTCCAGGAAAGCAGGGCTTCATCACGCGTTAACAATGACTTGGGAAGACAAATGCCATCACTCCGAACGTCCCCCCCTTCCTTTCTTCTTCCCCCAGCTTTATATGCTGAGCATGACACCATATGGTCTGGAATATCCCTTTGGTCAGTCGGGGTCAACTGTCCCGGCTGTGTCCCCTCCCAACCTCTTGTGCACCCCCAGCCTGCTTGCTGGTGGGGTGCGCTGGGAAGCAGAAAAGGCCTTGGCTCTGTGTAAGCGCTGCTCAGTGAGAACTAAAACATCCCTGTGTTATCAACACTGTTTTGGTCTCAAATCCAAAACATAGCCCCATACAAGCTGCTATGAAGAAAATTAACCCCATCCCAGCCAAAACCAGTACACATGGGAATCACAGTCTTCCCTCCCAGACCAACAGTAACAGCCGTAGGTCTGCAGCCCCCGTGGCCACGGCTAGGAAAATCAAATGCTGCAAAATCTACACACTAAAATAACTTACACCTTTTCTCTCTCTTTTTTTTTTATTCCAATCTCAGGTATCTTTGAAAACTCAAGGCTTGTGATAATGGGAATTGTGTGCTCTTTGTATTTCCTCTACCTTACTTATGGTTCTTCCTTGCAAAAGGAAAACCAGTTATCAAGACTGAGTGTAGTGCAACTATTTAACCTCTTCCTAAATTGTAACAATGCTCAGTTTCTAACTGTTCCTGATGTCATATGGCATGTGTGATGCCCAGGGTCATCCCCATTCACATTTCACAGAGGAGAGTCCTTGCTCTTCCTCCAGATTACATCTGATGGGGGGGAGAGGACTTACTTCATCCCACAGGGTCATCTAGCAGCTGAACAGCTGAGCATCAGCCGCTCACCTAGGCTTCCTCAATGGTCAAAAAAGAGAAAAAGCACATCTACAAGGCAAGATCCATCACCTGTTTTGGGATGGGGATGAATCGCCCTCGGGCAAATTTGTCTTTGATGTTCATAGCCAAGACATAGATGATTACCTTTTGGAAGGACAAGGCCAGGCCAGGTGATTGCCACTGTCAGGGACAACCACTAGCTGAATGTCCCAAAAGAGGAACAGCCACTCTTAATTTAATCATGAGTCTTTTTGCCGGCGATGTGATCTTAATGGCTCAGTTGCTGGTATCACATAGCTATGTGGGAATCTGCTTTCATTAAAAGAAAAGTTTTCCCTCCTGGCCATTGAATACTTGAAAATGTCAACCTTCTGTTTACCAAAAACATATGTGCACATACGCACTCACACCAGCTAGGCAGTATCCCAGTGTAGTTATTTTTAAAGACACTTAATGAGTTTTGGCTGACCCAGCACATAATTTCTGAGGTTGCATTTCAAGGGTTGTTATGGTGAAAAGGTATAAGACGAAAGCAGAAGGTTTGGACGGACTGAGCTCCTCAAACAATGCATTGGTGCAGCAGAATGGTCCCCTACATGTGTACACCTCTGGTGACAGAGGACTTGGAGCTGCACTGATTGACTTCTCCATTTTGCAAAGCCACACTACAGCCCCATTGCTTTACCTCAGCCTGTAGGAGATCAGAGAGATCTGTAAAAATGGTGATCAGGTTGCGAGGATAAATGTTGCTATTGTGAGAGCTAGATCTGCAGGCAAAACCTCCTGTCAAGACAGGACAGACGTGACTACAGCTGGGGAAAAGAAGTGTGTGAGAAAGGACACAGTGGAGGGTCTGAAACTAAGAAATTTCATGGAAAGAGAGAAAACCACTTGTGATTCCTGGGATGGGCAAGGTGTGCATTTGACTGGAAAAAGACTGGGGACTTGAGGATTCATGCGTGAGGCCAACTAGGGTTCTGGATCATGAGGGATCATGAGGACAGTGGTTTGTAGCAGCTCCTTTTTTTGGGAACAGCCTGCAGGATTCACAAAAAGAGAAGCAAACCACTGTTGTTCCCTGGGAATACCTCTGAAATCATGTGTATGTCCTGTGCCAAGCAGGCACACAGCCATCCTCCTGTGAGGAGGAGGATGGCCAGCATTACATTTTAATAACCGGTCCATGTGTTTTGGAGGGTGGGGCCCATCTTGCCTCCAGAGGCTGTTTTCTTTGAGGATAATGCTTTTCAAACTGGTGGGGGTTCTCTTATGCAGGGGATTATATCTACTAAAACAAAGCTAAAAGAGAGCAGTTGGGGAAATATGTCATGATTATTCATAAAGGCCAATTAAAAAAATGTTTTTAGTGACTTAATTCTCTCTTAGTGAGTGTGGTTGTTGGATCCATGCTTTGTTTTGATTCAGATGGTATCTGCAGCAGGGTGAATCACTTGAACTGAAGCCCTGAGCTTTTGAAATACCAACTTTTCTTTAGGGAAGCAGAAAAATAGAGCCAAAATTTAAATTCAGCTGATTAAAATAAGCAGTTTAAAAATACCTGCTTAAAAGTTCTGGTGTATTGTAACCTCTCAACTTATTAAAGCCAAGAAAAACCAGCTTTTGGACAGGCTGTTTTAACAAATATGCAGGTCCTTAAACTGCTTTGAAATCTCATGACTTTCCAAATGTAGACTTTGGGGCTGGGAGGTGGGATGGGAAAGTTAGCAGAAGGCAATGTCTACCTTTCTTGAAGTGTGTCTTTAGTTTTTACACAAGAGAAAAATGATGTTGAAGGCTTATAGGTACTGCTTTGACCCAACCAAGCACAAACCGGGTAAGACCGAGGCCTACAACAGCCTTTAGCACCACACATGGCTTTCCCAGCCTACCAAGGGCCATGTTCTAGGAAAACCTTCATCTTTATTACCTAGGGACAGGGGATGCTGGTGGCATTTTGCCTGCTGGTGTGCTACTGACAAATTAAAAAAGAATTAATATTACTAAAAGATTATTTTTCCCTTACCCAGTAGCGTAACACACCGAAATAAGTCCTGTTCACTCGCCTGAGAGCTTAAGTGCAGGAAATGCAGTGCTGTCTCTTACGCAGCACCATTATTAGGGTACAGCAGGTAGAAAGACGGCCTTGACATACTTGTTAATGCTGCCTTGAGCCCTCTCCCCACACCGTGGTTTTCATGAGGTTTCAGAGCAGCGAAACACAGCAGGGAACGGGGTTACTGGCTCTGACCACACCAGGCATCGGCACCACTCGCCGCGGGCCGCCGCGTTCCTCCCTTGCTCAAGGGTGATGCAGCTGAGAGCACACCACGGCTGCCCTCTCCCAGCCCAGCCCTGCGGGACTCGAGCTGGGAGGATTCAAAGCTGCTTTTCTGTTTTATTTTTCTTCAGCAATGCATTGGCAGTGGTGTAGCCCCAATTGCAGCTGTAGTCACACAGACACAAGGACCCCGGTACTCATTCCTGAGTTTCTGTATGGCAACTAGTAGTTACCCCAGTATAAGGAGATAAAGGGACTTATACCATTGTACTGTGGTATATAAGGTAAGTTATTAGATACAGGCACATACATACATAAATACATGTATGTGTATACTATGTACATTACACCATACAGGAGTGGTGAATGCACCATACTCTGAACACAGGCAAGGGTA
Source organism: Harpia harpyja (assembly GCF_026419915.1). Classification (NCBI taxonomy): domain Eukaryota; kingdom Metazoa; phylum Chordata; class Aves; order Accipitriformes; family Accipitridae; genus Harpia; species Harpia harpyja. Next base: position 41,807,480 of record NC_068947.1, read on the forward strand.
GCCTTATTTTGCAACCAGCGATGGTACATCAGCTTGGAAAACAAGGAAAGAGATGGTTAATCAGATCTTTTCTTTTTCACTGTGCATTGGCTTCACTCCAATAGCTTGCAGGCTTTATTAATGGACTTTATTAAAAGCCTAACCCTTCTCTCCACTCGGCTAAAGGCTGAGAAGCCCCTAATGCATGGTCCTGAAGGGAAACCTTCAGCAGAAACCGAGAAAGCAAACTCAACAGCCCAACCAGATATTTTAAGGGCCAAAACTATGGTTTCCACCCCAGGAGAGCTTCTACCTACAACAAGCTATACAGAGAGCTTTCCTTGGCCATCATGGAAAGGTGGAAAGACCTCCTCCAGCAGGGTCTAGAGCATCAGCCAGGCTTCCCACCATCAGGGCCAGGGGCGTGCAGGCTGGGCAGCACGAGCTGGCATCACCCCACCGGCAGCACACGTGGTTTTTGGGTTTCCCTGACCTCTGGTGTGACCCCAAAGAGGGATGCCCAGGCGGGATGCCTGCAGCAGTCGTGCGATGCCGGCTTGCTTGGCAGCTGTACTGCAAAGGCTTGGGCAAGGGAAGAGTATCTGCGCTGCCACCCCAGCTGTAGCTACTCCCTGTTAGCTGTAAAAATTACACTATGAAAAGCAAGCAATTACTCAAAACTGGTAAATTAAAAGTGTATCTGTAGATGTAAGTTATATTTTATTCAAGTCAAAGTCTACCTAATATTGCTGCAGCTATGCAGTGTTTGGTAAGCTGCAAGGAAGGTACACAGACATTTTGAAGGATTCCAGCAGAATGTGAATGCTGCAGAATAACATAAGCTTTTCTAAGAGGTGTGAAAGCATCAAGTCTCAGAAGAAGAGGGCAGAGCAGCAGATATTTGTAAAGGTAGCCAGCGGAACAGAAGAAGCACAGGCTTGGGGCTGGCCAGTAGCCAAAAGCAACAAAAGGGAAGAATTTGCTGAATTTGCAAGGGTAGAAGAGGGGAATTAAAGCACAAAATCTATGGCAAAAATAACCATATCCTATAGCTTCCCCCAAATGAAGGAAAAACCAACGATGCCACAGAAGTGACCGAAACCAAGAAGCTGAAGGTATTTATGGAAATCCCTGTGCCCTGGGAGTTTGTAAATGATGTAACTCCATCCTGAAAAAGGGCAAGTAACAAATCAGTTTCTGACATGTCCCACACCCCATCCTTGCGCACACGCACCACCAAGCTGGTGCTAGACCAGAGACGTGGTCCAGATATAAACCTTTTTTATCTTTTAAATGGGACCTGTGAGTGTTCTTTTTTCCTCCATTTTTCCTAGATAGGCTCATCATCACAGTGTGTCATTTTTTTTGTAAATGGCAAACCATGGTTGCTTTTCAGCTAGCTTGTAGCAGGGGGAGTATTTTATCTGAGTCACCAGAGCCATCTGTTTTAGACAAGTATTTTAGTGAATGATCTCTCCCTTATAGTTATACAATTTCTTTATTCTCCTGTTTAAGGATTAATTACGTGAAGAAGAAGGCAGGGTGGCCTCTCGCTGGCTCGCTCACCCTCCCTCCATGAGCACCTGCTGGCATTAAACCATGTGCCTCACCCAACTTCAGCACCACCAAATATTAAAATGGTCTGTGAACAGATTTTCAAGCTGGATTAGAACTATGGATTAAAGTTTAAAAAGAAACATTTTTGGCTTGCTGGACAGTTGCAAACAACTTCTCTTCAGTTCCCTACAGATTGCTCGGAGTATAAGAACATCATGTGGAGATGGGGGTTCCTCAAAACATTGACCCATGCCTGCTTCCTGCAGCACTTGGACATCGTTCAAGGTTCACAACCAATGTTTCCTCAGTATGGCAAGTTCCTCCCCTCCTTGCAAGGGGTTTGGGTGACTTCAGCCTCAACTCCTTCCCTTGGTTCCCACTATCGGTGGTGTTCCTTCCCCTTCTCCTTTCTGCCCGTCCATCAAACCCCAAGTGAAACAGCCTCCACAGTGCACGTGTCGGGGTGGCTTCCCCTCGTGGTTGGCAGCGTGAGACTTGGCACCATCCTCTCCCATACCATGCTGCAAGCAAGACTGGTGCCGCTGGGCTAGCCACCTTCCTCGTGTCCCTCCACACATGGCTGTGTAGGGTGGGTGGCTTCAGCCCAACTGGGCTTCTGGCCCCAAACTCGCTGCAGCGCCAGGCCAATGCCCAGGCTCCCGGCAGCGGTTTTGGCCGAGGCCAGTGGGGAAGTTGGGGCACACAGGGTTTCTGTTGGCAACCTCTTGTCACCCATAGCCATGACCATGCCCATCACGTGTCAGAGACCAGCAGTCCCTGGGATGTGGCACGCCATGGTGGCCAGCCTGGTTACAGGCCTTTACAGCCTTGGGATATTGTTTAATAGGATGGTTTTTTTTAAAAAAAAAAAATCCACTTGTGCTGGTTAGTGGTGGTGGTACACATTGTGTCTCCACCACCACCCCTGCCATTCTCACACAGCACCAGAATAGCAAATATTTGAGCTGATAAAACTATTTGATCTGATAAAAACTTTCCACAGGAGCATAAAGCAGTTTTAGTTAGAAATAACATTTTCTTTGCAAAGCAATAGACCGGCTGGAGGAAAAGCATCTGTTTCAGAGACTTCTGCATTTATTGCCTTAGCAGTGCTTGAGACCCTGTGCGCATTAACACCATGTGGATGCAGAAGGAAAAGAGCCCAAACTTGCAGCTGAAGACCCTGCAGTGACGTGGTCCTAGCGGAGACACCACCGCTGCTCTCGCTCAACCCATGTTACCCGAGGCACGCAGCCCCAGCCGCCGGTGCCTTGCTCCCCGCTTGCACACCAGCCACCAGCCCCCGGCACGTGGAGGCATGAGGCTCCTGGGAAGGAGCCAGAGAAAATGCTGGGGTTTTTTGTCATGGGCCAGCATTTGCCCTCAGTTTCCACACAGCTCAAAGCTGGCTCTGCGTGGAGATATGTTTGTCTTCCCCTTTCTGCAGCACAGCCTGCACTTAAAAACAGGGATGTGCGCACCCCGCTGAGGTGTGTGAGGTTGGACTTTCACCTGCACTTGCTCCCCTTCGCACCCACAGGTGGGTGACACTGCTCTGGTGGCTTAGCAGTGCTCCAGGACGGGTGCCTGAGCCGAGGCGGGCTCTCCCCAAGGTTCCTCTCCCTCCCCGGTAGCCAGCAAGGCGAAGCAGCACAATGAGGTCAGTCGTGGGTAAAAGTCATTTTTCAAATGGCTCATTAGCAAGTAATTTGCTGCAATGGACTAGATAAGACAGCTGAGTCGCTGACTCTGTATTGAAATTTCAGGGGTTTTACATACAACTAGGTGTAGTCTGTCTGTCTGTCCCCATGCCCATGCACCGAAGATCCCCAGCGCACGCGTGGCTGGAAGCTGTCCAAAGGAGGATCCCGTATGTCCCCTTTAGGGCTGGCTTGCGTTTGGCATGCCTGGCCCAGACCTGCCAGGTTATTAAATGACAGAAGAAAATTAATGCACATGCATCACTGTCACCCCCCTTTGCAGCAGAGGAGGACGTCACCACAGCAGCTGATCCAACATCACACAACTCCTCCAAACCAGCAGACCCAGGAGGAGATGAATTGAGCCAAAGCACTAGTGAGTGCACCAGTTTAACAGCAAATCTGGTGTGACTTGGTGGTTGCACAGGGTCCCTGGGGTTTGGGTGGGATTAAGCCACCCTTACTGGGTATTTTGGACTGGTTCCACTGTGCTTGCCTATGATAACCTGAAAATTGTTAGTGTGGACATCAGGACTGGGCTTGTTTATGTTTCAGTTTTGTACTACATAGATTTAACAGTGCCTTGTTGTGGCTTAGCTTGAAACAGCACCTAATCAGTGTAAACTGTATGGATGTAAGCAGATCTGAAACCACGATGTGAGTGTACTCACCCAAGTATATACTACTTGAAAAGCATTGGTGTTTGCCTGGGTCTGCAGGAGACCGATGATCTACGGGCACACTGGGCCTTCGGAGAGTCTGAGAACCATTGAATTTGCTAAATAACTAAAATTTATAGAAAGCTTTGGATGAGGCTGCATAATTTTTAATGATTCTGTGCTGATTTTAGTCTCATCTGGAAGGTGCTCAATAGCACTTTCCTCTCCCAGCAACTCTCGGGTACTTCCAGGAGTGTCACACCTGATGTTTGATGCTGCTCTCAGAAGCATGACCCCTAAATCTCGATTGCAGCATCAAAACCCAATGAAACTACAGCTAAGCCTAAGAGCTTGGCCTCTTTATGCCACGCTTACACCTCGAGCATTTTACTCGGGAGAGGCTCCACTCGGGCCACAGCTCCCTCCATAGGGCTGCTGGTAATTATTTGCATTATCATCAAATGCTGTAGCTGAACTATGCCTGTACCAGCCAGCCAAAGTCTTTTCATGTTCAGCCTGGATCACGTCATCGGCTGAAACAAGTCTGGGGAATAGAGAAGAGGGTGAAATAAACTGGTTTACATGAAAATGAGCAGTGCCAGTTTGACAGCTCTCAAGACTTGGAGCAACACTGGTGAGACCTGAGAAATATCCGGCATCTCCCCAGGCTTGCAGCAATTTAAACTGACGTGGGAAGGACGCTCCCCACCCCCACCCCCAGCGCTCTGGGTAATGGAAGGTGGTTTACCTTCAGTGGCTGGTTATAAAAAGGAAAAATAAAAGGAAAAGCTGCCTCAGAATCAAATATCTTTTGAGGAACACTCTGCTTAACAAAGAGGAGCCATTGGAGGCACTCTTGAAGTCAAACATTTTGGGGAGCTAGAGCCGACTGCAGGGACAGAGCCAGGGCCAGGGTAAATCTCTGCAGTAAGATACACCTGCAAGCAGGCGGTAGCTCAGTGCCACAAGGCCTGGTACCTTGGACAAACTTGTTTTGGGCAGTCTTGACATTATTTCAGCTTGTGTTTTGCTGTAAGAGAAAATTGCCTGACTGTTGCCTAACTTGCTTTTAGCTTTAGCTTTGCTTTGTGCAAGGAAATGACAGCAAGGGTTTGTCAGACTCTTACCATGCAAGTGATCATTGCGTAACTACACTTGCAAACAAATGAAAAAAAAAAGGAAAGACTGCTCAACCAGACTGCTTAAAATGTGTAAAAAAAAAAAAGCCTCCAATGGGCTCTTGACCAAGGAGGAAGAAACCCCATCGTCGATGTCCTTCTCCTGGCACAGAAACAGGAATGTAGAATGCCATACCAATGCACTGAAAGGGTAAAATAATAAAAAATTAGCAGTCATTAGATAATTGGGATTATGAATTTCAGTAACATGGTAACTGAATTAATAGAACCTGTTGGGTTTTATTTCAATTAGACTGGCAAGGCTTTGTTAGACCATGAATATACTTGTTGCTCCATGTAGCGGATGTGGTTCCTCAGCCCACGTAAATTGAATTAAACTTGTGTAGCACAGCAAAGCAGAAGAGCGTTCCATCAGAGTACCTTTTCCATCACAGAACCTTTTTTGACCAGGCCTAGGAGAAAATTGTGGGGTCAAGTGCATCAGCTAGGGAGCAGGAAAAAGCAAGCAGCGTTGTCTTTCATATCCTTCTATTAAGTAAGTAAGTAAGTGGCTCGATCAGATGAGTCCTGCTCTACATGATGACGAACCTTGCCAGTGCTAACACCAACACGCAGAAAATGGGACTAGGAGTTGGAGCGGGGGCAGGCAGGAGGGGTGGTGGCACACTGCAGGGATGGGGATTTACACCCATTGCAGCTCTGCAGTCCTGGCCTTTGAAGGCATAAACCTTCCAGCAGGATTACTCAACTCCCACCGGGGATTTTCCCCTTTCCCCTTCCCTTTTCCTTTTTTCCCCCATGCAGACATCCCCAGCTGTGCTGCAGGGCATCTGCCCCTACCTCCAAGTTTATCGTTTAAATCATCTTCGTCACTGGTGCTTTTCCAGAGCTGTTGTACGCAGCCCCGGTGCTTTCGGAAGAAGAAAGCAAAGCACATTGGAAACAGGTGGTAGTAGTGGCTGTGTGCCCTGGGGGGCAGCAGCAGTGGGGCAGCTGCTGACTGTGAGCCTCTGCATGCCTGTGCTCTGCATGTTTATTTAAGGAAAATATTGAAGTTGAGAGTTTGCAAAAATGTCAGAGGGATAAGCATGTCTAATTCCTATTAAAATAAACAGGAACTAGACATCCAGCCAGCTGGGGGAAAAAGAAAAGGAAAAGGACATTAAACACTTGGCTAAAGCTGTAGTGATGAATCAACCATACTCCAGCCCCCAAAGGATGAATCAAGTACATCACTAATCCAGACTTTTCTAGCAACTAAAATTTGCCTTAAATGTCCATGTGTTATGAATACACCACTTTTTTCAGTAACATGCAAAACAAGGGAATAATTACATTACACATAAATACACATGAATATTTTCCATTAGCCTTTAAAGGACCTGGTATTAAAAAGATCTTTACTGGATGTCACTCAATTATACAAATAATCTGGAGATTTAGAAACCAAAACCGGGGGACAGGCCAGGCCAATTTCTCATGTGGCAAAACTCCACTGACTGCGAGTGCATTTAGGGCACGGTAGTGAAAGCATTCCCCCCCAGGAACAAAAGGAATGAGAAAATACTGGGGAAAACTAAATCCCCTCCAACAGCCGCCTGGTGTGCTGCCTTCCTGCCATGTGGCTGTAGCTTTTACATCAAACCTGCCATCACCGTTAACGGCACCTGTTGAAAAGACCCAACAGCTAATGAAGAGACCAGCGACACATCATCAGACAATGAAACATTCAGGCGATAAATACAGGGCTATTGACAGAGGTCTGGGTTTCTATATCTCTGTTTTCATGCAGGGGGGCTCCAGATCCCCCCGGCCAAGTGATTTATGGGCTCCAGATTGAAAGCAGCTCTGTTCTGCCCGCCCCGTGCAAATCGCAGATCAAAGGCAACCATCTCTGGGGTGGATGATGGCGAACGTGGTGCGGTCCAAAACTGGCTTGTGAGAAACAGGGAAACCAGAAGAGCCGAAAGGAGACATGAGTACCTGCACGCTGTTGCTGCCGTGCCATGACACTGTTTTTACCAGGGCTGCTGAGACGCCAGCATTTGGCGCAGCAGTTCCTCATCTTGAATACAGATGGCAAGTAAGTGATGGGAGGCTGCTTGTTTGCTAAAATGCCCAGACAAACTCCAGACTGGGAAGGACAAGCAGAGCAGCTACTGAGGCTTGGTGGCCTGCCAAATCAAACAACTCATGGGAAGGAGCTAAAAAAGAGACAACATTTCTATGTAACAACGCGTCTGGTAAAAATGCTCCATAAACAAAGCTGGTAGAGAGAAACTGATCTTTCCACCAGAGCTGGCTAGAGGGGATGCCACGGTCCACCCAGGCAAGGTCCCATTTGCACTTCTCCAACCCCTTCTTGGCGTGGCTGCCACAGGAGGTATGCTTTCAGCTCTGCAGTCACCACTCCAGCACGTCGGGACCACCGCCTGCCCGGAGGCACAGCCTTGGCCACCCCCAAACCTCCATCCGTGCTGCTACGGTGGGTGCCAGCCACCCACACCAGCAGGCTGGGCACACGCTTTAAGGGATAACATCCATGTTACACGCACACTGGTTCAGCGTCTCGCTGGCCAGGCTAACCCGTGGCAGTGCCCGCGCTCCTGCCAGCCATGACGCCCTCTCCATGAGCAGCTGCAGACCTTCTCCATCGAGGCGTTAGACCACGCACCGCCAGCTGCAGTACTTGACAGCGTACCACCACCAAAGGAGAGACGCGCACACCGCCAGGACAGGTGATCTGGCTTTTCAGTTCGCTTTGAATCCTGTGTCTTGCAGGCTGAGCCGTCCTTGCAGTTCTCCCAAAACTAACCCCTGAAAGCAATGGCACTCTAATGGAGTTACTCACCTTCGCCTCTTCGTTTGAGTGCTATAAATCATTAGCGTCAAGAAGGTGAGCTGCAGGAAGGAAAAAGGGCTCGTGTCCTCTGAAGGACCGGCCCACGCTGGACATGTCCACCCCACGACTTGTCACTTCCCGGGAAGGGCACTGGGTGCCCCGATATCCCTCCGGAGCAGCGGCAGCCTTGGCGAAAACCCGGCCTGCCTGGCTCCACGGCACGGCCCTGCGGGGAAACGCCTGCCAGCGGCCCGCGGGCTTTTCGGCAGAGGGGGACGCAGGAAGCCCTGTGGCGAAGGTCCTGAGATGGAGGCCCACCGCCGCCAAGGGAAGGCCTGAAGTCGCTTGAGGCTCCGGATGAGGAGGCTGGGAAAGGAGGGAGCACGTCCGCAAGCCCCAGGCCATGAGGCAGCGGCCGTGGTGGACAGGATCGCTGCCGGGAGCCGGGGCAGCGGTACCAGGCTGCGTGTGTGCACGTGTGTGTGTGTGTGTGTGTGTGTGCACGCACACGTGTGTGTGTGAGTGGTCTGGAGGGAGGGCTGGCTTGTAGCTCCCTGCCACGGAAAATGCAAACACAAAGACCAAGCCTTTGCATTTGCCAAGCTCTGGAGAACAGCAGTTACCGAGAGCCGGGGTAATCCGGACCCTGCTCTCAACAGCTGAACTTTCTTTTGCGACATCCTAAAAAAATAACCAACCCTGCACCAGCCGCTGACAGCTGATGCTTTATTACTGTTGTCTGAAAGAGACTTTGGCGGGTTACTGTGGCCCTCTGCTTGCTTTGCTTCCCAGCCTACAGCCCTTTCAGAAAGCTGATTTTGGGGGACCCCGCTTTCGAGGGACTCCGACACCTCCCTTTTCCTCCAGCCCTGGTGACACCCCTCTACCACCTGAGCTCTTTGCCACCCCTCGGGGCCGCGCAGCCCTGCGGCGCTGTGCCTGTGCCATGGGAGCCTGCCTGCGACAGCTGGTTTTGGGAAACCAGCCCTCGACGTCTATAGCGGCAACTCTTCCCGACCACCTCTTTCCAGAGAAGGAATTAAGTGTTTGGCATCACAAATGCCTCAGAAACAGAAGATTTTCACATCGCTTCAAACCCAAGCAACTCAGCTTACGTAGATCTACTTCTTCTTCTTTTTGTCTGCCATATGGGGGGGGAAAAAGGTTATAACCAGAGGCCCAAGTACCAGGTTTGCTTCCTTGTGCTCTGCACCCCGTGTCTGCCTAACGTGCCTCCTCATTACATGTCCTGGGAGGTTGGCACCGTTAAATCTCACTTAGTAACTAAAAGCAGCAAAAGTGCAGTAGGGCATTTTCAGAGCCCGTCCCGTCCCCCCCGTCGCCCGTCCCCCCCTCCCGCTGCTCATTAACTGCTGGAGACCCTGGGAGAAAACCCCTCTTCCCAGGCTAGTACAATTAGAGATTTCCCTTCCAAAGGGATGGCTGGCACTGACAATATTTGCGTTTGGTTTCCCCTTCCCCAACTCTATCTGAATAAAAAAGAATTGCTGAAAGTTTGCAGGCAAATTTCCTTTCCCAAGCATCCATGGTATTTTAAATCTCATGGTGTGCCATCAGGAGAAAAGGAGACTAGATATCAACCATTTATAGCATAGAAAGCTCAAGAAAGTTTAAGGAGTGAGACACATTAGTGAAAAAAAATCCATTCTCATTTAGCTAGGGAGAAATTAAGACCAGGAAAGGTGGAGCACTGCGGTTAAGATTTTACATCCATGAGCACTGCTGCCACTTAGGATTCCTCTCCATGCCTTGCAATATCAGGCTTTTAATTAAAGACTCTGGTCCCTAAGACAAGCAATTAAGTGCCAGCCCAAGTGTGCCTGCAAATCTATCTGAATGAACAATAGGAAGCTGATGAGATGCAGTAAGGGGGGGGGAGGAGGAGGATGATTTCTGCCCCAAATGGCTTGCAGTGCCTAGCTTTATTTTTTATTTAATTTTTAAATCAGAGGTTATCACCGCTGCTCAGTGACCCACAACCAAAGGTTCCCTTCGGTTATCAGACAACAAGGAAGCCGTTCGCTTTTCGCAGAGCAAGTCCAACGCAAGGTAGCACTTGCACGCCAGGTGCGTGGGCTGCCCTGTCCTGCTCTTGCAGCCAGCCCCCCCAAAGTCCCGGCGGTGCCGGCGCGGTGTACGGAGGCAGGCTGCGTTACGGGGTATGCACCTCCCTGCAACGCCCGCCAGGAGGAATGGGGTTTAAGCGATTTGACATGGGAACCTGGGTGCTGGTGTTTCCATCCCAGCAGCAGCCGTTTCCAAAAACACTAAAGTGACAGAAAACGAGCTCCCGGTGCCGGTAGCGACCTTCCACCAAGGAGGAGAAACGTGGTCGGTGCAAGCGTTTCACCACCACACACCACCGGTGGTTTTTGCTGCTCAAAGGGGGCCTGGCCAGCGCGGCCACGGGTCGGAAACGAGCCCCAGGTGTGGGTTCGTGGCTCGAGGGTCTTGTCCAACCCAGCCCCCATGCAGCAGGTAGAAAACGATGAGCTGCGATGATGCTCACACAGCTGAGACCCAGGGCTTGCAGGCTGAAACAGTGTCTGGTTTTTGCCCTAAACCAGTTGGTTTAATTAAAGATACCTCCCCGTAATCCTGCCAGACGCATGTCCTGAGACCACTGAGCCCATAACCAATGCTCCTACCCAAACCCACTGGGTTGTTACAGCCAAGGGACTGGTCATGCTCTGCCCCACTCTGCTTTCACCCAAAACAAGCGCGTCCGCACAGACTTTTGTCAGCCTTCGAATCAGCCTGAAAGCACTCTTTAGTCCACTGGGGTGCAAGACCTTCACTTTGGCAAGCTGGTTCAAAGCGTTCACCAAATGGTGAAACAAATTACAGAAAGGCACCGGTCTGCGGCTGAAGACGTGGGGTTTACCGAACCACAGCTTGTGGAGGAGCCTGGAGCACACCCAAGCCTTCCCTCCGCAAACCTGGAAGCATCTGCTGCCCGGGGCTTCCTCTGAGGACACAAGGCCCAGCACAAACACAAGATTCATTTTATTTGTACAAATGCTCCCTGTGACTGCCAGATGGACTAATCCGGAGAGAAAGGCATTAACCTCCCTAAGTAACCTGCAGCAACCCTTCTTTTCTTACATCTCATTTGTGCTGGCAAAAAAGCCTGTGACAGATCCAATTTGCACTATGGAGAAAAAAAACCCCATCAATCATAAATATGCCATAATAAGCAATTTTTAAAAGGAAAAAATATAAAATATAGACACATGCATATAAAATATGCTTCATAATTGAAGTTTTACTCCAGCACTCACTAGTTGCTGAATATAGATGTTGTGGGTTGTTGTACCCACTCAGAGCCGCCAGCTTTGCTGCTGCCTACATTACCAACTGATTTCTCCAGGTGGGATGTGCAAGTAAGGCCAAGTCCTGGTACAGGCACTTGAGGACACAGGAACAGTGTTTTAGGGGGTTATGGTCCAAGGGAGAAGCCCCACTGCTTAGAAATGGGAACCAGCTTTTATTCCTCTTTTTCCCCCACGATGCAGCTAGCACAGCAAGATGAAGCCAGACATTTCCTGGATGCAAGTCTCGGGTTCATCTTCTCTGTTGACGTCAAAACAAATTAAATAATCCTCTATATACTTTTATTAATGCAGAAAAGCACTTTTTTCCCAGCAGGAGGGGTGCGGATGGTAGAGGACCAAACTGGCGGTTTGTGCTGTTCAAGGGGTCATGCTGTATTCCCGCTTCTAAACGAGGAAAGGACAGCCCGAAAAAGAGCAGAAAATACTTGACTTGCTGAGCCCTTCGATTACGACCGCCTAAAATGAAGGTGTGTCCCCCTTGCCCCTGCATCCCCACCTAAACACACTGGTGAGGAGCCCCTCCACCCCCTGCAGCAGCCGCCCCCGACAAAAACCCACCTTGCGGTGCAGGGACCAGAGCGGTGCTCAGGCTGGAGCCCAAGTAGGGCTGCACGAATGCAAAACTGTAAAAATACTGTCACGTTTGCAACTGCCACCATTTAGAGCATCAGCATCCAGTAAGCAATTCAATGATTTTAAATTACCAGTGAGTATGGATTAAGGTTTTCCAGCGGCTCCGCCACGTGTATATATGTGTAGTATGCACACACGTGCCCATGCAAAAACCAGAAAAATAGGTGAAGGTCAGAACTGAAGCAAAAAAATTCCATTTGACTTACAAATGAGAGTTTTTTACTGCTTTTGGGGAAACTTTCTTGCACAGGCAGTGCCACCATTTCAACTTTTGCTTCAGGGTGGAACGGGGAAAAATAAACACCGGAAAATGGTGTTGACTGACGCAGGCTGAGTTTTTTAGCAGCTTCATCTCCCCAGACGCCAAAGCTGTTTGTTTCTTACGAGATTTAGCAGGAAGCGGCTTTGCTGTCTTACACCCCGGCCCCCGAGGCGCCGCAGAGGAGCGGGGCCACGTGCCCACGTCCCGGCTCCCGCAGAAGGACTGGCTTCGTCAGGTGAGCGACCTGGACCAGGTAAGTTCGGGCCATCTGACACGAGCACGAGCACGAGGACGTGCCGGGGAGCGGTGTTTCGGCACACGCTGCCTGCGTGTGTAGCTGCTGAGGACGGACGATGCCTCGCCTGGCGTGCGGGAAGGCATGGAGCGACCCTCCCGTTCCTAGCCAGGCTGTGGACGCGAGCCGGGTGTGTGCGCCGAGCTCTGCCGATCTCCGTACTTCGGGGTAAAAACCCGGCACTGCTGGAGCACCAGGCTGTTGAGAGAGCCAGAAGCTGCCCGTGACAGTGAGGGTATCTGCCGCTGTCACCGCTGTCCGTGCTGGAGAAGCAAAGAGGGTTGTTGGGTGAAATTAGAAGGTAATTTTGGTCTCTTCTGTCAGGTGGCTGGAGACAGGACAAGAGGAAATGGCCTCAAGTTGAGGCAAGGGAGATTTAGGTTAGATATTAGGAAAAATTTCTTTACTGAGAGGGTTGTCAGGCATTGGAACAGGCTGCCCAGGGAAGTGGTTGAGTCACCATCCCTGGAGGTATTCAAAAAGCGAGTGGACAGGGTACTCCAGGGCATGGTTTAGGGGGCATGGTTGGACTTGATGATCTTGAAGGTCTTTTCCAACCGCAATGATTCTATGATTCTATGATTCTATGATTCTAATTGATTTGCAGTAATTGATCTGTGGCCACGCAGTCTCCTCACGTCCTTAGGGATGGCTAGGAAGCAAGGCTATGACTGCTCCTGGTTGCAGCTCCGTCCTTTTCGGCAGGAAACGCCAGGTTTTTGTCTTGGGTGCTTGCCCGGACCCTGCCTTGTCATGGGAGAGGTGCCAGCCGCGGCTGGAGAGCTGTCCTCCTGCCAGGCAGCAGCCACAACTCCACCGTCCGGCCTCCACCGACACGGACTGCCCCGTAATGGACAATTAAGAAGCACACCACTTGGCTTCAAAACATACAATATACTTTATTGCCTGCTAGATAATCAAAGTGAGGAGTAAACACCATAGCTGGAAAAAGCAGAAAAGGACCAGGAGAAGGAAAAGAATATCCAGTCACCAAACAAGTTATCAGGCAATAAACCATACACAATATAAATAATCTGTTTCCCAAACCACTAAATCTTTATTTTGCTAATGGCCATTATATGGTTAATTATCAGTAGTAAAATCTCTGGATTTCCTTTTCTACACAGCATTAGTAGTAAGAAATATATAAGGGACTCTGCAGAAAGCAATACAAAGGAGTTATATACACAGGCACCTTCTGTGGAGCAAGAACAGAACTTCATCTAATAAGGAAGGGCTATCTACAAACCAGAAGACCATGGTAATACAATATTAGCTCAGACTCAGTTTAGCTGCAGCCTTTCCACAAGGTAGGCTAGCCAACTTATGTATACATATATATTTTAATATAGATATATATAGAGATTTATTATTTTAAAAATAATGTGAACTACCTGTAGTTCCTAGACTAATTTTAAAGAGGCAGTGTACCTTTTCGAAGCTTCGTTTCAGGAAGTATATTAAAAATGGTATATAAAAGACTAGCAGACCCAAGCTCACATATCAACTTCTGATATATTCCCTCCAAATTTTTTTCTAATGCTATAGCTGCCATCCGCATTGACAGCAATGCTTTTAGTCATCTGGATTGCTATTTATGTTGCTGTAATTGCTACCACTAAGTTTACTGGATAATAGTGTTAGTAATTGTTGATTATAAATAGCAATAATGCTGCAGTACACTGTCAAAGCCTGGCCGAGTTATGAAGATCTAGTCTGTATGTGCATGCAGAGTTTTGTTGTTTAATCTAAAAGAATATTTCTCAGTCAAAGTGCTTCCCCTGCCAACCCCCCCACATTGTTCAAACCACTTTGCAAGGGCTCCTCTCTCTAAGGAAGATGTGATGCCTCTCACCCCACACAAAACTCTCAGCTGTCCTTCACGCGTCCATCCATCCATCCATCCATCCATCCATCCAATTTTATTTTTAGGGCATAACCCTTCCCTCTCCCACAGCCAGTGTCCTGAGGGCTACTAAATATGACTTATTAAAATTAAAACCAACTATTTGAGGAAATGCCTTTAACACATTTTGGGCCAGATCTCTAGGTGGGCTATTTCGGCCTCACGCTCCCCACAGCAGGCAGGCAGCGGAGCGCTGCCTGTTGCTGCTGCCCAAGAGCCGAGCCCAAGCCACTGAGCAGGGGACGGGGAAGGGAGAGACGTTTGCTGGGGACACTGTTAGGACCCAGCGAGACCAAGGGTGCCTTTTGTGCCACCCATTTCCAGTCTGCTCCCTGTTTGCATCTTGGGGTCCACTCGCAATGGTAAAGCGGGGGCATGCACGAGCAGATGGGCAGCACCTCTTCTGATGGGATTTTCTACTAAAAACAGGGATGGAGGGACAAGTGCCCTTTTGTAAACAATGTCATTTTGCTCTCAGTCCAACCCTCCCCAGGCTTTGCTGCTCACGAGGTGCTACATCACTTTTGTTTATGATGCAGACGTCACTTAACACACTCCTTGCCATAAGAGTTTCTAGGAGCCTCTTCCCAAATCAGTGATGACACCCTGCTATGCAGTCGCTCTATTTCAGGTACCACCCCGGTGGTGAGGAGCTGGGTTTGCATGAAGTGAGCAGCTCAGACCCAGGAAAGACCTGAAACAGCAGTGCAAGCATGGGGGTCTCCCACTCGGGCAGAAAACCCAGCGCAGTGAGATGGCCGGGCGGGCGGGAGGGATGTTTCTGTCTTTGGTTCTCTTTTCACACGTGCCCAGGTATCCCCCGCAGCCTGCAACGTTTCTGTGCGACGTGCCAAGCCAGGATCTGGCTCGTGTGACTCAGCACGGTCCCACCAGCACGAGGGACTGCTCTGCTCCCCCGGGACCACAGGCAGAAACGACCTCCAGTACAAGCACCGACATCTGACCAGAAGTGTACAACACACCTTCAACAGAAGCCATCTTTTGAGTACAGCACAAAACATGTATCAAGAAAAGCGTGGCAATAAATAAACTGTTCCCATAGTAATTCTGACATTTTGATAGGGGAGCTTAAAAATGGGTATTTTAAAGGATTCCCCGATGGAACAGGAGGTATTTGCAGTACTAAAGAATGAAGGATGGAGTGTATTTAAAAGCATACCTGTCATTAGTACCTGGCCAGGCAAACACATCCTTACTGAATTCAGCATTGCCCTCTACATCTTTGCTTACAAAACATTAAAGCTAGAAAATTCATGATGGATATTTCATAGTGACCTCAGAAGCAACCTTAGCTATCCAAGCAGCAGGTCTCCCTCTCTGCCTCATCCAGGTACCCTTCTGGAGCACACAGGTAAGTACTGCAAGAAGAGAGGCATGCAGCTAGAAGCTGACCTGTACGGTGCATGATGTAAATTCTTCTGAATTGGGAAAGCCACTGCGTACGGACGCTGTTTAAAACTCAGTCACTTCAGTCCCTGCATTGCCATCGGAGTATTACTTACTTATGTATCTGGACCTTGCTTTGCCCTTGGTGTTACACAGATGGACGTGCAAGCACAACAGAAGGGAAATGCCCCTTTTTTTAATATTTTGGTAAGAATTTTGTGCCTGCAAGGGGTACAGGATTGGTATTATTTTTCAATTCTGTTAGTAATTCCTGTTCAGCTCTACAGGACTCAAAGCACATGCTGATACTCAACCGCAGGGAAAATAAAAGAAGCACCCCGCTATGCTGGGAAGGAGAAAAAAAAAAGGCAAATTTTAGGAGGGAAGTACTTACACTGGATATAAAATCAACTAAAGATTCATCTTTACTGGCTGCTCTTGTGGTTTTTTGACTACTGAGGAAAAGGGTGTAATTTGGAAGTCATGCTCTGGTTAATCTGCTGCAAAGTGCAGCCTTTTTTGTTGCTTTTGACTCCACCACAACCTATTTTTGCTTATTCTGGGTAGGGTTGCTGGGGCTGTGCAGGAGTGAGGAAATCAGGGGGAGCACGAGGGATTAGGAGTCTATCGGAGCAGGAGAGAAACTGTGAAACATGGAGAAAACCACTCTTCCTTCTCCAGGCATTGCTGAAGATTATATTGATCACGAAAGCTGGGGACTGCTGAACATACTGGTTAATCTGCAACTGAAGTGCAGTTTGAGGCGCATCCACCCTATTTCATAGTTTGTGTGTGAAACCAGGAGGCAAAAACTCCTAGTGCCAGGCCATCCTTGCCAGGGTGATTACTGGGCTTGGGGAAAATCAGTTCATCACTTCCACACACTTTGTTTCCCCTTTTATAGTGCCATTTCTTCCACTCACAAGGTTGTTGAGGAAATTGCATTTTCTGAACTGCTCTGTTGTACCCGTTTCCTTTTTAGCCATGAAATGCTTTTTTTCTCAACACTCTGAGACTGCCAACTGCTGCAGGGGGTTGTCTGTGGAGATACCGCCCTTAAAAAGTCAGCCTTTGGTCGGCACGCAGTTGCACCGGGTTTCGTCAAAGGCTCTTACTGGAACTAGGTAGACTTGGGTCCCTCACTGATCTGTATTCCTTGCCATATCCATGCCCGTACCTGGGCCAGGCACCACCTGGAGCAAGCACCCACGGGAAGCCAACGTTTCTGGGGCCTCTGCATTGAGTCCTGCCTACGGTATCACTTATTTTGTTCAGCTGTTCAATACAGCGCCCAATCCCTGCTTTTTTTGGTTGCGTCTCCCCGGGTGTCAGTGCCCGGGTCCGCACCGCCACGAGGAGTGGCGTAAAGGGGGCCTTGGGGCCGCAACGGGCGGCACCTCTGCTGCCGCTGGCTGCTCTTCCTTGTTGGGATCGCAACGTCACGGACACGCACGGCCGGTGCTCAGCAGCACCCCAGCACCCCGTGCCGCCCTTGGCGGTGCCGCCGGCCCCCGCCACGGCAGCGCGGGGCCGACGAGGGGCTGCCGCGCGTTGCCGAAGGCGCTGACGCCGCTTGCCGCCGGAGTCCGGGGACTTTATCGTTGCCTCCCCCCGCCTCTGAGCTGCGTGGGGCCGCACAGAAGAGCAGGGCTGGTGGGACCCGGGGCTAGGTCCCAGCAGCGTGCCGGCACCGCCGGGGCGACCTTCGCCCGGTGCCTGGACCGTTAGTGTGGAAGAGGTTTGCCGACCCGTTTCTTGCAAGCCTACAACTTCTGCTGAGTGCAGTGAAACCCTGCCCTGGTGCCAGGCACAGCGACTGGGAGCGCAGGCAGGGAGCTTCCCCACAGCCCGGGACGGGCAGAAAATGAAGGCAATTGCACCCCTTGCTTGAGGGATGTGCTCTCCCCTTTGCTTCCCCATCGAATGCCTGTTCCCAGTAATGGGTATTCTGCACAGAGAAAAGCACCGTCTGTCCCTCCGAGACTCCTCGGCAAACTGTGGCATTGCCCCAGGTAAATCAGCACACTGTCAACAAGGGAGCGCACCGCTCTTGCTAACACACTGGACTTGCTCCATTAGTCTCCTAAGTGTTTCAAAATTATTCCACTAGTCCTGGTTTTGGAGCTGGAGAGAGTATCGCGGGTACAGCCATGGGTCCCCATCCCAAAGCGGAGACCCAGGGATGTCCTGGTCCCTGCGCTGCCAACACCATCGCGGGCAGCTTTTCCCACGTCTCCCCGGGAGAGGCTGGATCGGACACCAGGCAGGGACCTCGCTGTGAGCACAGGTGATGCCTCGCCAGCAGCATCCCACCAGAGGACAGCCAGGAAAATGCCTGTTTCCAAGCCCGGAGGCAGCTGAGAGAGGATGGCCGTAGAGCGAGGGCAGGCTCCGGCACCCGCCGGCTCACCAGCCTCTTGGCACAAGCACTGCCTAACAAAATCGATGCTGTTCTGCTTTGGTTTCCTCCTCACAATATGGCTTTAATGATGGACTCATAGTGTCTGAAAAGGGTACCGAGGAAAAAGCTGGCAAGCTGGGTTGTCTTGGGGTAGGTTTTTTTTTGTTGTTTGGTTTTCTGTTTTTTTACTGTCAGAACTCTGTAAAAAAAAATTAAAGGCAACTGCTAGATAGAAAACACAGCACGAGGAGAAAGGTCTCTTTGAACCTCTCTGGTATGGCTATTAACCATCAACCTGACACACCATTTGAAGGAAGAGATTTTCAAAGGCATAGAGGAGTCCTGTGGCTAGCAGTAAAGTTGGGCTGGTGCTCCTTGAAAATCTCGTCTCAGATTTTATCTGATCATTATTTCTAAGGTTGCATTTATAAAAACAGCTAAAATGCTTCTCTGTCTTAACATCTTTTGAGGACACTGTCTTTCTCTCCTATACCTTAAAATTTTTGCTTAGGCAGTGGGGGAATAAACCACCCTCAAAAAGTAAAGATCATCAAGCACTGGAAAAAACATCATGGGGAAATGGTTGAGTCTCCACTATTAAAGGCTTTTAAGGACAGGCTCAACACCCACCTGTCAGGTATGTGATAAGTACAGCTTAACCTGCCTTAGGGCAGAGAAACTCTCCAGCTGACGCCTCCAAGTCCCTTTTGGCCCTGTGACTTTGTGCCAAGTAAATACTGCCAAGATCTCATCCTGCCACGACCCAGGATGTGTTTAATATCCTGACTGGCTGCTCGGTTTTCTGCCTTGGCTTGCTGTTTGTCCAGGAACACACACAAGCTCTTCAGACATCCCATTAAAAGTCAGCTTACACCTTCCTCACAAACCATCAGAAGCCTGTCTACTGTTA
This sequence comes from Harpia harpyja, assembly GCF_026419915.1. Lineage (NCBI taxonomy): Eukaryota > Metazoa > Chordata > Aves > Accipitriformes > Accipitridae > Harpia > Harpia harpyja. Next base: position 41,826,526 of record NC_068947.1, read on the forward strand.
CAGTCCCCCTGGAAAGAAATGGGAGCAGCAAACAAAGAATAATGCAGAGAAATGTTCATCCTAACATTTCAAAAGCTGCCATGGAAAGCTTTCCTTCAGCCTCTAATCGTCTTGAAAAATGTGGACCAAACTGTTGGCAAGTTGGTAACAAGCAAGAAAACCCCACACTGACAAGAATCACTGCATCTTTCAAATATCCTCTGCTGATCCTTGCCAACAGTTTGCATGGGTTGGGCATTCAAAGAGCAGCTGGTTTTTAAAATCTGCTACAAGTAGCCCAAAGAATTACCTGGTTCACATGAAACATGACCCTGCCTCAAAAAAAAAAAAAAAAAAAGTCAAGCTACGAGCCTGGGACATTTTAAACAGGCACTCGCAAACATTGATATGAAACGCCATTAGGAAATACCAACGCTACTGAGATGATGATTTGTGACATTGCATTTCACGTAATACGATTGCCCGAAGCTGACCTCACACACGGAGCTCCTCTCAGCTGACTTAGGGTGCACAATTAATATAACAACATTCATAGCAATCAACCTACAAGGAATGAAAAGAAGCGAATAAGCAGCAGCAGAAGCAGCAGCACCAGTCTGCCACGCTCACCTATGGATGGCCGTGGGAATCCATCTGTTTACCATTTCTGCAGCGAACAGTTACTTTAGCAGCTTGCTGACCTGCCCTCACCATAGAAACGCGAGCAGAAAACACAGAATTTGATTTATGGAGATGCTAGCCTTTCCTATAGGCTTGTCTGCCCCCTGAATTATTTTTTTCCCCCCATTTATAAATTTCACATGGGTGAAAAAAGACCATCTAGTGACACATTTAATTATGAATGTCTACGGCATCCTTTCTGAATTCATGCTTCTGGATGAAATCAATGCCCAGCAACAATAATATGAGGATAAAAATGTCTTTGCATCAGCAATAACGCCATGTGCACAGGGCCTTGAGACCACAGTATTTCAAGGAGACGGCCAGAGATTACAACAGCAAGTATCAGGCGCTGCTGCAGCCAGCATGAAATCTTTGACCATAACAACTCAAAACCACAGAGAACTGCTCACCCGACACAAGCTCTGTCACACACAGTGCCTAGGACAGCTTTCAAACAGCAGCAGGCGAAAGATACAGAAATTAAAAGCAACATTTTACTGGCTGACAAGACAGACAGAGCAACAGCCCTTGCTCGATACGTGAATCCTGCAAGTGCAACTCTCACTGCAGCGGGCGCAGAGGGGGGTCTGTCCGCACCCTTCGGCTGCCATCCCCATCCGATCCGTTCGGATGCAGTGGGGCTGCTGTGCCGCGTTTCCCGATGGCCAGCGCGTCTTCTCCAAAGGCAAAGCAATGATGCTTCACGTAAACGTGGTCCTGATCCCGCAGGCTTCCCCCACGCATACCTGTTGGCTTAGGTGAGGCTATACGGGCAAGGTAGCTGGAAAAGCCGGTATTACATTTATGTGATCTGAAGGTTTCTTCATCAGTTATGGAGAAAGAAAATTGAGTTGTCTGGGGACTTTTTTTTTCCCTCTAAGAAAGAAATTTAGAAATGTGGTAAGAGTTTTATTTTGCAAGTTAAGGCTTAGTATGAGTTAATGCGAATGTCGTAGGTCTAATAGGCAGTGCTGAAGGGGGTTTTGGTTTGTTTTTTAAAAAAAGCATGTGACTTCAAGGTACATTAGTTGCTATAACAAGCCATGCGCTAAAAAATGAAGCAGGCCAAATCCTCATAAACTCTGAATCTATTCTCAAAAATAAACTGTTAGGAGGAGGAAATAATTCATCGTATTTCAAAAGCCTGCTGGGTTCCTGATGCTGGTGCTGCTTGGGCTTTCCTACAAAAACTAACCAGTTCTTATTTTTAAACAGCTTTTATGCTGCTTATGCCCCTCCTATCTTGATGGCAACAGATTTCCAATGGCTGAGATTTATGGGACGGTGGTTTGATGCTGAAGGCAGCTGCACATTCCAGACATGCCACCACGTCCTCCCACAAGCACTGCCAAGTGTGACAGGCCAGTGCTGCCAAGGGGCTCCCACCTAGGTCTGAGGCAACGCGTGGCATCTAAAAAATGACAGCCACCATTTTCTGTTTATTTGAAGATTGTTAAACGAACTGTATTTGTGGTTTTATTAATCAAAAGGAGTAAAAAATTACTTATCTTGCAAAGCACTTGGAGTGTTTCCTGAATGGTCCAAAAGCCCAGACATTTTTATTTAAGAATACAATTTTATCTCATTATTAAAGATGTTTTTAAATCCCTGCTGGCAACCCTTGACTCTCAATTATAGAATCACTTTGCCAAGGTGGAACAGCACACATCTATTTTTTGTGTAGGTTTTTAAAATTAATTGCAGTTGTAACAGAGTCTGTGAATATTAAACTACTGCTTTTATATTGATTCTTACGTATGATGGTGTTTTCATGGTCGTCACACATGAAACACATACCATGAGTACAACTCTCACAAATTAGTTCTTTCAAAAATGCATCTGCATATATGCTATCTGTGTGAAAATACTAAAATAAGGACCTAGCCCTACAGATAACCCGGACATTATTGTTCTTCTAACCACCTGATGACAAGGTATGGCAGGTACATTTTGCCATCAGGTAGATACAGGAATCTGTAAAACATACGTACACTTTCTCCTCACTCATTTGTAAGAAACCAAGCGCACAGTGCACGCTGTGTGAGTAGGGCGGCTGTCACAGCTCATGGCAGCAAACATCGTGTATTCCGGGCAGTTTTAAATACAAGCCATAAAAGACTGAATGGATCCTGTCGCTATGTGTGTACGGATGCAACCGAGTACAATTCTGCTTCACCTTTACAAGGACTTTTTACGAGCACCCTCTATTTCTGCTGTTCCCAGAGCCTGGCCCGAGCAAAGCAGCCAGTGCCCTAAGGACAGACGGCCTTTTCCCTGTGCGCTCCTGCAGCACTGAGGGCAACGCAGTCCGTCCAAGCGACTTGCTCAGGCTTGCCAGCGCTGCCACTCTAACACCCGCACCCTGTCCTCCGAAGCAGGCAGTAACTGCACCCGGCCACCCAAGGAGGCGATCCTGGGGGACCTCGCTGGTTACCGATTTGCTGCCTTAAATCTACAGTGGGGCTGCTGCCCCTGCCAGGGGACACCGCTGTTGTGCCAAGTATCGCTATACTACAGCTGCGACTGATCTAGGCACCCGTGACCATCTTTAGAGCCAGAGGTAAGTTAAAAATGCCGAGGAGCAGAAAACCAACGAACAGCAAAAGCTCAGGACGAGCAGCACGGCAACGAAGGCTCCCGCCGCAGCAACCCTCAGAATCCCTCTGGCAAAAGCACACCGTGCCAGCGACAGCGTGCTGGACTCAGTGAATCAAATGGGTCTTAAACACAGCTGTCCTGACGTTTAAACCATAGGCTTTTTTGTTTTTTCCTCATGCAAGTCAGCACAATTACGCTGCAAACCTGTGCCGACACCTGCCAACAGCCTGGCTCCTAGGTCTGCAATCATACGTCGTGTATGTCCTACATCTTATGAGATCTAGCATTTGCATACGGCATTCTTTAGCAACGCTTCATCCCCAAGAGATTCCCTTGCTGATGTGGATTTCTGTATGAGAATTAAGTAGTTACCTTCACTTTAAAAGACACCAGAGCTGAAATAACTATATCCTAAATATGGTACACTACAGATAGTTACTAGCAAAAATGTTTTGAAAAAAATTATGGACCGAGATTAAACAGTCACATAGCGAATGCTTCCCTCCGTTACTTTCCAGGGTAAAACTATGCCTTGTGCCAGCCAAGCACAATGTATTTTCTTGAAACACAGTAGGAAGAATTTTCTTAAGCACCGATTAAAATGATGATGAGCACTTGGTATTATTTATGACATACATGCAGGGAAGCACTCGTTAGCAACACTTATGCCATGTGCCAAATACATCTGTCATCTAGAAGTGAATGGGATGGTTTAGAACTGCATCACACCTCAAGGAGCTCACATATTACTTCTGACTGAAAAATTATCGCTACAGTCACTGAAGCAAAACACAGCATCCATTCCAAGCCACAGACTAGAACTGCAATTTCTCCTTTTTTTTTTTTTTTTTTTTTTAGACCAGTTGGCAAACCTCACTCTTGAAATGGGAACCTCTTGGAAGACAACGAAATAGTCCATCTGCTGCGATGGTAATTTCCCTGCCACCTTACTTCCATTAGAAAACACTGCTCTTCAAAACAAAAGGAATCTCAGCTTTGTTGCCATAACCCGTCAATCTCTGCACACAATTTACATAGCTGCTCTAACTAAAGACACATTACACTCCTCACTCTCAAACTACCGCCTACTGAAACCTGGAAGTTCATGAAGGTCCGACTTTACCGTCGAGTTCCCAGCTGGGTTTGTTTCATTTTGTTTTACAAAAGTGCATCTGAGCAGCTGCGGGCAAGAAGTGATCCCAGCGGCACAGACAAGGTTGCTGTGGCACAGATATACTTTGCTATCCTGAAGGGGAGAGGCTGGGAGGCTTGTGGCCACAGAGCCTCCCTCTGCCAGGGCCCTGCTTCATGACAAACGCCACAACTGGGAGTCCCAGAAAGGTTCACCCACGGGCAAGAACGGGTCTTTGACCGACCCAGCGAGGACCAAATCAGATGGAACAGCTCGGAATGGAACAGGGAACTGTCTGTCAGACAGAGACGTGCAATGAATTTGCTTCAAATGACATCATCCTGACCTATGCTAACAGCAATGGTGTGCTGCAAATCCTCTGAATCAAAGTCACTAGTTATGCAAGAACGAATATGCACCAACTCAAGATCCCAGGTTTATTGTAACATGCATAGCTCAGAGCTAGCACTGCAGAAAGACTTCGTGGCATTACAAAAGCCACTATTACAGGAGAGTGACACCAAACCCAAGTATCTTAAATTCCTGACAGATTGGGACTATCTGACTTCCAAATTCTCCTTAACTCCTGAAAGATGGTAAGACATTTTAATAATCCACACTGATAAGACAGCAGCATTTAGAGGGCCCGAATTAGAACAGAAACCCCATTATCGTAAATTTTCCGAGGTTGTTATCTGAAATACTAGACCTTGAAACTTTTGGCAACATGCTGTTGAGTCTTAAGACCTCCTGCAGCAGTATCATTTTTAGAATCTCACTCATGAAAACATCTAGGAATCAAGATTTTTCATACTAGGAAAGCCTGAAATGAGATCATAACTCTAGGTGTTGACCAGGTATTAAGGGAACCCACCCAGACCCTGGAAGGAAGGAAATTGATGCTCAGACTGACCTGACTGGAGCCTGATGGTCTGCCATGACTGGAAAGCCTTTGGTGGGCCAGATATCGAAGATGTACTCCAAATACTTCTTTTGGATTGGAAGGACATCTCCTGAGAGCTCCATTTTTTTTCTTCCCCCCCTTTTTTTCTTAAACTGGATGTTGTTTGATGGCAACACTGGCCTTCTCTTAGGGTGCAATAAATGCACCCGACACTCTCAATGTCAATTCTCCATATCCAAACACTAAGGTAATAAAAATAATAAACAAAATGCTACAGAGTGGATTAAAGTATTAGGTGTTCGCATTCAGAAAATTACACTTCAATGCTAAACCTGACATTCTGACTCAACTGGTTTGATTTTTTTTTTTTCCTTGTTTCATGGGCTGACAAATAGGCTGAAGTGCTGCTCTATATGGAATAAACTTTTTGTACCTCTTTATAAAGGCTGGCTTTTCAACTGGAGCATCAGCTGCTGTTGCGACAGCTATATCTTGTGCTAGCTTACTTCTGCTGAAGATCGAACGTTATCTTGTCCTATCAGAAAGTAACCAATGAAGCCTAGCTGAAATCTAGAGTACATTTTAAATACAACTGTATTAGAGCTCAATTTCCTACTGTTGCTGTGCCAAGAACAGTCCACAAAAAGAAGCTGACACTGAATAGATGGTAGGCGTTGTATCTTACAGGTTTTATTTCTGAAAACAAAACAAAACAGAACTTTGCAGCAGATATAGGAACGCATCTTGTATTTTGTTATAAAGTGCCAGTGTCCTACTGAAGAAGCGACAGATTCACAAGCTGGTATATAGCATGGTTATGGTATGCTCAAGTATACTTTGTGTCTCACTTAATGTTCTCACATTGTAGGGGAAAAAAAGTCTGTTTGAAAGCAGGGTTAGCTGCATTTTAAAAAACTCCAGGATGAACAATGAAAAGGACCCAACAAATGGTATCGAGGGGAGAACGTCGGAGGGCTCGGCAGAAGCGCGGCGCTTGAGGAGGATGATGCCTTTCCACCCCATGTTTTTCCAGAAGTATTAGTGGAAATTTATCTTACCTGACAGTTAAGAAAATGTCAGTATAATGCCGCGCAGCTGCAAGAAGCAATGCGAGAGCGAGCTGGGTACGAAACCAGATCTAGATGCACCGAGAGTGAGCTGAATTCAGGTCTTTTGTGGGAAGAACAAAACGAGAGCAGATGAGAAAAGATGGGAGTTCGAGGAATGAAGATGACGGTTTTAAGATAATTTGGTAATAAAAAAACCCGAATAATGACTTCAGTGTCCCTGACTGGGCATACTATACTGAGAATATACATTTCTTAAGATTTCTTCCAGCTTTTTTTGCTCACTGAATCAGAGCTTTTCTCCCCCTTCCCCAAGTATGACCTTTACATGGCCTTTAACGCTGAAGCGCTTCCATTCCTGGTGTTTCTTTGCAGACATACTGACACATACCCAGTGAAGGCAGTGCAAGATTGCATACATTTCTTCTTCCCTGAGTAAATGGCACATAGTTAAAAAAAAAACAACCTAAAGGCTTCCCTTCTGCTACTTTTGACTCAGAGACCGGAGCTCTGCTCCCATGTGAACAACCGGTGTCTACTGGCTTCATGCAGTCTGTGCTTGGAGAAGTCTTCTGTGATCAGAAAAATACACTGCAATCAAGGAGGCTTCAGGCATCCAAGGACAGGAAAAGAGAAGATTCCCAACAGTCTGATTTTCATGCCTCAAGAGGGTAAAATACATGGGCAGAACAGAGTCCTGGTTTAAATAAGTTTCCAAAGTAGTGAGGACCTTTATGTTTAAACACTGATGACACTTGCTACTTATGTCTAATAAAGAATCAATTTCTGAGTAACTTCTCTTAGTGTCCAAAGACCGAAAACATAGCAAGGGCTCTTCACGTGAGATGACTTCTTGTATACTTGTGTGGACTGTAAATGAGCTTCCCAATTGTGCAAAGACAAAATCGAAAAAAACAAAGCGGATACCTGGAAAGCTCAGGAGAAAAGGCCAACTTTTCTCCCACAGCCTAACCGCACTGAGTCCTGGCTCTCTCTGTCCCACAGCCTCTGGCTTTATGCTGATTTAAATCCATTGAATTCTGGGGCACTTGCATGGGTCTATGGATCTTTTGAAAAATGTCAACAGTGCTGAACCAGGCTCAGATGTTTTTAAAAATAAAATGGAAGCTCCTATTATAGGTATGTGTAAGCAAGATCAAATGGGCAGAAGTTCTTTGCAAAATATGTGACATCTTTACAGTCATTGTGTACAAGTTGAATGGACGATCTGACAGGATACTACAGCTTACAGTTCTGAGGATCCATCTCTGGCTTTTGGCATCTTCCATTTCCAGGTGGAAAACAAGCTTGTTTCTTTTTAAGTATAAAAAAGCCAACAAATTCATACTGTAGCTAAAACCAAATTCTGCAAATACTGCTAACTCAGCCATATGTTAAAGTAAACAACCATTTGATAGTAAAGCAGGTGAAGTATCAAAGAAGCTCCGTTTGAATAGTATTTATTTGCAATCATTAGTTTTAAATGGGAAACTGTTTACAGGCACACACTAGATAACCAAAATAGAATGAACATAAAGAAATCTATTTGAAGGTCCTTATCAAATATTTCAAATATTTTATTAAATACTTTATTCAGTTTCATTATCACAGTTTAATGTACTTTAGCATGTTATACACATGACTTAACATGTGCTCTTAAAAAAATATCAAATTAGAGGGTTTTGAAGAAAGTATGACATTCTATAAATGTACTTATTGACTTTTAACTACACACATCTAAGAAGGCAGTAGCTCTGTTATACCATTGATGGAGATGAACTATTGTAAGGCATGTTTACACCAAGCTTTGGAGAGAATAAAGCCAAATACTGGGTCAAACTTCAGTGGAATTATGTGTGAGAATAAAAGTTGAAGGATTGGGCTCTAGGAAGAAAGATCATAGCAAACCAGTTGTGTTAAAACTGTCAACAGATATTGGTTATTAAAAGCAAGCACTGCTGAGAAAGAAGGTTTTCGTAGCATTCAGGTCAGCAGGATCTGTGTTTTTTTTCAGGTGTGATTTTCAAAAATCACACCTTATGGTGTAATGTGAAGGAAGGAGACTGAAATCTAGCAAGAAAGTTGGAAAACTATGGTCTGAGAAACCTCATGTTGTTTCATGACCTAACACGGGAACACTTTTGTACAGAGAACATGTTGCAAGTCACTGCACTCTGATGTGTGTGTGTATGCATATGTATACACAGATGCAGACACATGCACATATATGCCTCTCTTCCTCTTGTCACTTTCAAAGCCCCAACCACTGATTAAAGTGTAGCAGTGTGTGTGGGAAAATAAGGTTTCAGTTGTAAGGGTGAAAAGAGTAGATCAGACCATTACCTTGGGAAGCCTGGTTAGTTAGCCTGTACAGATGTGTTTTGTTCCAGTGGAGTACAGCGTGGGTCTGCTGGTATGTGGTAACAGTCCAGACCCAGAAACTACAATATAATTCTTTGGAAGAACTCAATAAATGTTAAGCTATTTGCAGTCTTTTTTAAAATTCCATGTCAACGAAGGCCCTAGGTCACAATGACGTGCCTCCCCCAGGAACATCACGCAAGCCCAAGCTTAACTCCAAGAGCGTAGTGGTCCATAATCGGGGCTCCTGCACTGTCACAGTGCAAACAACAATGCTGGCCCTTAAGTAAAGAGGGTTTTCAGCGTAAGCTTAGGTGTGTTGCTGAGTGGAAATCTCATGTCAAGTCTTCCTAGATTTCTGCCTTAGAAGAATTAGTGGGGGAGCATAAAATACACATCCATCTCATAAGCTTCTTCAAAGTTGTCAATTCAGTAGAAAATACTGAGTATACAAATGACTATAATAGTACTTAAGTGAGAGCATAAACCTCACTGCGCCTTTTTGTTGGGGAATTCAGGGGAGGAGGCAAGTAACTCTTTCACAGCCTAAATGTACTCGTTCACGGCGCTCAGTGTCCTGAAGTGCCTCAGCATCCTGGCAGCTGTAGGTGACAGTTCCACAATACGTACAAGGTAAGGAGAATGCCACAAGTATTACAAATCATGGCAAAGATACCTAGGAGCTCTAGAACCTATCAAACAAGCACGACAAACAAACAGCATCTAATGGATAACGTAAGGTATACAACACACAAGTTGCACAGTTACGTTTCCTTGCGAAATCAGGATTGCAAATGTAAACTCCAGAATAAGTTCAAGAGCAGCATTTGGCTTACTGCGTCACCTCTGGCAGTATCTGAAGTCTACCACCCCATGAGCACTGCATTTTCTGCTGTTACAAAAACCGATCTCACTGAACCACCTAGAGCTAGCAGGCCCACATCCTGCAACCCATATGACTATGGCAGAGGTTAAACAAAAATGCTCCAGCAACATAGTTTGGCTACCACTGTATATTCAGCCTTTACGTTGTCTGCACTATATAAACGTTGCTCTTGGAAAGTAAAGCACACAGTGATATACAAATGGTATCAATGGCTGAAAAGATTACACAATCAAGCCTGAAAGCAAATGGAAGTTAACGAAAGTAGTCTTTTAGGAGAGGTAGCCATATTAGACTCAGCGTTCAAAAAAGGGAGTGCACTCAAAGGGTCAACATACATTATAGTCTCTTGTAGACCCATCATGTTTTTGTTTTTCCTACATTATTTTTTTGCAGAATGTACACACCCAGGCACACACACATACATTCACATATATATACATCTATCTTTTTTCCCTAATTCCCCTTTGTTGCCATAACGTTGCCATACTGAGAACAAAGGCCAGCTTTCCTTTCATCCCCTCAGCTGTCCCGTGTCTACAACTGTTGCCTTCAGTCTGTTCAGTATCAGTACAGTAGCTAAACAGGCAGTGGAAATTAAAACTGCTTCAATTTAATGTCCTGTTCCAAAAGACAGCATCCAATCTATAAGGCATGCCCTCGTTCTGATATGAGTTACAACTCTCTCGGGTTTCTACTTGATACAAACTGCAGAGAGCTTTTCAGCCTTGTGCTACAAAGGCAGCTTTCACCCAAATAATAAAGACCAAAGCTGGAATTTAAACACCACAAGTTCACACACTTCTAGCAGTCCCTTGTTCCTGTGCCCCTTTCCAACAACGCTTATCACTTTATTTTCAAAAGTCATGCACAAATGCTATAAAATAGAAACCCAAACTACCAAGAAGTCTCTTGCTCATGACTTTGGGATATTGTATTAGTATAAAAGAGCATTCAGTCATCTTAAATAAATATATTCTATTTCTGAAATCACAGCACATTCAAGGGGTAGTTACTGCCATAAGCAGAGCATTAAGTAATCTCCATAGATGTTTTTAGAATGATAGCATCATTTAGGTTGGAAAATCCGAGTTTTGATTGATTTGGTCTAATATCTGGAAAACAGCCTACTGTGGGGATAAGAATCTGCATCTCAAATGTTCTGCAGACATTTTTCCCATAGTTGTATACAGTACTAGGACAATTAAGAAGATATTACAGTAATTTTCTCCCAGCTGCTTAGATCTGTAGCTTCGGCTACGACAATGTATTTTGTATACCTCAAAACTACATATGAAGTATCAAAGATCACTAAATAAATAAAAGCCAAGGAAAACTGGGACAGTACTGCATTTTACACTTGAGACAAGATTCCCCCCCTCCCATGGATAAGTCACAGAGGACAACTACGGTAAATGCTTTTCTTTTTTTTTTTAAAGAAAGATTTATACACAGGTTCAGATCCAGAAAATAATGTGAAATGCATAAATATCAATAGCTTTAGCTAAGTTAAAATGGGTTCAGTAAAGTATGATACAACATATTCAGAATAAACAAAGCAGAAAAGCATCATATTTTGGTTTGCTTGAGATATACATAAGGTGCAACAATTTCTTCTCTAGAGGCATTTGTGGACAATGTGTTAACGGGTAACAGTGTTTGCTGGTATACTGAAGTACACACAATAGCAATAAGATTTTCCAAAACAAAAGCAGCTGAAATTAATAAAAATTAAAACAAAACAAACAAGGAAAAAACCCAACCCCAATACAGTAAGATATTGGTCTGAAATTTTTGTTGTGCTAACAGACTTTGTTACCTGAAAATACTGATACCCCTTCTAGTAGATTCAGGGAAAATTCTAGCTACTGAAATCAAGACATCACTCAGAGAACCAACAAAGGCAAATGCCTAGTGAACTATAAAGCTTTGCAGGATTTCTGCTACTCTCAGTGCCTAATCGCTTAAAAATTAAGCATATCTACAAAAAGGTTTATAAGTATCTGAAAACAGTCATATCCAGTAAACTGACCCAACCCTACCCCCTCTCTAAGGGAAAGTCAAGGAAAAGCAGATCAAGTAAGATATTAATTCATATAGAAAAAAGTAATTTTCTGTTTCTTTTAAAAAAGGTACCATTAATATACAGAAATATCTTCAGGAACAATATTGAAATTTAAATTGAGGAAGGATGGGGTGCTTTGACAAAAATATATCTACTCTAAAGGTTTCTAGAGAAATAAGTTAGTACCATTGTCAACGTGAACGGCCTGCACTGTAACATATTTGGATTTCAGCTAATTATAAAGTGGTCCAAAACTCCAACAGCCACCTTGCTGTGACCCAACAGTTTTAAGTCTTTTAAATTTTTCCTGTCTTGTTAAAATAACTTATAAAACTTTAATAAAATCTTATTAAAAATACTGCCACAGGCTGCAATGGCATTCTAGGGGCTCTTAGTCATATATTCACCTGAATTTTTAAAAAGCCTTTTCACTGACTCATTGGCTTATGAATTTTGTTGTTCTTTTGTTGTTCCCTTCTTCCAACACATGCATCCTCGATGGTGCTGTTTCAGTGACACTTCCCCAGCTACCTGTCTTTAATCCTTTGTTACAACTCATGTGGTATGTTGTATATTGTTTCCTGACACTGAACCAAAGACTTTCACTTAACTAGAACAATGAAAGGCTAAACCTAGCAAGCATTAATAGAGTTACTGTCCATATGGCTATTACATCAAATTAGTTATAAAATAACCCCAAAACACGTTATCAATTCAGTCAAGTATAAATAAGAATGCCTGATAGAATGATGTAAACTCGCATCATTTAAAGACTTAACTCCAAGAACTTAAAACTCAATCTAATACTATCAAAAGTTCAGCCGGTATGACGAAGACTAATAGAAAATTATTGCTGGAGTCCAATTTGGTAAATTGTTGTGCTACAATGCAAAAAGTAGGGAAACATCTTGTGCTATAGAAGAAGTACCCTGTTGAATTTGTAGCTTTAGATCAATTACTAATGATGGTTTTGCATCTATTGGTAGGAATCAATGCTTGGTTGTAGAATAGTGTAAGTCAAGATAGTGAATATAACAGGCCAAGTGATACACTTTGCCTGCTTTTGGGATGTATTTATGAGAGCAAAACACAAAAATTCAACATAAGCAAAGACAGAAACTGGCAGATGGATCTGTTTGGTAGTCTGAATTCAGTGAAACGTTACTCTTCGGTTGTAGTTTATCTGTATACGATTTGCCACTTTACCAACACAAACTGTAATTGGCCCTGTATGCAAACTCTGAAGCTGATTTGGACTGTGCATAGTAACTACAACAATGCCAGTGTCTGTAAAATGCAAAAGGTATGTGTATTGGTGTATATGTATATCGAAAAGTCACGGTTTTAGGTTTTTCAGAATGGTGAAATAATACTAAGGTCACTTTTGAAAAACACATTTGCAGTACTTTTTGTTTACAGGAAAGTTTCACCAAGTCGCTCAGGTATCTATGCAAAAATAAAGGAACCCTCCAAGGCATGAAAGACAAGTCAATTATCTGCAGTATTTTCTTTTCCATACAACACTCCTTTTTCTAATGCACAACATCCTGCTTATTCAAAGCTAAATTAAAAAGAAACAAACCCAAACATAGCCTGTCAGAATTTTTGCCAGTAAACTCTACCACTCCGGTGGCAAATATAAAAGTGCAGAACATCTGGACCACATGGCTGCCCAAACATCGCTAACAATGGTACATCTGTCCAGGCTGCCTTGAGTTCTCTGGAACAGGTTTTAAATTCATTCTACAATATAAACGTAGGCATAACCTATTAATATAAACCATCTTAGAACTTAAATCTTCATGTACAAAAATGACTAAGAATATCTAATAATAACTAGTGCAGTGCGTCAGTGTTTTTGTTGTTGTTGGTTTTTTTTTTTTTTTTTCATTTTCATTTAGAATAACTAGGTATTATATGAAACTAGTTGCCGTACTCTCTGGTTGGTAAAAGAGATGCTGTGTGAGCTAACAGTAAAGGCAGCCTTTTTCACACCAACCACCTATTTACTGTTTAAAAGCCTTCAATAGAAAGCAAGCTCTGGGATCATTCCATTTCTGTTCATTAATAGACAATTAATATCACCCTCCTACATACTGGGTTCCGATTTGAGGACCTGGCCCAAGTTGCTAACATCTGGCTTCCAGTGAATTCTGGGCCACTCAGAACAATAAGCACTTGCTTGCAGTCTATAGTTTCCATCATATGGACTGACTAGCTTCCCTTGGTAAAGACAAGGCTAGGATATTAGGTAAAGCACAATGTTTTACAATAAAGTGGAGCTTCACTGGTCAGCGCAGGAAATAAGCACTGGAGCCTGAGACATTTCATTTGGCTGTCCGTCATGTGGGAGAGGTGTGGCCCTCTGACTTCTGCAAAAGAAGAAAAGAAAAGCCACCCATCATTATTTGGAGCACTGGAGGTGCTTTTATCAGACCAGAAAGGATGGAAAGCTGCACATGATATGATTTAACATCCAACATTACAGCACCGTAACCCCCTGCTGCTACAGATGCCCACATACTGCTGTTACACGCTCTTTTTAGAGGTATTCCTGCAACAGTAACACAATATCCTAAGGGCAACCTGCAATGCAATGCAAAGTCAGGCAAAACCAAGACATGATGGTATTTGACTAGACAAAACAAAATGCATGGCTGAAGAGTAAGTTAAGAGCGCACAAATGCTGTTACTCATTTTGTAAGGGAGTGACTTCAGCCCTCAGAAGCGGAAAGTGCAGCTCATGTGTGGCAAAAGAAGGTAAGTGCACAGAGGCCTGTGTCATGTTAAAGCGAGTCAATAGCCAGCTTTTAAGCAATATGGAAATATACCCAACAGCAGAGTTGCACATTGGGATTATTCCAAGTTTCATGACTTAACACTTCATCAGCCCAGCACAACATCTCTTTCATTACTACAGCAGCATTAATTTACAAATGATCCCCTGGCACGGGGTATCATAAAAATAAACTGCGCCAGAATTATGTGCTGGAAATCAACATCAATCATTGTAGCAGATGGTCTTGGGAGAGCTCCTTTGCAGCTCGTCTTTTAAAATACATACACAAAGCACGTCACTGCCTGTTATCTAATCTCACAAGTCAGGTTCTATTTTTGTTACAGTATGTGTCACTTGCAGCAATGAAAATCTGGGGCCCACTTCTTATTTACGCAAGGGCCACTTTACCTCACAGCTAAGACCCCAGCAGAAATGGAGGTACTAATGTGCTTCGCACAACCGGAGTGCAATGAAGTGGCCTTTGCACAAAATGCAGCTCAGGCTTACAGCACTTAACTGGGGTATGCTCAAGGTAAATAAAGCTAAATAGAAGCCTTCAACTGAAAACCACGCTGTCACTTCCAGATAAGCTCTAATTACAGTTAAAAAAGAGTTTGGCTTCCACGGCTCAAGGCTCTGTAGAATTATTTAATAATTAAATTCAGACACTGAAAAAACACATCAAGCAAACCTCTAATGCTGTTCTTTTCATTTCTGGCTATTTACAAATAAAGAACTGAGTTGCAAAAGATAACAAACAGTCGACAGTAGAAATGAGAGGAGCATCTAGCCCATCAGTTTTAGTTTTCTGTTTTGACTTCCATTTGCCAAACCTGCGAGAGCTATGGCTAAGTTTCTACTCGGAAAGAGTCCTCCCCTGTTGTCATTTCCCCCCGGGGTGATTACAAGATGGAGTTTGCAACAGTTGCTGGACATTTGCTGGTTTGGTGTTTTCAGGCCTCGTGGAAGGTGCTGCATTAATCTAGCAGCATCATCATGATGAGATGACAAAAGGTGGGAGTATTAAAGACAGACCCAAGCAGAAGGCTATGTAAAACATTAGCTCACTTCAATATGGACAAGAGGAGGACAAGAACTCTTAGAGGAACAAAGAGGGAAAAACCACAGCGAAGCGAATCCTGTTGTTCTTGTGCAATTCTGGTCAGTGTTAACGGAAATCAATGAAACCACAAGGGTGTGAGCGGGAGCAGAGCTTAGCACAGCACTTCCCCAAGTCTCACTTCGTGGCTTCTGACCACAGAAGATGACAGAAACGAGTTCAGCCTTTTGCTGTTTTAATGGCAGACACTTGTTTTGCAAGGCTGGGATGAAAGGCCAGGCTGACTGCAGTGTGAAAACACTTCTCACCCAAAACAACATTGCTTAAGCAAGACAACAGCTTCTCCAGAGAAGAGCTAGCAGGCTGGGTTCACCTGACTTTTTTTCTTGTAGGGTCCCTGAGCTTCTAAAAAGCCTTTCAATGTTTGATGCACAGCCTGAATACAGAGGACTGGGTTGGTCGATGGGGGCCATGAGATCAACAGTAAACTGAGTTTGTGAATGGTTTCATCAACTGTTGCCTCGTGGAGTTTCTTAGGCAGCCAGCAATCTGTCAAATGCCATTTGCTGAGGCTGTGATTGTTTCAAACTGTCCCAGCGTTTCCTCACTGACTTTCCACTGCAGTAAAGGATGGGGTTTCACCTCCAATAAGCTGCAGCATCCAAGAACAATACTGGATAATTAAGAGCCAAGGAGGACTTGCTGTCACTGATCTCATCCCATCACAGGTCTAGGATGCAGGATCTGACCACGCTGAGCTGATCCAACAGACCTACATAACCTGCACATTCTCCACCTTATCTGTATAGATGGCCTACTTGGTAACTGAGAGGACCAACCCAAATATGACTTTCCATCACCCAGAATTGTTCTGCCCCATGACATTCTGCAGACGCTTTGCCTCCTACACAACAAGGCACAAGAGTAAAAATAACAAATTAGCTTCCTTCAGCCACGTTCAGCATGAAAACTTCAGCTGAAGTTATATGAAATTCTCTCCACAGTCTTAGGCCACTGAAAAATGCAAATCAGCATGCAATAGCTGTTTAAATCTGATGTTATCTGACAAATGGCACCTGATAATTAGAAACCCTCAATCAGTAGGTTCTCGAGAAACATATGAACCTGTTTATACACAAAAATTAGTAGGCAAGCTTACCAAGGAGGATCACTTTACTGACTACTGAAATAGATCACATTGTCATTTAGGTGAAGACTTAACACTACTAAGCAAGTGGTATAAAACAGACATTCATAGAAAGCTGTGGAAGAGGAAACACAGGCCAAATTAAACAGTCTGCAATTCACATGCTTTCTGAACAAGCTGGCAGCCACATACTACTCACTTAGACAACAAGGGGAAAAGAAAACCATACCTGTGTACGTTTTCCATGGCTGCTACTTCTGCCAGTGCAGCTAAGCTAAAAAATGCAGACACCGCTGGCATATCTGATGTAATACTATGATTTTCTTCTGTCTCTGCATTTCTGGAGCATTCACTGTTGCAATCTGTTTCTGCACTTGATGTTTTTTGAAGAGTACTTTGTGGCAGCTCTTTTGGCTTCTCCTCTGCAATAAAAGAAAGTTAAGCTTGCAAATCTACCACTTAAATTCACAGCAGCCCATTGATGCTAGTCTGGTGTTAACAGAATCTTCACCTTTAGGACTTCGATTTTGCAAGTGTAATCCAATTCATATTGCAACCTCTTCTGACCCAAGCTATTGGCAGAAGCACAGTACTAAGGTTTATGAAGCAGTTTACTGATTTTGCATTCAACTGAGTTTGATCTTTTAGGTCAGGCAAGAGAGCTTTTGTGTACATTTTAGATACAGAAGTCCCGAAAGATTATCTTAACTGCAGAGGACCCCTGCAAGGACTGTGGCATTGACTGTCATATTATGGAATTCATTTTTACATCCTATAAGTAGGTGCAGTGTCATTTCTTTGCTGGACTGGAAACATATTATGAAAGGTAACTGTTTTCCATTTCATTCTGTATCAGCTCTCAGTTCTTAGAGAGAAATATCCAGGGAGGGAAGACAGATTTGGCCATTCAAACCAAAAAAGTTGGCCATTATGGACTCACCGATTTCCCAGTTGATTGATACCTGCATTTTAAAGAATGACCTTTCTAAGCAGGTATGAAACCAAGCTAACTGAAAAATACTTCCCTGATGGGTTGCTCCTACTCCAAAACCTTCTCCAACCATTCAATTTTAGCAGATTTAAACTCTTAACTTCCTTACCCAGTGTCCCTCCCGCTGGTGACACTCCACCATCTGCTGTTCGGACAAGATGCGTGATCTTGGTTTTCCTTGCTTTCCTTTTCTGGCTGCCAACTAAAGGCTCATGCATCATTGCTGGCTCTGGAGTGTTTAGGGCAGATATAGAAATTTTATTCTTCCAGGCAGACTCACTGGAATTTCTGTCTTCTAAGAGTATGGCTGAAAGAGGACAAAAATGCAGTTTTACACATAGAATAATTCAGCTACTAGCTATGCTCATTTACCATTTTGCATCTATCTACATAAAGCGTTCCCTCACAGGTACTCAGAGCATAACCCATGGCAAGATATGATCTGAATGCTGCAGATATTTGCAGAAGAATAGTAGCATCAGCTCTTAAAGATATCCCAGGGGATTCAAGTTTCTAATATTTGTAAAGGAAACTGTGAGATGGGCAGTAGCTGTTTATACAGTAGTCTGTATAAAACACTCTGCAACAGAAGATGCCAGCAAGTAGCTGAGAGACAAATGTATTTAAGGAACAATAATGGTCCTCACGTAAGGTTATCTTAGCTCATAGATGGACTCAGAAGCAGAATTCAAAACTACTGACTAACCCCCAGTCTTCTCTCTATAGTCACTCTACGTCGTCTCCTCTAAGCAGAGGGAAATGCTGCCTTGTACAAAACAACAAACCTTAAAAAACACCCAGAAGGCAGCAAATACAAAAGCAGAACTGGATCACAGTTGAAGACAAGAATGCTAAAAAAAGAAAGTAAGCACAGAATAAAATACTGTGATGGAAATACTGCCTACATAAAGTCAGAGAGTGAGGAAGAATCGTTTGAATCGTTCTCAACAGTACCAGTGTTGGCGCTTCAAAGCAGCCTTCTGCCCTGAACTGGAAGATGATCACAAATTTTCACGCGACTGAACAGTCGCTTTAATCTTGTTCATGAAGAAACTGGTCAGACAGCAACCACAAAATGTATTTAAGCTTCCAAAGTCTGAGATCAGTGCATAGCCGTCAATCTGACACCACAGGGTATCACTAGTCCATAAATTCAATCTGGGACATCTTTTTTGCTCCTGTGATAGAATTATTATGAGGCCTACCCCATCTATGATCACCACAAGCTAGGGTCAGAAAGAGACTACAGGTAGCAAAGGGAATGCCCAAGTCATTTCTTCCAGATGCCCGTCTAACCCATTTTGAAATCGGGAGCACTCATGGCATCTGCACCAAGTCCTCAGGGAATTTTTTCCCAGTGCACTGCCATCCTGAGTAATTTCATTATTTTTTCCTAATGCCTACACCTCATCTCCCCTGCTGCATTTTCAACTCATTATTTTCTTTACCACCCGTCAGGTTATACCCCATCTCTTTGCCACAGTCCTTTAAATATTTCACAGCTGTTGCTGTGTCTACAGTTCGCTTTCTCTTCCCCGCAGTTTCTTTCAATCTTTTTTCCCGTTTTACAGATACATTTAAGACCCATTTGCTCACTTTCTGGGTGGCAGGACCAGCAAAAAATACATGCACAAAACTCAAGCTGGAGTGCTAACAACTGCTCTTTCAGAAGGGCTCAGCACTG
This sequence comes from Harpia harpyja, assembly GCF_026419915.1. Lineage (NCBI taxonomy): Eukaryota > Metazoa > Chordata > Aves > Accipitriformes > Accipitridae > Harpia > Harpia harpyja. The sequence goes on from NC_068947.1 coordinate 41,845,860, forward strand.
AACAAGACCAACCCCCTACACCGAGACTGGTTGTGTCACGCAGGAGCACCCAACTCCACAAACCGCACACAACAGCCAAGCAGTCTGCATGGACTTTGCCCTCTTTCATTTTAGTGTGTATTTACTGTTTATTTATTGTTGTTTTTTTAGATTTAATGAGCTTCCTATTCAAAGATATGGTTAATATAACCTCTATCTTTTGCTAGCTTCTTTAACTGTTAATTGTGAGAGGACGTGGACTGGGTGAAGAGAATAGCCTTAACACATTTTATCTTGTTAGCTGTTGCCCTTTGCTCTTTTGTTTTAAGTGGGAAGGCACCTTTTAATGTTTTATGGCATAAGAATACAATCAGATCTAGTACATATGTGTAGAAACATTTGGAAATGTTTCAAACCTTGATTTGTTTATGTTCTTAATTCACCTTCATATCTTCTCTTGTAAAACATTTTTGAACTTGTGCACGCTCTTTATTTTGAAGAAAAGCACACAGCTTCAACTAGCTTTTCTCAGTGTTTACCTATAGCTGCTAACCTTTCCAGAGCAGAGCTATGCTGTAAAACTTTTTGTAAAGAGAGCAAGAAGAATCACAAGAAAAGATCAGCCCCATAACAGTCCAATTCAGTAGAAGCGCCCATGACTGCAAATGTAACTTTCAAGTAATTCAACTGGGCTAACAGTGAGATGTTCAGATAAGCTGACTGCACTGACTGAGACCAAAATCTTAATTGGAATGTGTAATTAAATGGGCAGCTTTCTCTCTAGCTTTCTTATTTGGGAATTCATAAACTTTGATTATGTATTAATGTAATGGTTTGGGTGTAGTCCAATACTATTTATTAATTCTGATTTGGGGATTTGCTCTAATTAGATAGTACTTTGACAGTGCTGTTTAATTCTAGTTTGATTAAGTTTATAATGGCTCTAATATTAGTATTACGAGTCGCTTTTTTTTTTACATTCAATAAAAATTTTAAGACATGATTTCAAACAATAAACAACACACAACAGAGAGAAACCTGATTTGTTATGTTTTTAATTTGATGTGTTGTATATTACAGGCCATGTCAGGTCACTGGAAATTAACTTGATTGGTCAATACAGCAGACAGCTCCCTTTTACATTTGTTTTCTTTCTCATATTGTATGAATCAAAAAGCTTAAGAAATTAAAGATAAGAAAAAGATTTTGAAAGGTAAAAATAAAAAGAGGTGATAGTTATTAAAGACATAAAACTAAGAAAATATGCAACAGATTAGTTGCAGGGTGTTGGCACGTTTGACTAAGAAACAGCAGAAGGTGGCTGACAAACTCAGGGTGCAGCAAGCATATTCCCTCTCCATGTTTTAAGGTTTCTTAATCCTTGAAGTGAGACTTGAGAGTCTTCCCTCTATGTTTTTTTAACTCCTCCAGCTCCAAAGTAAGTTCTTTAGCACTTCATCATAACACTGCTGCCATACAGCTTTGAAGAAGGAAGGATTAAGTGTGAGCAGTGCATGAGTATTCTTGGGGGGGCGGAGGGTGGGTGTTGAAGGGAAGAGCTGCTTTGTTCTTCTCTAGCAGTCTTAGTGAACACTGGGATGAGAAATCATTTCACTGACTTTTTCATGGACCATTATTCGAGCAGACATAAAACCTAACTTGGAAGAAACCGTACAAAGGCTTCACTCCAGCTGTTCTGCTGCTGCAACACCACTCATGGGGTCAGGTGGCAGACAGAGCTGCAGCAAGGGCTGGGGACTAACAAGCAGAGTGACACCGGCTGACAAGGCAGCAGATACTCGGGCCAGGTGTACGGAACAGCCGCCTGGATGGGAAGCTCTGCTGCATGAGCCCATGCTGACCCAGCCCTCCTCCAGCCTGGATGGATGCCAAAGGCACAGTGGCACAGAGCTGCTGGCTCCCTCTGGACTGCAGGCCCTGCACAACAGGGCTTTCTCAGCAGAAAGTAAAAAAAAAAGGTCATTCTGCTAATTTTCTGCACTTTCTGTTCTTGCTCAAACGTATGTGCTAAGGCTGTACAGACTGACGTGTGTGTGGGAGAGCTGGTGGAGATCGGTAGCAGGCAGTTAGCTCTACCAGCCACAGGAGGCTGTGCTCCTTCGCACATCAGCTACTGTTAAGACTGGTGTATACCTTCGTCTGGTGCAAAGGCCAACACCGTATTTGGTTGTTACACAAACCACGCAAGAACCCTCAGCATGGCTCAATAAAATGTACCTGCAAGGAGTCAACAGCTGTGACTTACCCCTTGTTATTTAAAGTATTGCTTCCCACTGGAAAGCCTTGACTGTGGAAGAAAATACATCTCTCAGCTGAGTGGTGTTCAAACCCCCCAAACAGGGATGGGTCCAGCTGTGCTTCTGTCAGCCTTCCTAGGGAAGTGACATATCTCTGAATATATTCAGTAGCATTACTGCGTGCTCTCTGCTAGGAGGAGCAGGGGTTGTGGCACATCCACTGGTCATTTTACTGGGCTGTATCTCTGTAGACACCTGCAAACTCGTAATAGGGCGATTTGCACTGCTGATGCTGTGCACAATGTGGTCACACGGAGTCAAAATCCACTCAGATAAACCAGAGACAGACCCAGACAATGTGATCCAATCACATCACAATTTGCCTTTACTGCACTTACTTTTCTTCATTCAAAACACAGACACACACTTCTCAAGATGACAAAACATGAATCCATTATGACCCATGCTGACAGCAACCCTTCCAAGTGTCTCCTCTCCAGCTGTCAGAATATTCAAGCTCCTTCCTCCAGCAAAATGAACTCCGTAAAATCCAAACCCACACATATAGACTTGTGACTCACCACAAGTATAGACTAACCACAAAAAGGAGTAAAATTTTCATTTAGTGTTTCGATTCACTAAATCCTTGTATATTTGAATTGAAATGAAGATGCTGGGATTTCCAGCTTGAATGCTGCAGAGTATGGGACAGTGGAGTCAAAGAGTTTAGGGCCATGCTGCCTAGGAACTCACGAAAGGATGAAGTTACGTAGGCAGCACGTGATGGTGAGGCTGTACGCTACATGCCAAGGCCACACCTACACTGCACTTTTCTGATCAACACTTTATTTTCAGTGTTACTACATGGTACACTTAAGAGTAGGCAAGACTGCAGATTTTCTCCCCTTTGTAACTTAGAGAAAATGCAGTTCCCCACCAATATATATACCCACTGTCTTTCCTTTGATGATTTCTATGTGAGCTGTGTAACACTGCTAAGTTCCTCGTGTCTTTGCTTCAGTCTTGGGAGGAACTTAGCAAACTGGCCCTACTCCAGTAAATGCACAGACGCATCTTTAATGTTTAGACACGATGACGTTATTCACATGCTTAACTTCCAAGGACATGCCCCTGTGTTGTGCTGGAACCAGGCCAGGGTACTCAACACTTGCCAGGCTTGAATCTTTGATCACAGTGCACACTTCACTCCGTATCAAAACAGGCTGGTTTCTTTTAATCAAATGAAGGTTTTGACATTTTGTTTAGCCACATTCTGTATCTGCAGATTTTAAGATATTTGTATTTTTGACTTTATCATGTATTAAATGCTTTCTGTTTCTTTTCCCATCGGAGAATTTAAACACCCATTTTTCTTACTAATTTGTCTACACGGTCTATTAATAATTCAGGGACAAAAATCTGAATGGAACCCAATAAAAGCTCGGTCTAATGTATGATGCCTTTTTCACACCGGCATGGAAGCAAGATAGTTACTTCTCACCAGCGACTCCCACAACATGTTTGTTGTACAAATACAACGTAACAGCGCAAGTAATTTCAAAATATTTGCACCCTTGAATGCAGCAGAGCTGGCAGAGCCTATGTGGGAAAATAGTGCACATGCACCACAGAGGACACAAAACATAGCATCAGGAAAGGAGGGGAAATGACATGGCCAAGCCTTAGGGAAAGATATTAAGCATAAAGGTAGCTGGGGGAACTGGAGATGGGGATAGTCATTTTATTATCTTAAAAAGAGACAGATATTGATGAGGAAAAAAATGGAAGAAATTCATGGAGCTACTGAAGTGAACAGAACCAGAGAGGCTCTTCTATACCACAGGGACAATGTGGGAGAGAACTCCACTGTGGAAGGGCTAAGGAACAGCCTGGGTGTGATTTGGATAGTGTGGGCAACATGACTACAAAAGAAAAAAAAAAAAGGGGGGGGGGGTGTCAGGGAAGCAGTCTAAGCTATAATCCTGTACATACTGTACACTTGAAAATGCCCCCACGAGTTGTGAGTATGTAGGTATGCAGGACCACAATATTGTAACAAGAAAAAAAGACTCTGGAGACCTGCCAGCAGGACAGAGGGCAGAGCAAGTCCAGGATGTAACTTAAAAACTGTCAAAGTCGTCTTCAATCTGAAGCAAACAGAAAGCTGGTTAAGATTTCTACAGAGGGAGGGTTGGTTTAGGGTAGTATTTCTGAGAGCTGGTGCAGAAACAAGCTTTTACATCCTGACCAGCTGCAGTCTGCAAAGTTCTAGACAGCAGAAAATCACAGGGAGAGGAGATAGGGACATGGATAAATGCTCTGGGAAAGGGATAAATAATATGGTCTCTCATATAGCAGGGATGGAGGTAAGAGCAACCAGAGGACTAGAGCTACTTGCTGTGGAAGATAAAGAGTTCAGGGCCAACTGCAGAACTGCCCTTGCTTTGTCAGCTCTGCTGCATGCCATTTGAAGCAGGGAAACTGTAATTAAGGGAGATGCCAATTAAAACCAAACCAGCATCATACTGGAATAAGGTAATATGATCAACTGGGTCCAGGAGCTAATGGAATCAAAGCAGACAGGGAAATAAGGGACCGAAGCAATCAAAGACTAGAGAGCTGAGTAGCCTCAGTCTAGAAGCATTTCCCCAAGACTGAATTGAGAGAGAAGGTGTCCCAAAACCTTAACTAAGTAATGCACCAGTACCTGTGTCCGGAACATTAAGCTTCTCCTTTCTGTGCTTACATTTGCTGACAATTTTGTGGAATAGGGTCTTTTTCTGAGACTGGAATGAACCTACAGACAACATTAACAATACATACTTTTAATTAGCAGTTTTAAAAAGGGTACAACAGTCACAGTATGTACTATACAACCTCCCCTTCCACTAATACAGGATTCCATTTCATGGGCAAGCACAAAACCTGACCTTCTGCCCAGAATGGACTCTGGAGGCTTTCAGCAGGCTGTACTTCAACCCATTAGCTCCCAATGCTTAAGTGCATACAAAGCATTTTAGAGAACGATGACCTTAGGAAAGCTTAACCATACAATAAACCAAGGGGTTTGCTTGCTTGTTTAAGATACACTCTCTTTTGGATGTGTACCGAGTTTGGCTGGAATGCAGTAAACTTTCTTCATAGCAGCCTGTATGGTGCTGTGCTTTAGACCGGTGACCAAACCAGTGTTGGTAACACACCAATGTTTTAGTTACTGCTGAACAGTGTTTACAGAGCATCAAGATCTCTCTTTCTCACTCTGCCACCCCAGCGAGTAGGCTGAGAGTGCGCAAGAGGTTGGGAGGGGACATAGTTGGGACAGCTGACCCACGCTGACCAAGACATATTTCATACCATATAACGCCATGCTCAGCAATAAAAGTGGGGGGAGAGTTTTTTCTAAAGTAGTTGTTGCTCAGGGAGCAGCTGGGCATCAGTTTGCTGTTGGTGAGTGCTGGCTTTTGCATCACTTGTTTCTTCCCCCCGCTTCACTTATTAAACTGTCTTTATCTTGACCCATGAGATTTTTTTCTTGCTTTTGCCCTTCCAATTCTCTCCCCCAACCCACTGGGGGAGAGTGAGCAAGTGACAGGGTGGGGACTTACCTACCAGACAGGGCCAACCCACCACAGAATGCAAGAGTTACCTTTGCCTTTTTGGTGACCAGAAATGAGTTTATACTAAGTGCAGAAGTAAAAGCTCCCAGGAGAGGAAGGTGAGGTTATGCCCAGCTCATGGTACCATTTCTGCTTTGACAGCAGAGTCTTTACTAGTAGTACTTGGAAGACATCTTATGTGACAGCAGACCACAAGTATGCCACTAGCAGAGGTCATCAAGAAGCTATCCTTTGTCTCGCTAACAGAATAAACAGTGATACAACAGCAACATAGACATAACAGATCAAAGATATAACAGACGCATGATCTCTACACTGCAAAGCCATTTTTATGGAGTTACTTTTCAGAAACTCCACTTTAAAATCTTATTTCCAAAGATACAGCAGGCAAGCAAGTCTTCAGGCTAGCTCAGAACAGACCGGCCCAAACAGTAATGAGATGTACTGCAGGTGACAAGATGGCTTATAGTCTAACAAGAGGGTGTCCTTCCCATCTGCAGCTGACCTGGAATAGGATTCTACCCAGCACAAATACCAGCCTCCTCCACTCCTCCTCATCCTTAAAAGGAACCAGACACATACATTGGCTATTGAGACACAACTGCAACCATGTACTAACACATGATCAAGGTAAGTCTACATCACGCATCTGCCATTTGCCATCACTGACTCTCTATATGCAGGGAAGGAAGGAGAAAAGTGTGTAGCATATGGAAGAAGGATCTAGTCTTATGAGGAGAAAACCATTCATAGACACTAGGCTGTTTGAGTAATATTGAAAATTACTAAGAGAAAGCTAAAATCCAGTCAGAAGCAGGCACAGAAACCCTAAGATTTTGTACATGTTGGCTTTGTGGCTCACTGCTACTTGGGTTTTACTACTGAAGAAATCAAAACTTTGGGAAAAGATTAATAATCTCCCAAAACCCTAGAAGTCAAACAACAAACCAAGTGAAGTCCAAGCGAGACACCATCTTAGACAACATCACCTTGAATCTGAATAGCTTCACTAGAACTTGTACAGAAAATATCAGAAAGTTCCATAGAAGAGGCCATATTCACTCAAACTGATTCAAGTGTTGTTGTGCAAATTTTACAATAGCTTCCTGAGTATCACAGAGTTGGAAAAGCAGTCTAGTGTCAGTACAATAAAAATGCCAAACAAGGAATAAAAAGCTCAGGCAGGTTGAGGGAAAGCCTAAGTGAAAAGACTGAGCTTTTCTGAAGACTAAGGTCCAACACTTCATCCACATCAACTGTCTTCCCACAACAGTTCCACAAGAAGACAGAGGCAGAGGTACATAACTAGATGATTCTTACGACATTTTTATTGTTTTTTAAAAATTAGAAAATTAGTGATTTTTGCAGGTGCTTGGAATAAGCAACACATTACATAGTATCACAGAAGTCTCCATTTCTACAGCTCAGCCTGCACCCTATAGACCATTTCAATCAGTATCGTAGACTGTCAGCCAGTGCCAGCAACTCTTAAGCAGAATAACTGAGATGAAAAATTAAAAAAAAAAAGATGGCAAGCATTGCATGAAGTAAACATGTCTTTCATGTCTTTTCTACCATCCAAGGCACCCTTGTCATAAGCTTGTACCTGTGACATGCAGGGTACTCCGAGGCACACACCACTTCCATGTAAAATTTCGCTCCCAAATGAAAAATCCAAGGACACTGACTTCAGTGGGTCAAGAGAAGCTGCCTTTTCAAAAGAAAAATTCCAATTTCCTACCCTTTTAGCTGTTATTCCTGTAAGGCAGTGCCCATTTATACTTGAATACCCTTTGGCCATGAATGCAGTGAAAGATAAGATGGGCTAATAGCTAAATAGGTCAACATGTCATACTCACACCTGAGAATGTAACTTCTGACTCCATAAGAAACTTGATCCACACTCCCTGCCTGCACTACATAGAATAAACTAGAGGATATGCTCACTGTGCTCTGTGAAAAGCCAAATTACAATCAATCATTCCCACACTTACGCATACAAAATTGTCTAGTAATTACTGAATAGACTATCTGGCAGCTCTTCGAAAATGGCCATATCCCATCCTGCCTTTAAATTAAGGCCTAAGCCAATGAACTACCAAATACAGGATCTGTGCATGGCATATTCAGGTATGAAAACCAGAGCTTTTCTTTTAATAGAAATTAACTGAACTAAACCAATATGGAGAAGGCAAAATGTAGTCTGGACCGGAGAGGACATCTGCATGTAGGAAAGGCTGAACAAGGGGGCATTCCTGAGATCATGTGCTGGTTTTGGCTGGGATAGAGCTAATATCCCTTTTCAGGCTTCCACTAGCAGGTGCCCCAGGGCACAGTTTAGGCACACTCACCCATGCAGGAGTTCACAGGATGGAGGGCCGGGCTACACCTGTTTCAGGGGGACAGCAGGCAAGTACTCCGAGACTTCAAACAAATGCCACTTGTCAACATTCAATCCAGACAAAATCCATAACTGGAAAAACTAACTAGCCTAAAAGGCTTGCTGTTAGGCAGCGGACCCTGGATGTGATTTCATATAGAAAGTTGAAAAAAACCTTTTAATGTTAGTTTACATGCTATTGTTGTACAGCCACCTGCAAGCGTAAAGTTCTTTTCTCCTGCTCCTCGTTCTCTATTGGAAATATTTGACATGGCTCTTCCTTTCCCTCGCACTTCAGCAGTTGCCACAGGATTTAAACACCTGCTAATCCCTGGCTTGTCCATTGTGCTCACTGAGGGCGGTAAGGATCCCCTCCTGGGAATACGTGCTATGGCCAACGGCAGCTGCTCCAGAAAGCAGCAGGCAAGAAAATGAACCCACCATACATAATGAACCATAACTGCATGTCCTCCACATTTCTGCACATATGCTCCCTCTGTTCCCACAAAGCTCCCTATTTTAAAGGGCCTGATCAAATAGAGAACACTTCAACATGATCATAAGAAAACCAGGACAAACAGATTTGTCTGTGTATTTCTGCATCTCTCAGGAGGAAGATGCTGTATTTTTAGGTCATGATCTTTGGAACACTACGGCATGCGATCTCCAGGCATCTGAATGCTTTGATCCAAGCAAAAAAACCCCCTGAGCTAAGACCGAGAGGAATGCCACAAAGAAGCATCCGTTTTAAGTTGATGCTTTATTTCTAGTCCTAGAGGCCACAGACAAAAAAAATTGTAGACAATCCCTTTCCCAAATAAAAGCACACTATGCATTCCTCTCCCTGCCTTCCCAAAATGAAAGCTTTAGTGAAGTGCTTAGTGTATAAGTGAGCATTTCTTCACAGCACAAGGCAGAAATAATGACTATGCCTGTTGCTCATTTTTGCATACAAGCGGCTTAGTGACTCACTGCAGACTGCTGACTTCTGTGTGGTGGGATGTTTTGGCACATATGCCATTGGAAAGAAGAAAAAAAAGAAATCGGTCACAGCTCCAGCAAATGTCAGAGCAGGCCATCTGCACTGATTCAGTGTAGCTGTATTTTTCAGCCATTTTATGACATTATTATTTTATATGCACACTCCCAGTTCAAAATGCTTGAGGTAGAATTTGCCAAAGCATTATGGCTTATTCAATCCTGCTCTCACTGACGGAAGACCCCATTAATTTCAGGAGGAGCAGAATTTGGACAATTTGGAAAGCTCTGGGGAAAAAATTGCCTCTCATTTAAGAAAGTTCAAATTTTCCCTTATACATGTGCATTTGAAACAGCTTTCACATTACAGGGTTCTTCAGGTGTTTTTATATGAAAAGAACTGGCTGAAGTGAGGACTGGACATGACAAGCACAATGGAAGGAGTCAGTGGGCACTGACCCACTCATTTTCCACTTAGGGGTAAGAAAACATCCCGGCACTCTTGGCTGTTTGAGTTAGGTAGCAGATCAGGCCTCTTGTAGGTATAGGTTAATGACATTTGACAGAAAATCAATCTGGCACCATTTACTCCAAAATAAAACATATTAAGGCATACGGCCCTAGTTATGGTGGGGGGAGCACCCCAAAACCAATGAACAAAAACATTTCTCCATTTTTATTCATGTAACATCCCGGGGAAGGTTCAGTGTGCAGTACTCCAACCTACTTTCCAGATTTTATATATAATTTCATAGGCACTGATCTGTAGACTGCAAAAATTAAGTACTTATCTGAGAACTGAGAATGCCTGGGAAGTTTATGATCCTGCACATGCTCATTCATAGAAAGCAGGGAATGATTTTAAAGAGTGTTTACTAAACCTACCCCTAGTGATTATTATCTGGTGTTTGGAAACACGCAGAGGCCCCAACTACTAGCAGGCACTATTTGTGCTGGACATCTCTTCTAATTACCTTACAGACAGAGACAACCCCAAGGAAGAGCAAAGCAGCAGAAACAACTCCACATGACACGGTAACGCAGAGCACAGCAGAACAAAGTTAAGGTCTCCTACATCCCAACAGTCACACCCATAAGACTATATTGACCCTTCACGGTTCACACTCATCACACTGCAAGAATAAGATGTTACTTTTGTTTATTCTGATGGTATAAAAAACCATGATAATTCAAAAAACCCAGAACCATTCCAAACCAAGCTCCACCATTTTGAACAATATGCCATTTTCATTTCCTGCAATACTTGCAGAAGCCTGGTATGCAGACCTGTATGCTTAACACCTTTGGAGGTCAGTATTCTCTAAGCATCTTTGGACTCGCCACAGTTCACAGGCAAGCCACAGCATGACAAGGCTGAATGGCCTGTCAGTACACCACAAATTAAATTGAGGATTCAGCTTAATGAATGTTTGGCTCAGTTGGACCAGTTTCCCTATTAAGCTAGTAAGCTTGCTTGCATGCAATTTGGTTCAGGTTGTTTCAAAGCCACAACTCACATCCTAATTTTAAGCATCCGAACAAAATGGAACAAGTTAAAATCGACCCATTGACATGGAATGTTTACTTTTTAGCAATCTTTCTTCTCCAAAAGAAAAATGGTTTGTCGGAAAGTTTTTCAGCTACTTCTTGAGAGCTGAACTTCACTCTCCAGGGAGCTGGAATGACTGACACAAGCTGACAGCTTGCCGGGGTAACTTGAGCAAATTCAACATTGGTTGAAATTAGGAGCAGATATCACTAGCTCTGTCTGGATTTAGTTTGGGGCTGCGGTTAGATGTTCACTACAGAAACAACAGTGTCACTATCAGATATTCCTGCCCTGGGGCTGCTTGTTGCAACCCCACAGCTCAGTCAGTGGAAAAGTTCATGTGACTGTTTACCATCTGCTTCAGTGCAAATCAGCTGGCTTAGTTTAAAGACGCCTTTTTGTCAGCTAGAGGCAAATGCTCTGTAGCCTCCTCCACAGGGCTGTGCCAAAACTACTTATATCAGGCTTGTAACCTGCCTGCAGTTATGCTTCTGACCTTCCCTTCAGGCACGGCCAAATATATTCCAAAGCTCTTTAAGTGATGCAAACAGGGATAAAAATTAAGCTTTTGCATATGAACCTAGCCAAAAGCAGAATGCCATTCTGGGCTACCTGACTTGAGGTAGCATTCTAGCATGCCATTCTCAAACAATGTAGGGCCTGCAAATTTTTTAAACATACAGACACTTGAACAGGTAAATACTGTAGCGAGAAATCCAAGGAGCTGCTATTACAACTTCAACTGCCAGATCACAGTAGATGAAGAGATCTTGTTCCCAACAGATGTTGCTTAATTAACCACTGTATTATCATACTGTAAAGTAATTAATTCATGCTCGTTGAAGAAGTTCTGTCAAATCCATAGCATAAAAAAATGAAAGGCATTTGAAGTCAGAACTCACTTGGTATTAGCAGAAGTCTAATTTTGCAAAAGCGACGCTTCCACGTCTAATTATATAAGTACAAAAATCAATACCAAAATTGGCATGCACTAGAAAAGAACAGCTGCTCTTTCCTGCATACTGTCATGTGTGTAATTTGTGAAGCATTCAAAAGGCATAGATCTAATCCAGGGTCACCTGGTGAAAATAGCCATATTAGATCTGAAAACCTGTCAGTCAGTGGAACTACCATAGTAGCAGAAAAGGAAACCAGCTTCACATTGTGAACTGTGCATAACGAGGATTCTTTTGAGCATCCTTTTGTCTTGTAGAATTACTGGTACGTCATTCCTTCATTTTCTGATCCTTCTGTATGCATGCATCAGTACTTCTGCCACAGTCTAAAAGCAGCTTTCCCTACCACATTCTCACTTCTCTATCACCTCTGTGTCACAGGTTGTCTGTATACAAAACAGCCAAATATGTCATAAGTTTCTCCCTTCAAGAGCATCAGCAACAAAGCTGGGTATGGAATTGGTTTTCCTGTCCTCTAACCTTTTTTATCGTGTCAGGACATTTTTGCTTCAAACTTAGGATAGAGAGTTAGAATCTTGATGAAAAAAAAAATCCAAATGTTTCCTTCAGACACCTCTGGTATCTTATGTTTTAATTTATAGAGCCTAAAATTACAGTGAAATGTAAACTGGCATAAAACTACATTTTGAAAAATGTCAAAATGTAACCTTTTGATCGTCTGCCATTTTTTCCCCATTTTCTCCTGGCAAAACTCGTCAAATTCACTTACCTCACAAATATTCATGTTTTTGATAAATTTGCTTGCTATGAGGAATATATTTCATGTACAAACTCTAACCAGTTCTACTCCGCATGAAAATCAGGAGTGAAGATTGCAGCCTGAAAACTAACCCAGGTGAGAACCAACTAACTTCAGTGCTAGAAAAATATTTTCGACTTCACACTTTTCACAAATAACAGTAAAGTAAGAACGTATAAATTCCTGCGCTTGTCATAGCATTGTTGTTGCTTAAGAATGTATTGCACATGGTAATTTACCTTTGTTGGATTTTGGTTGTTCGGATGAGCCGCTTCCAACCTTTCTCTTTTTCCTCGGAACAGCTGAATTTTTCCTGTCAAAGGTAATAGGACTGTATTGAGGAAGGCTGTTGAATTTCTTTTCAAATTCTTCTTCCAACTTTGCTAAGCTAAAGGGGAAACAAAATCAATCAAATTAAATGTAACTCTGTTTCTGGAGAAAAAATATTGTTTAGGAGCATGTGTGCGTATATACATACCTATCTATATAGAGAGAGTGGGAAAGAGATAAGTGCACGCACACTGTAAACACCAAACTAGTATATACTAATCCAAACTTGGGATGAGAATGTACACTCCAGCTTCTGCATTTGTAATCCAGTACAAATTGATTACATTAATTGCACATATTAAAATTAGAAAAAAGAAATAAATCAGCATCATACTGGTGACATTTAGTTCTGCTGCACAGATTCATAAAGGACATTTGTCTGTTTTGTGAGGGGAATGAAAAAAAGACAATAAAACCAATAAATAAACAAACCAATAAAATAACTTCACATAAAAGTTCTTACACCAGAATGAAAACAACAATTCAAACCAGAAGAAAATGTCAAACTATTCAATCTTCTGGGGATATTCTAAAACCTGATGCTTTGGGAATTAGCTTTGTATTTGTTCTGGGGGATTATATTTTCTCCTCTCATATTTTATTTGTTGCAAGATGAAAAATGCAACTAGCTCATGCTTTCATGAAACCTGACATCCCTCATACTTCAGACCAACCTGAATGACTGTAACTAGGTTGCCTACAACTCAAGAAATTCACATACATGGTATTGTTTTTCCTAATAGCCAGATGAAAACAAACCACTCTAACAGGATGGTATGGCATAGCATTTCTGGCTGTAATGACTACGCTGGCTTGCATAAGCACTCTGTTCCAGCAAATTTTTGCAGCCAGGCAGGAGAATAGGAAAGAATTGTATTTTAATAAAAGGCAGTGTGCACAGCTGGGCAGATTATAAATAGCACTGTCAATGATGGGGGAGCAATGACATTTTCTACTCGTATTTAATTGTTTGCTATGGAAAACCTGAACTTGACAAAAGTTGGCATAACTGTTGGAGGGATGGCCCTTACACACTGTACGCTTGGAAGTATCACAAGAAACATGGCATTTTTCTTTCCTCTCTGAAGCAGCACTTCAAACAAATTGCATTCTGAAAGCTTTGCTACACACAATGATACCTCATTTTATCTCTGTAATCATTACTTCTTTCAGTAAGCAATCTTCCATCTTAAAATACAGCTTCGGCTCTTGGCAGACTGCATGCATGGTGGGGTTGGTTTGGTTTGTTGCGGTATTTTTTTTGTGTGCATGTGTGCAGGTTTTGTTTTGTTTTTAAATCACAAAGATACCTGACATTAGTCGTGCTCAGCACTGCTACTTTCTCTTCCATGCGGATGTTCCCTGACAACCACAAAACAAGCTGATTTTCTGCTCTGACAGCTGTCATGCAATTCCATCCTCTGCCCCAGCTCCTATCCCGCTGCCTGCTGCCACCTGCCCCAAGGGCATATGAAGGGCTGCAGCTCTAATTGGGAAGGTCCAACCCTGAAAGCAGTCGAGCTGCCATCCTGGCTAGTAATTTATAGCTTGTGCGACATGGAGGCAGCGGAGGGTGCTGCTATCACTATGTCAGCGATTCATTATTTAAAAAAAAAAAAAAAAAAAAAATCGTTCACATTGTCATGAATTTTCAGAGCATCTCACAAGCCTGGTTAGACACATGTAGCTGAGCTGAGGTCTTCGAGCTGTACAGCCTAGTCCTGCCAGGAGATACACGCAGGCAGAGCACTGCTCGGCAATGGAGTGGGCTGCACGTGGAGCACAAAGCACACCTGGCAGGGACCACCGGGGAAGTGTGGGCAGCTACGGATGGAGGAGGTAAGAGGACGTGGAGAGAAAGACATCATTCCAAAGGGGTGAGGACCCTCCCCCCTACACACTTACACAAGAGGAGGCTGAAAGGTGATTCTGAAGGGAGCAGAAGGAGTTAAGAGGAGCAGGTAGAGGTAAAACCAGCTCTTCAAGTAGCCAGAAGATCAGGTATGGCAATGAACAGGGAAACGGATACCTTCTCCAGCACTTGCGCTCCACAAATTACCGATTCTGCCTTTACAGAATTCACTAAGTAATACTCATTAATGACACGACTGAATAAAGAAGCAAGATTGGTGAGTATGTATTTTCCCCATCCAGCCAGCTAATGATGGTAGAACAGTATTTGTCAAATGAATTAACCATTTACACAATTTTCCTAGCTACTTTGAATAAACCATTTGTAACTACAGGGGTTTTTTGGCTAGGAGATACATTCAGTTTTCACGCCATTAGGTGTGAGAAGTTTTCAAGCTTTCAATTTAAATTTAAAAAATATTTAGAAAACTTACATACAATGCACTAAAAATACAAGAAGTGTTCCATTAATTTTTCTTGACTATTCCAAGCAAGCAAGACTTGGAGATTTTCATCAATTTAGTATCTTTGTTGTAAAGTGAGCTGCAGCTAAATTTCCCATAGGCTAGGTTATAGGAAAGGCTACCACAAGCCTGCACAGAAGAAACATATTACAATTTTAAGCAGGAAGTGTGGAAAATCTACTCCTTTTTAATTCATTTTCACTCTCTGAATTCAGATAATTAGGAGTCTTCAAGAATTTGCAAGTAAGTATGAATGGCTAAGCAGATTTAACAACTATGCCTGCAGTTAAACAGATCTGCAATACTCTGACAAAAATTGTTATTCATATAATAGAATAGTAATTCTGTGTGGCCTCGCTAAATTTTAATGCATTTGTAATCATTAGTTATTCTTCTGATATATTTAATTTCTTCAGGGTGTACATGAACAGTTTAAATATCTTGTCTCTACAATGGAAAAATGATCTATTTATCATAATTATTTGCCAATATTAGAACATTGTTTACTCTTCCTCTGTAAGCAATCTCTCCAAGAGGGCAAAGAGTTCTATTCTTTCTAGTCTAATTCTGCTTATGATGACTGAACACCTACATAGAACTTTAAATACTGCTCGCGAAGTGCTCTGAAAATATAAGTAATCCTCTTCACCACCTCTTGAGCAGGTAAATATTGCACTTTGTTTTTTTCAGAGGTGAGCAAATAATTTCTTTCAAATCTGTTTACAGTAGTGTAAACCAGGAAAGATCTCAAAGGAATTACTTTGGTATATAAACAACAGGTATCTAGAGCATGACTCATCCCAGCAGGTTTTGTTATTTTCAAGAATTCTGTCTAATTGTGCTTATTTGGGTGTTGGATGCAGTTCACTTGGCTGCAACGAGGATGATTCACTCTTAAGTTACCAGGCTGACCTAACTAAAACTTTGAACCGTGTTAAGCTGCAACTTACCCGAAAACAAACTCTTCCTTTGGCTTAGGCTTTTTCAGTTTTTTGTTCCCACTTGTCCCACTTTGGGAAAAAGCCCAGTTTTCCTCATTCCAGCATCCTTCATGATCTGAGGAGTTGCCTTTTCCTGAGCTTCTTTTTCCTGGGATGAAGGCAGAAAATTGTTTCTCATCTTTAGAAAAATGTGCTAAAACAAAGTGGGCTCAGAAGGAACTGGTGTACCCATTCAGTACTGCAACTTATGGTGCTTGACCTTCTTGAAGGGTATTTATTTATTTTAGGCTGGATAATGATGATATTGGCAACGATTTCCTCCTCCTCACCCCCCACCCCCATCCCAGTTTTTATACTACCTCTAAAGTCAGGATCTCTCGAGGTATAAAGGAGCAGAAAGAGATTACTAGATTCAGAGTAATAAACTTCCCTAAATTACAAACATATTTTTCTTCTCTGACTGTTCTATTTACACATGTAAGTCTACTAATCGGAAAAATACATTTCAAGACATCTCACTGAAAGCTTCCAGAAATTATCTCAAATTCATCCTTCCACAAGGTAAAGGGTTCTCGCTCACCACCTACAGCAAAACTAACAATCAAAGCAAAAGCACAACACATTTGCCTCTTGTAGGACTGAGAACTATGCTCACAACCACAAGAGTTGTTTATATAGAAACAAGCTAATTGTTCAGTGTTACATACAACACAAGTCCTGCATACATCTATCAGCAGGCTGACAAATTAACCAGCAAAGCCTTTGGCCAAAAAGCTAAATCTCAGATCATAAAAAGACGAAAAGGGACAGGTTAAGAGTTTGTGAGGTAAGTAGGAACACAGATGGCAGGACTCCAGACCATCTGCCCTGGACCATGGAGTCCATCCCCTCCACCTGCCCCAAGCATCTCAGGTGACCAGACACAGCATTCCCATCACACACTGCTCAAACTCCAGCTTAAACAAGGACTTTTGTTTTTCCTCCCACTCCAGGCAGGCTTTTGCGGTCCATGCTGTAAATGAAACTCAAAGCCACCCACCTCTGTCCACGTTAGCGCGCAGAGATGTAAGCATGCCCTCTGACACCAGAGTTTTATAAAGAGCACCTTTGCAAGATCTCTCCGATTTCCTGGAGCCACAGGTTTCTATCTTTTTAACACAGTCATTGTCCTCAGTTTTGACCTGTCCTGGTAAGCTTTGGGGTACCACCTCCTCTGTTGGGGTCAGTGGTTCCACTTTAATGTTATCAGAAGCCTCACATGGTACTTCCTTGCTGGCTGCAATAGTAAGGAAATCAGGAGGCTTTGATTCTTTGGTGGTCTCCGTGGGTTTCTCCTTTGATGTTTTCTTCTCTTTTGATTTCACTTTTTTCTTTGGTGATTTTGTATCCAACACGCTTCCCTTCACATTTGAGACAGGGCGGTTTTTTTTTGCGGGGAGCTTCTGCGAGTCTCTCAGCACCCCAGTCCCCCTTTGCAACGGCTTCAATTGTATACATTACACTTTCAATGTCTGACTCTGAGGACTGCCTCTTTTGTTTCTTGGGGGTGGATTTTTCATTTGTGTGCCGGTCCAGCTTACTTTTTTTCTTTTTCTTCTTGATCTTTTCTGGCTTTAGCCCAAGGATATTCATGTCAGCCATTGAAAGCTCTGGAGAACAGCACATGTGATCCTTTGTGTTATCATTTCTCTCAAAAGGACTGCTCTCCATTGCAAGACTAGTAAAATCTCTGCATTTGGCAGTTTCTGATTCCTCAGCTTTTGTCTCATCCCGGTTTTGCATTTTCTCCATCTCTGATTGTTCTACTTTTCCTTTACAGGAGTCTTCTGTTGTTGTTTTCTCCAGTTCTTCTACTTCCATTTCTTCTGGAACTTCCCCTCCCACATCTTCCGGTGCTTCCACTTTTGTTTTCCCAGGTTCTTTCACTTTTACTCCTTCTGAAGCAAGGCACATCTAAAACAAGTTTAAAAACAGTGCGATGAAACAAACACCAACTATTAACATTACTTACCTATATTAACAGGAGCATTACACAGGGAATCTCTCTGGCATCTTAGTTCAGGAAAGCAAACTATGCTAAAAGAACAGTACTGAAAAATACGTTGAAGCCCTACTGAAACTGATGCGACGTGATGATAGCTGAGCAGTAGAATAAGGCTGGCGCGTTCTACCGCTCTAATAGAAAGAGACTCCAACTGATCTCAGTGGTGTTTCTGTGATCCTTTAAGTGCCTTTTTTATAACCTGGAAACCCACTGCTAGATTGATTTTCAGAATACCTCAAATGCAACGGAACAATACAGTATCTCTCACTATTACCACAGACACGTTACTTGAAATCTCATATCCATAACCCCTTCAACTCCCAAATGTCCCTATATAATTCTTTCCTCCATTTTCCAAATGGCCCTGAAGGAGGGGGGGGAGAAAGTTAACTGAATGTCAGTAATTGAGATTATTTTCTTTTACTTGAATGTGCAAAATAATTTGGAAGGTAGTAAAAAAGCCTTCCAAATCTTTCTTCTCATGTCACAGACTTATTTTGCAAAGAACTGCAAAGCAGCAGTGGTTGCCATGGTTATCTCCTCCTGAAGATAACATTAATGGAAACCAAAACCCTCATACTGTCTGAGGAACAGCAATATTAAAAAAAAAGAGCTGTAAAAAGGTCCTTAAACTGCCATGTTCCTGCAGCACTGACTTGGGAGATCCTCTTGGTTTTGGATCACCTGTAAGCTACACCGACACTGCTACACAGCGTAGTCCTTCACAGCACCAAGCAATTGCGCTTGGGAAGACATGCTTTCTTCTTCTTACTCTCCCCCTCAAAGCCCCCAAGCTGAATTCCCAGTGTTATTTTGTTTTTAAAATGAATGTCAACAAAACAGCCACCTGGAGCAAAACCAGATGGAAGAGGCTTGCTTTGAACTAGATATCAGGAGCTTCCCTATCCTGCAGCTCAGCCCACAGGCCATGTGGTCAGTATGGATGTACCCTCCAGATCACTGGGTTCTCTTTAGGTCAATTTTAGATTTCTCAAATCAGTAAGGCATTTTTTCCTTGCAAAATAGAAATATCTTACACCAATATACGTATGAGTCTAACACCAATGATAGAATGCTTTGTAGTAAGTTTCTGAAATTCTTGCTGCACAGGGTAGAAACTCCTGATCTGGTTCAGGTCAAGCTAGGTTGAGCACTGGAAACAACGAAGCTTGGGCAGCATAGCGTCTATTAGGAAGCAGGTTAAATTACACAGAGGAGAACCCCACAACTATGCTCAAGTGGGTTCTTGGTACTTCTGTGACATTTTACTGCACTGCAATGTAAACACAGCCTGTGATTTTCAAAAGCTAAGGATCAATCTTTAAAATGCAACTCATTGGACAGTAATAATATTTTGTGAATTCAACACGCACACCCCTCGCCAATGGATTTTTTTTTTTTTCTTTATACCTTTGCTTCTTCTGCAGTAGCAAATAGTACAGAGGGCCACAGATGTGGCTACAAAAAAGTGACTTCTGTTTTGTGATCTCTAAATAAACTTGCAATTCACAGTCTTTAAGATTGGGAAAGCTTAAAAAAAGAAAAAGCTTAGAAATAGAAGAAATACAACATTTCAATATGAGGCCATTGGTTTTAACTGTTCCCAGAAAGAGATCTGCTGAGAGTATAATAGCAGAGTTTCTACAGAAGTTACTGACCCCACTTCAAAAAACGGTAGGCATGAAAAGCAAGAATAAATGAAAGCAACTAATGACCCTTAACAGCAATTTGTAACGGCAATGCCCTAATCTGAGTTAACAGACTAATCCAGCCCTCTCAACTCCTTGTGCCCTCCGGCTAAACCAAACAGTCAAAACCCCAAACCCTAAAACAAGGAATTGAAACAATTTCAACTGTGATTGGAAAGTCCCTTTTGCCACCAGGGACTGGTACTTCTCAGATGCAGCACACTCTTAGAAATCTCCAAGTTGATGGCTAGTCTGGGGAAATCTTGACTTACGGCACCCAAGCCACAATAATTTATGCTTCTATAAGCAACAGCGTAATTGTAACTGTAGCACTGTTCTGTCTTCCAGACTATGGGAATCAACATCATTAACTTCTCCACCCCACTGCACCTGTGGTAATTAGTCACCGGTGTTTTAATATTACCTCTGCCAGCTGAAATAATGCTGATGTTCCACACTGTTTTGTTAAATCAGAAGGACCTGAATGGGATGTACGTGAAGAAATCTAAAGAAAAAACAGAGGGGGATCAAAAAAACCCAACATTCTTTTACCAGCACAATTCTTTTATGTTTACCACACAGCTTTTGAATGGATTGTTTCCTCCCTCTTCCCAAAATTCATTCGTAAGATTATATATTGAAAAAGAAGTGCAGACCTGTGCATGCTGTTATAAATAAAACCCTGCTCCACAACTGCTCCGGTGGTTCATACCACTGGACACCAAAAGGTATTTGCAGATTTGGGGATCTGCTTGTCAGGACTCCCTTTGAAGAGTACGATGAACTGAAGCACATGCTCTCTCACACAGGAACAGACTCCAGCGGCTAAACACGAAATCTACACCAGGATGCAACCCAGCTGGTGGTGTTTTTGAAAGCTTAGTTGGACATTTGATTGCAAAATCATTTCATTGTCATAGCTTAAGAAGGTTACTCCTGCCAGGCTATGGCACTGCCTGTTGGTGTCCTATAGGACATAGAAAAGGGATGCTATGAAACCGAAGTGAAGTAGGAGCCCTTAAGCCTTCGGTAACCTTTACTAGTCCTCAGACTATGGGAGGCTGTCTGGCAAGCAGGTAGCTGATTATTCTGCAGAATCTTTTTCCTGTATCAGGCCATGATCCTCTTCAATACTTTAGAGTGGTTTGTATCAGTTTTAAGCTAGGTGCAAAGAAATGATCTTTTTCTAAACAAATTAAAAGCATCAGTCTCAGGATTGGCCACTAGTATGAAGAAGAAAATGTTCTGGTTTTAAGGACATATCCCATAATCTCTCATCAGGCTTGCAGGTTTCTTATACTTGCTTCCTTAGAAACAGGCGGAGTTCTAGGGACTGGGGAACTAAAGTGATTACAACTTTTTAGCTCTCCCTATCTCCCCAAACTCAAGTTTTCATTGCTGTCAACCAACATGGGCCCACAAAGTCGATTTTGCAGAAATCAACCCATCACTGCCGTAAAGGAAATAAACAAAAAAGGTTAACAATGCTATCTCTTTGTCTCCTGGAAGCTGCAGCTCTTCGCAGCATTTCCCAAGCTCTGACCACTACAGCTCAAGTCTCCAAACGTCGCTTACAGCCAAGCGTTCTTAGTGCTGTTAGCCCTCTGCGGCAGAAGTGGCCTCCTTGCCTTGCGGAGGTGACGCGCACCCCCACCACTGCCTCCCTTCACGCTCATGCCTCTGCGCTGATGGCTAAAGACAAAGCATGCGTTTAGGCACAGCAAGAGACTCAGCAGAGCCGATCAGCAACAGCCTCCCAGGCTTCAGACTGCAGAGCAACTGCTCCAACCATTTTTAGAAACTTAGAAATTCTCAGAATTTTTTAGAAAATAATTTAACCCACTTCTGCATTTTATTTTACCACCATCTGTGAAATACTGTGAAATATCAAAAAGGCAGGCATAGGGAAGAGGGGAAAAAAAAAAAAAAGAAGATAAAATTGGTTAATCCACATAGCAGAGAGACGAAGGAGCAGCAGAGCAGTGTGGTGTGCTGAAGCAGACAGGCTCCCACACACCAGACCCCTGCCATGCCAGCAGCATGGAGAGCGCAGTCCAGTCCCCTCCAGTGCACAGCATCTGTGGTTTGGAGTTACAGCGGCATGGCACAGATGCCTGCCAAAGGAACTTGCAAACCTAAGACACCCTCAAGGTGATAATGAACACAGTTTATTTGGGATGCTCCAAACCAGGTCCTGAACTGCTGTCTGAAAACTTAAGCCGAATTTCTCACATTTTATTTATCCAATTACAATCCAACATTATGGAGAACTCCAAAACTGGGAGGAAAAAAAAACAAACCACCAATAGCACTGATGTCCTACAAGTGCTAGAGACAAGGAGAATGTGTTTAGCACATCTGTCATGCTTTTCTCAGTTTGAGTCAGAGCCTTTAACATTCATTTTGTAGGAATCCATCTGAGCAATCACTGAGAGAGAGATCATGGAAACCTGTCCAACATGCAAACATCACGCTGCCAGACTTAGCTTCACTTTTCTGCACTCTTGTGGACAAGCACCTGTCCTTCCCCCAAATGCAAGCTTCACAGTCACATCACAACTTTAAATGCTGACTTCTGAAAGTCAGGCTGCACTCAGCAACAGCCTTACCCCAGAACAGCACTATTCAAAGCCTGCTGCTGTCCTGTAGGAGTACACCTCAAAAACTTCTGGTGTCCCTGACTAAATACTACCACCCTTTCTGCCGTCCCAGGGCTACAAGAGTCAAATGCCCTTACGGATCACTGATCACAGTTAGGTATAATCACTCTTGCATAGGCACTGCTGACAACATAGCGTACACCCACAAACTCTACTACTGCCATGGACTGCCTGTAGGGTAAGGCAGGTTTTCTTCCACTCATCTAAGTTCCTGTAAAGTCAAAGAGTAGCATTACTATCCGTGGAACAAGGCACAAAATATTTTTATTTCAGTGCTTTCAATCTCTGTCTTTTTTTCCCTCCAAGACGGATTAACCTCACCAGCAAGAATATATGGCTGGATGCCACTAGATGGGATCCAGAGAACCATTTTCCTCACTGAAACAGGATGTGATTTTGAAAAAAAAGCAAACAAACCAAAAAACCCGCACCAAAGCAAAAAAAGCGTATGAGTAAGGTGCTAGCATCCTCCCTTATTTACCTGGAATACTGCATGTATTTTCATCTTTCAATCATCAAGAAGAGTAGTATTTGCACCCCAAGCCTCAAAGGTTTTTGGGCGATTCATCCATATCAAAGAGGAGACCTCTACAAGATTATATTTAAGAATCACAGAGAATTTCTAGGACTTTTGGGAAACCTGACCTAGTATTCTTAACTGCTGCTGACAGCTGCCAGTTTCAGAACTTAATACACTGCTTCAACTTCCAACTCTACATACAGATTCCTCAAAGTCTACTTTTCCTTTCTTATTCTTGGTCTCCAACTCAGCAATGCACCTTCCAGTGCTTATAACCAAAGCTTTACTTTTTGAATCCTGGTATCCAGCTCCTCATGAAGACGAATGCCATTGTCTCGTCTTTGCTATTGTCCTGAGCATTGTTTTTATTATGGTTATAAGGCTAATTTTCTAAAAAGAAGCATAACTTTTTCTGTGCTGTCTCCAAGAAACTATGCACATTAACAAGTGTATAAGGAAAAGCCAGGTCCCTGGGGCCACTGCCACTGCCTAATTCTCTTGCTATTCCGTTATTTACTAATTTATGCATCTGGAAATACCAAATTTGATACTAGAGCAGACCTTACACAATTCATACTTTTGGGGGGAAAAGATGCACACATCTTCCCATCGTGACGCTAATCGGTATAACTTTACCTCTGCCAACTGGAAGAGTGCCGACTTCCCACAGTGCTTTACAGGCTCAGTACTTGACAATTGGGAAATATTTGATAAGATCTAGGTTTTAAATGAACAGAGGAGAAAATATTTCAGTAGCACACAGGGAAGACAGAAAGGAAGGGTGAAAAAGAAGCAAAAAATTAAGGAGTTAGTTAAATCAGCTACTTTTAGATCTTTCTGGCAGAAGGCCCTACTTGAGAGAAGCAATCCCATCCAAGAAACACTTAACAGGCATTTAGAAGTCAGCAGGATACAAGCAAATACAGAATTTCTTCCTTAGATTAGGCTCATGGATTGTCTTCTACATTTGTATTGTCCACAGCTAATAGTCTATCATGCCCAGTGTTCTATGTGACTAAGCGAACAACACATACCAGTTGCTTAAAAACATGAACTCTGGTGGTCAAGGTTAAATAAAATTCTCCTGGCAAGCCTGGGCAGCATTTCCCATTTGGTTAGATATAGAAGAGGACCATTTGTCCTCACATGCACTGCTTGTTTCACTTTCTTTAGTTAGAAAAAAGAAGTAAGACCTTGAGTCTGGACATCAAATCTAGCCTTCTAAACAGATGTTGGTGTGCCAGCACCAGCACTCAGTAAATAACTACACCGCACTTCAGGGAATTGCTTTCACAGCTAATTTTTTTCTGACCTGCTTCCAAGTGCAGCATTATGAGTTCACCAACACAAGAATTAATCATTATTTCTCATAGTTGATCTTTTTTGGCATGGCATTACATGGTAGTATTTGACCTGGAAGTCTTGAAAAGCCCTAAGATTAGGGGAAGACCACCAGTGTGGCATCCGCCTCACCACAAAAAACATGCTTATGACCATGATCTTTCAGATGCAAAAATTATCAGCTTAGCCTTTCTCTTTATATTTAATGTCTTTCTTTTGAACTAGATTATTTGAAGAGTTTACTTTTTAATTGTGAAGGAGATTCATTACACCACCCCACCACACGCCCCCCTGCCAAAATCCAGGACATCCATTTTACTGCAAGCTGTTTAAAATATGGTGAATAATATTTGAATGTGGATTACTAATAATTTTTAATATTAAACTAAAATAATTCAAAATCCTAGTTTTGCTTTGAGACAGTTCAGTGAACCTGCTCAGGACCCACTGCAGCAAGTGATATTGTACGCTGCACTTTGCACAAAGAGGGCCTCAACTCTTTATCTTTCTACCATAATAAATTCTCAGCTCTTAATGATTTTTTCAGTGCAATATGAATGGCAGAAAAGGGACGGAAAAACACCCACACACTGAAGTATAACCTGAGCACATGCAGGCATATCTTGCCTCCTGATGCACAATGTGAAGAAAGAGTAAAGAATTTCATTTTGACAAGGGAATGGGTGCTCCTAACAAAATGCAAGCGAGATCCCTGTAATACTAATAGAAAGAGTGGAAGGCAACATTTCACTTCAGCAAAAAAATCCTCTTCATAGTCAAGAAAACAAACTGCAAGAGACATAAATGTAGAACTCATTCTGCCGAAGCTGCTGGCCAAACATCAGAAATAAGAGGATGGCTGATCAGTTGGGTCTCAGTGAGATTACAGATCTCATTCCCTGTCTTAACACCATCTTCCAGTTTTAATTATAAAAAATCAGAACCTGCAGTACTACAACCACAAATAGCCCCTTCTTATGTAGAGGTTTAATCTGAGGATCATTAGGATCAAGTTATTACCTTTTATTACAATGCAGGTCAGCATTTTAGCCACTATATTACATTCTAGTTTGCATAAGAAGCATGTGCTATGGTACATGCCACTTTTTCATCTCCCTCCTAGAATAGGCATTTCATTTCAACACAGATATTTAATCATTTCAGTATACAGGCAAACAGCAAATATATTTGTCTATTTTACATGACAGCTTTACCTGGGAAGATTACAGCTTTACCTAAGGGAAGGCTGGAAGAGAAGATACTGACTAGCTCTCACAGTCCCAATTTCAAGGCATTTTGACTGAAAGTTTTGGATTCAAACCTTCTGTTCAGCACAGAAATAAACAGAAAGGGTTGCCCGCAAGCCTGCCCAAAGTGAGTATGTGAGAAGGCAGCAGGGACAAAATCATCCTCAGGCATGCAAATTTCTTAAATGACAGTAACCTACTGGACTAGCAAAGAAAACTCCACCTTGTTGCATCCTGTATGAGATTGTTTTTTTGATTAAATCACCTAAAGAAAAACTTCAGAAAAGCAGCTGAACACTTTGGGTGTTTTGGCTTCTTATTGTTTTTCAGATGGTTAAACTAGCAATTTTATTGCTTTCACTCTCCGGAAGCATTTTCTTTGTTTAGTAACAGATGAGAGTTTAGCTAAGTAAGTCTAAGAGGTACTCTTGTTTCTTCTCAACAAAGCAGTCATCGCCATCTGTTCGCGTTTGCCAAACACACATCCAGAAAGGCCAAGAGAGCAAGGGGTCCCATCTGCTCTGCTTCCCTCACATGGCAAGGAGGATGACAGCAACCAGTCCATGTGAGCAGACAGCTTGCAAACAGCCACCACGCTAAGGAACACAGCCCACTGCTCAGAAATCACTGGCCTATATAACGTCTTTCCATAAAGGTACAAATGAGAAGGACAAAAGTAGGACCAAGTACTTGCAAGATCAGAGCAGAACAAGAAAGCCAAGAGCGTAACTTGGCAACACGCCAAATTTCAAAAAGCTCTTAGGAGGACATCACATCATCTTTGAAGACCTCCAAGGTGCTTGCCCGTGCATCTGCAGGACCCAACAAAGTCCTAGTCCTGGGATTTTCATCATCTCTGGAAGTCACTGGGCAGGCCTCATTAGCCATATCCTCAACAGCTTTAATTGACGACTACAGCACTTTGGACAGACACCCAGATGAAAGGCTAACTGAGGCTGTAAAGATGAGAAGAATCCCATGCTACATCTACATATAACAAGCTGTTTCTGAGTGACAGGGGACTCGTACTCCTGGGGTAAAGGTGTCCATTTTAAATGACAAATCTACTCAATGGGATCGCTGTCTTCACAAAGAGGCACTCTTACTCACCCTGTCGCAAAGGCGGTGCAGAGAGAGGGAACATATGAGGAACACCCAGCCAGAACCAAAACTGAGCTGGGATGGCTGCCAAAAGTCTCCAGGCACATCAGAGCACAGCACACTTCACATTTCTTCACAGGTCTACTTGGCTACTGGCTAAATAACTACTTTCTCTCCCTCTCATTTTTCTTTTGTAGCACTGTACGCTGCTGACAGCAGCCTACTGCAAATTGCTTACTATAATTTAGCTTACTAAATGCATTAATGTGCTCATATAGACAGGACCCAGTAAGAAGTGGCACAGTAAGGAACGGGATTTTTGCCAAACTTGACAAAGACACCCTGTGCAAATGAAAGCCCTTATATTTGAAAGGGCACAAGCAGCTTTAACAGCGGGGGCAGAAAGCTTAAAGAGGTTCTGTAGCACGCTCAATACTTTTCCCTGGAACAACCCAAACGAAATCAGGTTGCAATCTTAAAAAAATGCCATTGCTATATTGCTATAGATAAAACATGATGTTAGTCACTGCCATTAAGGTTTCACAACAACAGTATAACACAGGAGGAATAACCATGGCCAACAAGGTGGGTGTTTTTGGTGGGGTTTTGTTTGTTTGTTTGTTTTGTGGGTTTTTTTTTGTTTAGTTGGGTTTTTTTTTTCTTTTCCAGATTTCTGTCCCTTATTTCCAGACACTGAAAAAACACAACCAAAAAATACCCCCCCCTCCAGAGTGCACACATGTTTTAATGTTTTTACAAGAAAAAGAGATTAACCTTGACTTTAAAACTGCCCTCACCAGTTTCTAATTAACTTTCTAAGCACCTCTTCAACCTAACATTTGATGATTCATACATGCACTCCAATGTGCCAAATGAGCTGGCTCAGCGTAGTGGTATGCAATTCAATGCACTGTCACATCCATATGACAATTTTCACGTCTGTCATTTTGTTGTTTGTTCAATTAGGAGAGGAAATGATTTTAGGTTCTGTGAAACTTTGACAGTATGGCTAAGTCAGGTTTTACATGACAATTTGAAAATGCTGTACTAAAGGCAGTTCATACCCTGTTCAACTCCGCAGATATCTTAAAATTACTGTTTAATTAAAACGTAAGATGGCTAAGATTTTGGAAACTAAGTTAACAGATTCACTCGTGCAATATTTTGCAATAAAATTCACAAGAAATGTTCTCCAACTTATATCTTTTACTTGGTTTAAAAGGTTGGCTTCAGCACATGGCTTCATCGTGCTCAATTCCACTAATTTCCTCAAAAGAGCTTTCCAAATTTACTTGTAACTTTAAAAAAAGGTGGCACATATGAAAACATCTTCATGATTAGAGATATTAACTCTACTGTATCTTTCACAGGGGTATTTGTAGTCAGGTATTTTATGGCACCTGAATCAGTAAACTGTTTTTTCTTAATTGGGCCTCCTAAGAAATACATGAAGGCCCATCCTAGCCAAGCTAAAAACACACAGTACACAATTAGCTGAACATTTAACAGAAAGAAGCGTGTTGTATGTAGTCAACCTCTGTAAATACATGGAATAACAGGGCATCTTTTCATCCCATTATCTTCCCCCACAATAGCACCAGCTCCAATCCCAGTCTTTTCAAACACACCCTGAATATACCTTTAGCATAACTGATTCTGCAAGCAGTACCAGACTCCCCCAAATGGGCAGGAAGAGTATAAGTGTGGAAAGTCAATTCATAGAGGCACACTAAACACATGCGAGAAGAAATCCTTAAAAGCAACCTTTAAGAACTCCAAATCTTTAATACGTGGAGGAAGGAGGATAGCTTACATACTTACGGGTAATTTATAGGCTTTATAAGTCACCAGCTAACAATGCTGTTACCTATCCTTGTAGCTGTTGTGATAAGCTTCCTTTGACCTGCAAGGTTATTTTGCAAAGCATTCCTGCCTCTAGGGCAGTTGCCATTTTCCACTGCTGCAGCCTCTTCCATAGGCAGTGCACAGTGTCATTTCAGAATGTCTTTTGTTTGTTGTTTTCCTAGATGTAAATTAAAAGGCCATTTGGGAAATATGTCTTTTGGTATGGAGGGCCAGGTAATGTTCACAAGCCCGGTACCTTTTGTGTATACTACAGTTGGTAGAACTGGCCAGTCTCGTCCAATCACTGGTTATTCCCCCCCTACGATTTTCTTAACACAATGCTGTCATGAAGATAAACATCTACTGATGGGAATCTCTTATCAGACAGAGTGCTTAGCCATTCAGTGACAACTCTGGTTCCTTGCTTTCTCCCATCCTCCCCCACCATATTTCAGCCATTGTACCTCAGCAAACTGGAACAATGCTGACTCCTCAGTTTGTTTTACGGCTCCAGGTGTGCTCGAAGAGATCTGCCAGGAAAACAATTATGTTTGTATTACCTAACTCTTCAGTTGCAATATCAAACTTCAACGTGCTAAATTTCTGATCCATCAAACAGAAAGACTCCTGATACCTAAAAGCATGCGAACGAGTCCCAGCACACCCGTACAAAGAACAGTATCTGCTTTCCAGGAGACACATAAATGGGTGATCTGTGAAAAGGTGATCTTGAATTATTTTTCACAAGGAAAATATTTCCTAGGATCAATAGAACAGGCTAAGACTTTTTTGAAGGGCTTTTATTTGCCCGCTGATATGTCAAAACAGTGTTAGCAACAAAAACTTAACACTATATTGCATTTCACAGTTCAGTGAGAGACCTGAGACAGCGGAATGGTGGTGCTGATAGAGCACAAATTGCTACTTAGCATGGAAGGCAAGTGCGGATAGGGACACAATGCGTGCAGGTACTTTGAGATACCAGATCTATCCCAGACACTAAGGTAACTGCATTTTACACTATTTAACTTGTGGCAATTATTTTTGTTGCAAACGACACCTCTGATTAATGTTAGACCTTGGTACAAGTACCAATTATTTTGCCATTGACACACATACCTACCATGCACTGGTTAGGTGCAGCCTCACTACAGGCTGTTTAACATCCCCGAAAAGTAAGACTAGGTAATATGCATTTTTAATTACTGATCATCAGTGAGCTACTTCTAAACCTCACGTTTTAGCAGTGCAGATGAGCTTGTTTCCTGGCACCCACTGAAGAAGTTCTTCAATGGGTAAGGAAAAGCCAGCGGTCACAAGCCCTTAGCAAGAGCCTGTCTTGCAGCACACAACACAGTTCCTGCCTACTACCACATGGCTCTGGCACTGTCCTGCTTGGGCACTGTAAAATGAACCGAAACAATTAAAGGAGCTGGTATTTGTCTTACTCTTTAAAAGATTTAGCAGTGAAATTCAAGAAACAGACTGTTATCAAGAGGAACTATGCAAAGTATGACATTGCTCAACTGACAGTATAAGTATACAAACACATCTTAGAAATACTGGAAGATGGATGTTGAATTATTACCATAGAAGTATCACAAGTGACACTGGAATTAAGCAATTTTAAGGAGCTTCTAAGTACTGCTTTTCATTGCGGGCACACCAGGCATTTCCTCTACCTAATAAGAAAAGCCAGCAGGCTGTTTAAGAGCCTAATTACAGGTTACGTACTTAACTTTGGCCAATACCTTCAATCAGAAATACAGGATCAGTGCTTTAATTTATTTCTAAAATGTTTTGAACGCCTCAGATCTTAAGTTGGAACTTAAGGTCTTGTGGGTTGATGTTAAAGCAAACAAACAAAACTCAAAACAAAAATAAATCACATTTTCTGTGTGCTATGATTTGCAATGTATCTGCTCCTTAAGTGATGATGTTTTGGGAGGAGTATGAAGGTACACACAGCAATGAGTATTAAAGACACAGGAGTCAGATTCACAGCTGGTGTGAAAACAGGTAATAAAAAGAAGCCCCTGCTATGACAAAATTTCTTTCCATATGCACTTACTCAAACACCACCCAGCATTCAGTACAACCAATATTTATACAGCTAAATATTTGTATGTCACTTGATTATGACCATTTCAAAAGCTGGAAAGATACAAACAAGCAAGTGATGCTTGCAGAAGACCAAGATTCCTTGCAACCTCATTCTTGTGTTATTTATGTCAATGAAATCCGTTAAAACTTGGATGAAATAGTGCATACTTTACAAAAACCAAACCACCACAGTTGTACTTCTAGCAATAACTGGAAATATGTTGACAAAAATATTGTACGGTGCAAAACTAAAGCATAGTTGCACAGAGCTATTTGGTGGTTATAGAAGAAAATTCTGGAAATTCCAGAACTACAGTTGTTTTTGATGGAGTCAACGACTAAAGCAGCCACAACAGATAAAGGACATAACATAACATCCAAATACATGTTAAAACTTCAGTTAGTAAGACTTTTGTTTAAAACTAAGTGCAGGAATGACATCTGCAAATTACTGCTTAAACCACAGCTCCATTACTGCACTAGGGTTTCCACTATGTGCTTAAACACACTCTCCTGCACTTCAAGTCTGACCGATCTACCCGATAAATGATCCAGTACCATAAACCCAAAAAGAAGGAACAAATAAAAGCATGAATTTTAGTTAAAGATTTTTGATTTCTTTTTCAGCTGACCATCAGATGCTTCTTAAAAGGAGAAGACAACCCTTTTTAAAGAAACTCACCTCTGCGAACTGAAACAATGATGACTTCTGACAGGCTTCTGTAGAATTAGTTGCATCAGTCGGGCAAGTACCTGAGGAAACCTGAAACAAGGAGCGTGCAGAGTAAGACCTCAATGGTGCTTTTTTCAAGCTAAGAACAACAGTGAGCAAAACAAAATACCAGGCAGCAGTAACAAGAAATGGTGTTTAAGAAAAGATGGGCACTCTAATGTTTCACAGTCCTGGATAGGTTAAATCAAATTTATAGATGAAAACATAGTTCAGCACCCACTTTAACGCATTTGAAAAATTACCTAAGAAGAAAGACCACAAAAATACCAGGGATTTCTTTGTCTTTCATAATTCCAAACTTTGCAAAAGAGTTTCATGCAACAGTATACTAAACTGACGATATTGGGCTACACGCACAACTACCTTGTATTGGTGGTGATATCAACACTGCTATACCTGTAATTCGTACTACCATTCTGAATAAGAAAATTACTTAGAAGCTAAAAAAATTTTTTTGGAGACACTGAGAGTTGCTAAGTGACAGAAATACTTACTAGAAAAATAATCCCCAATCACCTAACAGCATGAAAATAAGTAGTTAAGGGTACCACAAGCCTAAAATTGATCAAATAATGTATCTGAACATCCATTTAGGGATGCTTATGAGAAGCAGTGCAAGAAAGAGTCATAACTTCTGAAATCAAAGAAATGACTGTTCAAAAACAACAGCCTTATTTGAATTAACACAGAGCTTAGCTGTACTGTTCTTACTAGCCAGTTAATAAAGCATCATTCTGTAAGGGAATTGTATCAAATATGATATATTTATTAAATGTCACATTTGAGTGTGAAAGGTTTACACGTGTAACTCCTAGAAGTACGAGGTACTGTTAGTATAAAATAAGGTACGTAACATGGCTTACAGGAAACAGAAGAAAGGAAGGAGGCTTTGCGGGATTTTAGGAAAAGTAACAGGATGGAAATCTTTTCTTCTCTAACAATTTTTAATTTTTCCATGAAATTTCAGTTTATTTAAAACATTTCAATGCAAATGTGTTTTTTTATCGTATTTACTACCAAAACAAGTATGCCAATAGCATTTATTAGCGAATGCATACATGAGATTTAGTTAGCCACTGCATCTGTTGCCGGTAAGCACAAAGCACCACCAGAATAAGCAGGCCTACAGCACATGCAGTTTGTATTGCTGCTCCCGCTGCTGTTTGTCCAAGATGCTTAAGCATTGCAATAGCAACAGTGGCATTTTGTTTCAGGAATCTGCTATCCATACTCCCCTGAAAACACTAAATCCAAGAGCAGCAACCCACAGGCCAAGGAGAACTATGGCACACAACTATTTGCTTACATACATGGCCAAACTTTTCTTCCCTACCATAAAACCAAGCAGTAACAGTGCCTCCTATGATCAATGCTTCCTTATATTTATTAAGCACCAAGAATGATGTTTTATCAGTGTACTATGGGAGTATACCAACCCAAAGGTTTACAAAGAATGTATTTCTAATGCCTGTCTTTTGCTTTTTCAATTTGTGTTTCAAGTCTGTGTTACTGTTTTCACTAATATAATGTTTATTACTGCTTTTCTCTTGTTTCTGTATGAACTGTTTAAGATGTTTGCAGTGGCGTGGATTGTACCAGGGATGCATACCAGTCTTGCTGCTGTTGAGTGACCCATCTCTGAAGGTCTGAGTCTCTGCACTGGTGTGAAATATATAAGGATGCTGCTTGCATGTCTGAGCTCTCATTTGGTTATTTCAGCCACTGCACTGGTGGGATTCTCCCAGGAATAACCAAATTTGGGATTTGGTCCCCCATATAACTTAAATTTTCTGCAGTTCGACCAGCTGCCTTATGTAGCCTAGTTTGTGGTGTCTATTGAAGCAGTTTGTTCGCAAGCGGAGCCTATTCAATGTGCCGCACGAAAGGGCGCTACTTTCCTTAGGAGAAGCGACGTGAACGAAGCAGCCGTGTGAAACCCTTCCGCTCCCCAAGGCAGGGGTGCAGGGCCACGCGTGCCTGAACTCTGCCCACCCACCATAACGGAGACCATGGCTCCGCAGCTTCCCCTGCCTACCTAGGGGCACGTCCACATGAAGGTGTCAACACACGCCTGGCGCAAACCAGCTCTGAGTTAGGAGCCGTTGACTCACGCTACCCCAGGAGCACTGTGCTGGAGCGGAGAAACCCTCCGAGAGGGACCGTTAGGGCTCAGCCTCTGCAGCACAAGTGCTGTAAGGCACCCCTCGCTCCCCGGGCTGGTGCAGACAGGGAGGACGAGAAGCTGCCTCCGAGGCCACGTGCTGGGGGTCGGGCACAGGTTGTTCACTTTGCGGTACAGGAACCGCGAGCCGTGGAAGGTGTGAAGCCCAGTTTCCTACAGCTTTGTGTGCAAAGGACAGATTGCTGGCGCCCAGTAACTCGGAGGTGATTTTGTGGTTAGAACAACTATACTCTTCCTGTCAATTTCCATTATCTTTAAAGAGTTAATGCTGTTGCCTTTGCATGACAGAAGCACTAATTTGAACTTGTTTCTTCTACTCTGCTGCTCCCCACACATTCCTGACTTGTGGGAAATTTATTATCTCCAGGACTTCTAACCTCTGCCAGGCTGAACCTGATCAAAGCATTAAAATGATTACCAGAGGGAACGGATGCACAGATAGTGCCATTGTGTACGTCTCATTTCCTGCCGTAATAAAACGTCCTCAACATCTCCTCATTTCTTCTCCTCTTTCCTCCTCCCAGCCTACCCTCAGCTGCACCAAGACAGTTTTCACTTCTGATTTACACCCCAGGCAATACCACCCCACACAGACCCGGCATCGCAAGCAAGGTAACCTTTTGTTCTTAAAGAGATGGAAACCACAAGGATAACACCTCCATCGCTTCCCTTTCCCTGCAGGTTACCGTAACCTGCTCTAAAACAGACCACGCCGAACCAAGGTGAAGGACAGCCCCTGGCTCACCTCCCACCCCGACCGATGCGAGGCTTTAATGCTGTCCTGATGCGCAGAGCAGCGGCAAGGGGGGAAACTGGTAGAAGAGCCAGGTTTTGGACTACACGGCAAATTCCAGGATTTCTGGGCAGCAACCTACAGACAGGCCACTAGGTGCTGCTGTAAGGCAAGCAAAGGAGTTCAGCAGGGAGGGAGGTGAGCAGGCAAGCAAGGAGCGCTTCTCACCCAGCTTCAGCCTTTCTGCTAATAGACCCGCTGTGGGGACCGGGCTTTGCCTAGCACAAGGACAGTAGCTGGAGCAGACCCGTCTGGCGTTTCTGCTCGGATGTTCAACAAAATACGCTCATATACACACCACAGTCTTGAGTAACTGATGAAAGGACCCGAAAGCCAGGTAGAAACACAATGCATCTCCAAGTCCTCTGTTTACTGCTGGTAAGGCCTGTAGTTTCTCCTGCCTATCTGCTTAGTAACTCCAGCCGCTGCTTGGAAATAATCACGTACCGACACTGAATTCTGTTGTCAGAAGAAAAACTCTCTAGTCCATTGAAAAAAATTACAAAAATAGGAACATAACTGGCGACATACAGAGATGGCAACTGAAGCCTCAACACATTTTTGTAAGTATCGCTGTTGTGCCTCTTCCCGTCTTCCCACTGGCGCCTGTTCACTTTGTTACCTGACATCTGGGCTTCTGACAACTCGAAGATTAAACACCTGACTTGAAAAGTCCCTATACATCCATTTAGGATACACTTGACAGAAAATCTGCAGGTGCTGAATACTTTTACGTGGGATTAGCAGACCTTAAGTATCGTTTCCCTCATCTTCTCCCAAGTTCTCTCCTGAGCAAAGAATGCCAGTGCTGCCCTCCTTTCTATTAACAATTTTTAAGATAATAATAGTATTTAAGATGTATGCTTACAAGGCCACCCAAGTCTGCATAATCATACATACGCACAGTCAAACTGCATGTTGACAGGTAATCTTATGTCTAGCAGTCCCCCAGTTCAAGAACCATATATATGCACATGTATCTTACCTGTGCACACACACACTTGTAATGATAATGAAGACTACGTGATATCGTTTAAAGCATTCTTTTAAAAATGACACTGCATTTTTTTTTTTAAAATAGAAATGCCAGGGTTTTAGATATACAACATATAAATATATACTTACATGCACATAAAACCAATACCTGTATTTTCCACAGTTAAGCAGCTTCTGAAACTCTTCACTGACAATACCTCAGCAGTCACCTTTCTCCCTTTCTCACCTCTTACCAAATTCTCCCTCACATCAATACTAACTCTAACACAAGTAACACCCCTCCACCGAAGAGGAAAGCAGCTTACCAGTTCGACAATGAATTCCTGAGCTTCTTACTGAGCCTGTCATACCACCTCCTAGCATGTTCTGCTAACCTCCCAAACGCTGGTTTGAGCGTGAAACTGTTTGCAAGCATAAACATGGAAATCCAACCCTAGATTTTCCCACAGGCATGCAAAGATGAACATCTTGTGTATCCTCTGTGCACACGCCTAAGGATGGGAAGCCAGAAGTGCTGTTCAGTTATCCAAGTCTAAATAGGTTTAGGATCTTTACTGCATTTGGGGAAACACAAGCCTAAGAAATATTTGCTCCCTATCTAATCACCACTAAAACACTGAATCGAAAGGAAACAAAGGAAAATGGAAGACACACCAGGGCTGCCACGCAAAGAAACTGAGGAAGTTTCCCAGTGCACAGAAACACAGCTGGAGACTTAATTCCTGCTGATACACAGTTAGGAGGACTGAACTTCGTCCATTTGGGTCCCTTCGAGAATACCAAGCACCCAGATTGTTCTGGAGGATGTACTTTACACATAGGACACCCTCTGAAAGAATCGGAGATGTGCAGTTTTGTTCCATGGGAAAGTGCCCTGACATTTACCCACTTCTCAGATAGTGTAGGACAATTAAAATATGGTAACTCATTAGTAAGTATGGGCTAATTTCTGGCCCATCATGATTCTAACAACAGCCAACAAATCCCTCAACCAGTTTTGTTCAGGCTGTATTTATGACAATTATTCTGCTCTACATTTGGGGGGAAAGCAGATTACACAGCTTGCCTCTTTGACATGGAAGGCCAGGTTTCAAAAGAAGACTACAGGCCTAAAAGAGCACAGCATAGTATAGCTTATACATGAAGTAAATATTACATCACAAGCCATGTTGTGTGCTTCTATCAGAAAAAACGGGGTTTATGTAGGCGCATGGGAAATGTGTCTTTTGCTCAAAAAAAGAGAGTCCCGATTAAAAAAAACATTCATATACCAAAACAATTACACAACATCCTTTTTGTCTCTAAATCCACATGTAGATTTTATTCCTTGTCGTAGTTTAAGCCCAGCCAGCAACGAAGCACCATGCAGCCGCTCACTCACTACCCCCCCTACCCCCCCGCAGTGGGATGGGGGAGAAAATCGGGAAAAGAAGCAAAACCCGTGGGTTGAGATAAGAACGGTTTAATAGAACAGAAAAGAAGAAACTAATAATGATAAGGATAACACTAATAAAATGACAACAGTAATAATAAAAGGATTGGAATGTACAAATGATGCGCAGTGCAATTGCTCACCACCCGCTGATCGACACCCAGCCAGTCCCTGAACGGCGATCCCCCCGCCCCCACTCCCCCCAGTTCCTATACTGGATGGGACGTCACATGGTATGGAATACACCGTTGGCCAGTTTGGATCAGGTGCCCTGGCTGTGTCCCCTCCCAACTTCTTGTGCCCCTCCAGCTTTCTCGCTGGCTGGGCATGAGAAGCTGAAAAATCCTTGACTTTAGACTAAACACTACTTAGCAACAACTGAAAACATCAGTGTGTTATCAACATTCTTCTCATACTGAACTCAAAACATAGCACTGTACCAGCTACCAGGAAGACAATTAACTCTATCCCAGCTGAAACCAGGACATTCCTTCACTGCCATCTGAAATTGTACTACTTGAGGCACTTTTCATGTAAAATCAAGAAAGCTCAACTCAAAAGGTCATAGCAAAGACCGTTCTTAATGGAACTGAGTATCTGTGACTACAATACACCTTTCCTCTCATTTAAATGTAACAGCATAGTAAAAAACAGTTTTTAAACTCCAAGCTGAGAGATTCAAAAAGTTTGAAAACTACAGGACATTCTCATTTTAGCAGAAAATAACTGATTTCTTTTCACTTCTCTGCCAAACTTACCCTAGCGTTTCTTATTTTTCATGCTGCAGCACAGAAAGCCAGTACCCACATCTGCACAAAGACTTCCACTGCTCAAACTGGTATGCAAAGCATTGAGGAGTCTTGGCTCAGTCTTGGCAGTACAGGAGCCATCCATCTCAACTGCATTACACGTTTTGCATTTGGGCGTATCACATATAGATAGTTAATTATTGCTTTTCTTCCCAATTACAACAAAAAAAGACACCTTCCTCACTTCCACTGCTCTTCCTTCCAGACTAGAGATTTATGGCAGTGACTACCTATTTCACCCAACATACAAGCCACCTTTTGAACAATTTTCAAAGCTGGCCGAAAAAATAGATCACAAATATTATCAGTCTAAAGAAAGACCAGAGGTCTCCGCACTACTGGAGATACATGGGAACAATTTTATTTACTAGACTCCTTCGTAAAAATGTTTGTGATGGCAACTGAACTACAAACTTCTTCTTAGACGTAAAGACTTCATGAATAGAAGTAGCCTGCAATACTTTGATTACTTGTTAGCACTCACATGGTTTCAGAATGCATATACAATGACACTGACTGTATGGAAATTATTAGGTATTTATTTTGCTATTAGTGCCAAGGCCACAGTTGCGCAAGGCATTGCACAAACATATGAAATCCTTGCCCGAAAGAGCTGGCAAACCACCTATTTGTTAACACAGTCACTGCATTTCAACCCTTCTACCTGTGACGATATCCTCTCATAGGGCAGAATCACCTGGTCTGATCAAATATTCAGTCTGAAGAGTTAATATTGAACCGATATAAAAACTGGGCCCAACCTCTACATTCACGGTTCGGATACAAGACTCGTATCGCAGGCCTCACACTTCAGTCCCACCTGAGGTTACCCAAGATGTATCTTAAATTTCATCTCCCACTGGTCAAACATTTCTGTTCAGAGCTCTCTTTAAACTGAGGGCTCGCGGTAAGGGAGAGAAGAGAGTTCCTTACCTCTTGAGCCGTGAGGGCGTGTTCCCCTGCGAGAAGCAGCATGCTGAGACCTCCCATTTGTGTAGGATCTGTTAAAAGAGTAAACCCAAGTCTTAAGTTTATTCATTTGCTTGTTTAAAGAACCTACCATTTGCAGCATTAAACCCCCAGAAGACTACTTGTCACAGACACTCTAAGCAAGCTGCCATAAAAGGCAGTTCAAGAGAATCACAAATAACCATTTCTGTACCCTCTGGGAGAGGCTTTCGAAGCTGTTTGAAGGATTTAATTGGATTTGTGTGCTTAACACCCCATTGCGTGGATTTACAATTCTACTGCCAAAGGTTTTATGTACTACAGAGATGGATATCTTTAAAATGGCAACTGTAATGATCTCTCTCATACATAAATATACACAAAGATGCTCTAATATCGCACATGTTTATAACTCAATGGATGCTCCTACCAAAGGAGTGGTTCCCTTCCTTAGCCACTGAATAAGTAAAACGATGGAACAAAATGACATGATCAAGCTCTGAAGCAAAATCTCTAGTTTCATTTAGCTTTAATTTAGATCTGCGTTTAATGGTGAGAAGTGCCAGCCTGACAGCTCTGAAGCATGAAGCGCTTGATCCTCTGTGCCAGAAGAGCGCAGGCACTGGCCAGGCAAGCTGCCTGTCTACTTGCTGCCCTGCCAATACAACATACAATTAAGGAAAGTAAAATGGAGATAGAAATGTTCTTTCCCCAAGTATTTGATGCTGACAGCTTCTCGCCTCCAGCCTTCCTGCACCTCAGGAGCTCGGAAAACAACAAGAAGTGAAAGCAATGAACACTGGCACTGCATTACTCATGGAGTGGCTTTTCTACTCAGAACAGTGGTTGCTCTTCATCATTATGAAGACTAATTGTCTGATTTTGGGGAAGTGCCTTGGAAGCAATGCAGGGGCCCGATTTAACAGAGTGTCATGTAGAGAGAGGAAGACACTCTGTGGCCCAAATGTCTTGCACAACAGCCACAATGTGAGAGAAAGGGAAGCATTATCCTTGCTGTATTGCTGAGACACCAACTTCAGCGATGATGAGACACCAAAGATAAGTAACTTTCCCCAGGTTTCACTAAGCATGCACTCACGTTTTCCGATTTCCTTTCACTGAACTATACAAAAACTCTCAACAACAACAAATTACACATGCCCACGACCATTCCCTGGAATGGAGGCCAACTGGCACAACTACCTTTGTCCATTTGGTTGCATTTTGTTATGCAAAATTTGGATGCAGAATAGCTGCAACCAAAATGCCCACTGGGAAATCCCCTGGCCCATTCCCACTCATGAGCGGTGCCGAGTAATTTGTTGAGCTTTTCAGCTGACGTGGGCCAAACCTGTACCTGTAAACCTCCAAACGATTTAGTGCTACAGGTGATCAAGGTCCAGTTCACGGGAATACTCACTAGTACTGTTTAATTCAATACCACAGATGCTGCCAAAAGTTCTCCCTCAGACACCATCTTGCACTGACATTTGCAGGGTAAGTTTTTTCAATACTCTCTTAAAATAGCAGTAAATAGAAGCAGAGGAAAGCAATATGAATATACCAGGCTCATCCACTATCTCAAGGATAGAAAAGTGGCTCAGTATTTTAAGAACACAGCCTAAATAGCATCTGGCTTCAAACCCAATGTTCAACTGGAATTAACTTTTTCCTTTACCATAATAAAGAGGTAGAAATTGTGTGTGGGGTTTTGTAGTTTTGTTTTTTAAAAAAAATTACTTTTAAATAAAAAAGGGAACAAAAGTATTAAGTTACTACAAAGAGACAAGGCACTATCAGAAGTGTAGGGCCTAGGAAGAAGCAGTGGTTGAAGAAATGGAGACAGAAAATGGAAAGGGCCAGTAAGTATACCTAAGCACAATTCATAAGTGAAGCAATTCTGTCAGCACAGCACTTTTTGCCATCAAAATACTTGATCAGAAACCTTTCAGTCCTTCAAACAAGAGGACATCAGAGCAATTAAGAAGTGATAAGTGAACACGTCTCTTGAAAGGTAAAGCCTGAGCAGGCAGTTAATTTGGAGGAAGGAGAGATGGGAAGAGATCTCCAGGCCCATCATAAATTTACTGAGCTCCATATTAAACAGTAAGGGCTTGGCTGGTTGCTTTCTACTTTCCTTATTCTCATTGGAAGGCTGTGGCAGAACCCAAATTGTCTAACCATTAAGAGCTTGCTTCCAGTTTTCAGCTTAAATTTACTCAGGGCCAGGTGGTACACGTTTTTTCTGGTGCTCGCATCTTTTAAGATTAAATAACTGTTCTCCCTAAATAGTATTTCCCTCTTCTGCATTTACAAGAGTCATCCTACTCTTCTTCCACTTGCTTTCCTAGCCTAAGCAAATCAAGATCTCCTGATGTCATCAAGCATGTCCATCTCCCACAGTCCCAGCGATGCCTGTAGCTCTCCTCTCCCGTTATTCCAGGTGGAGTTCATCCTTTTTGTATGTGAATGACCAGCTGGGCAATCACATCAGATGAGCTGTGCTCTATTCAATGGCATTAACTCTTCTCTCCAGTTCCTGAAAACACTCTGCCTGACATGCTGCAATATAGCACTTTCTGATGCCCACATCACACTGATGGCTCCCAGCTGCTTTCTCGTGCTTCACTTTAGTTACCTGAGGGTCATCTTCCTGCTCCTCAGTTTTGTCCAACTGGAGAACACCCAGCTTATAGCTCTAAAATTCTTCCCTCTCTTCTAAGTATCTTCTTGGTGGTCTTAGCTTTCTGCCCTTCAAATAAGTAGCTTACCATAACCAGACAAGGATAGGACTGTTTTTTTGCCCAAGTACGCAAGTACTTAAACTGTTTATTTAAATATAAAAATTAAGAGGAAGGAAAGAAATGACAGCTAATTGGAAAGTGAAAGTTTAATTTGGTGTTTAAACAACTTGAATACTTACGCTACAGCTGTAGCAGAGGGCTGGTGCTTAGATGTCTGATGATGATAAAACCAAAAATCCTTTCACTAAGGTTTCAAATTACAAAATAACTTAATCTAAGGGAAGACAAAATGTATGTATGCAAACACTGCCATATGTTTATAGTGCCTTCTCAGCACAATAACGTTTCTCTTATGGCACTAAGAACTTACTGGTATGAAGAATAAAGAATTTTAAGTGCTATTTTAAAGCAATTTACAGTTAAATCAACAGTAGTGAGAAAATAGCACACATTTGACTTGCAGAATAGGAGGCAATTCGTGACTTTCTCAACAGCTTTTAATATTGATGAAACTTACAACCATCTCACTATTTGGGAATGACATACTTTGTTAGTATTGGTCTGGTTAGATACTCAGCAGGCTGGCTTGTTCATCACCGCAATTTTTCAGTCAGAGGAAATAAAGAAATGAAGAAGAACTAAGCAGAAAGAAGGCCAGCAGGTACCAGTTTCAACTTTTACCTGGGTGCAGAATTAAGCTTCTTTCTAAAAACCAAAAATTGCATCTCTATCAGGATATTGCCTACTCTAGAAGTGTCTTTTTTCCACCCTTTGCTTCACTAAAAAGCTTTTTGGCTCAGGTGGTTTTCTTCTGATGCAGAAATGTGAAAGTATTGGGAATCTTGCACATTTGTATAGCAAAGCTGTTGCTCACTTAGCTCTGTAGTTGGGAAGGTAGATGCTGCAATGGTCATGTTCACATGTGAACAGCAGTTGTCTTTGCCTTATGCCCTACAACAGATCACAGGTAAGCCACGTTATGAGAAAAACATGCTCAATTACAACTTCCAGGCTGGATGAGCAAGGACCACCTCTAGTGGGTCTGCAGGTCAGAAGCCCAATGCTGGTGCCACACCTCAGGTTCTTGACCCAATGATAGGTCAACACAAGAGACTTAAAAGTGGGGTGGTTATTGTTGGAATGCCAAAACCAAAGGAGAGATATTAAATCCTGTGTGGGACTCAAAATAAGAAAAGAATATCTTACACTCTATATACTACATCCTCCAAAATGAAATATAATATGTAAAAAGCAATCAAGGCAGGATTAACAACTACCAACAAGTGAAACAGATTTCCTGGAATGATTCTGGAATCATATGATCCATGTCCTAAGGAAGCTATCTGCCTTGAAGATGCAAGACAGTCAGTGGCATTTCAAAGGTGTTTCTGGGGAGGTTCAGCTAGATTTTAGTTCATCAGCTACGATACAGCCTGGATTTTAAAAGAGGTTGTGCTGGATAGAAGAGTCAGAGTTGAACTGAACTATCACATGAAGTCAAAGAGAGAAGAACACAACAAAACATGTTTAGCATGAACTGGTATATAGTTGACAAAACAGTAATCCATTTGGCATGGCAGACTTGTCATGATTTGGATGGTGCTAACATCTCCGTCAGAAGCTGTTGTTATTTTATGAGCTACTGTTACACTGAAGAAATAGCCAGCCTTCAGTGGCATGAGGACTGGAGTCAGACCCCGATGATGATTACTATGCTCATTGACTCAGTCTGCAGTAAATAAATAAATAAATAATAAAAAATTAAATCACATGTAGCATAGAAGGTCCTTCTTCAGAAATGAATGACTCTATAGATTGGATTAGATTAGTTTCTAATTAATTCTTAAGTTCTCTGTCTTCCGCTCTGACAGGTCTTGAGTCAAGATCTCTCTGTACTCAGAAACTCTACATTTGGATAGCCCAGCAGCAGCGTTGGGGATGGCAGACAGGTAGACCAAGACCTATTACTTGTTCTTTGTGTTAAATCAATAAACCTTTAAGGAGCATAGAAGTTACTCCTCTGATAGCAAAAGCAGAATGGGATGAAGGGCCTTGTGATTTTTAGAACTGGTGTCCCATATATCATAACTACATAGCATGAAAAACTTATTTTGATCACATTTCACAGTTCCTTCATAGCCAGAAGGAATTTCATTACAGGCATTTTCATACCGCTATACTAGCAAAAAGGTATATATGCTTTTTTATCCCTTTTTATCCTTTTAGACTTGTTCCATAAAACCATTTTTCACTTTCCAGCTCATGATCTCTCTAAGCACAAAAGTCCTATCTGCCACACACTTGTCAAACTAGGTAGGATACAACAAAGTTTCAAATACATCAGTATTTATAAAATTAGACACTTTAAACTGCAAAAAAGAAAAAAAAAAAAGAAAAAAGGATGGAAGGATGGTAGGGGAAAAATTATTTTCTACTTTGACTGTTAGGTTCTTAAGCCGCCAGTACTTAACATTAATGTCTCTGTATTTCAAGGTCATGATTGCAACAGTTCTGCTATTTGTGGGTATCAGTGAGAGATTATCTGCCTTTCACCGGTTCAGGCACTCCATGTACACTTACTCAAGGATTTGTTTGGTTTTTTTTTTTTTTTTTTTAAATGTTTAAAAGGTTAGAATCCACACTTCCAAGGTATAATGGGTAAAAGAACATATTTTAAGTGAAATTAAATTACGCTTCTCTTGATTTAACTACAAATAGTTAGCTCCACCAGTACATTCGTCCACAAGAATGTTAACACCTCCAACTTCATAGATACCCATAAAGTATTTTTGTAAACAGCAAATTACTGAACATAGTACAATGCTCTATGAAAAAGAATGCACACAATCAGCATTTTTCCTTTTTTACTAGAAAAAGAAATCTCTAACAGCAGATAAGCCAGAATTAAGAACCAATCAAATCTGAACCCCCAAAGGGGCATGGGTTATGATGCCACATATCTGGACTCAACTCTTGAAAGCAATCATGCACTAAGGAAAATTTTAGGAAGTTGTTATGCAAAGGTCTAACTAGAGTCTTGGCAACTTCATTTGGGACATGAAAGGTATTTGCACTACAGTACCAGGTGCAATAAAGAAAACTGGTATCGCAGTTCAATTTCAATGCTGCATCCTCAAACAAAACGGCGATGCTACGTCTGAGTAACATGGATGGAAATCTCACCTGCCATTCCAAAGTTCAGCTGTGGCATTTCTTCACTTTTTGTTGCTTTTCTTGGGCTTGGCAAGTCTTTTGCGGCGTCTGATGCAAAGGCCCATAACTTTTTCCTGTTTGTTACAGCAGATGTCTGAGTTTTTACAGGTTTGTTTGTTGTAGGGCACCACTTGTAGCCTGGATTCGCTTTCATAAATGCATCTTTGTACTAGAAAAGAAAAGGAAAATTACCAGTCATGCCAGTCATGACATTACA
Organism: Harpia harpyja; assembly: GCF_026419915.1. Classification (NCBI taxonomy): domain Eukaryota; kingdom Metazoa; phylum Chordata; class Aves; order Accipitriformes; family Accipitridae; genus Harpia; species Harpia harpyja. The sequence continues at coordinate 41,890,599 of NC_068947.1, forward strand.
CTATCCACAGGGCAATAGACTGCACTGCGTGTAAGAGGATTTAATACAGTAAATAATCCTTAAATATCTTGATTTTTAATAGTTTAATCACATGCTTAGAGTCTGACCACCAACACCATTTAATAATAAGAAATATTAAGTAGAGCTGTACTTAAAAAAGTGGGTTTTCTCTTTCGTCTCCTAAGAGTTTATCACCCAGAGCAGGCTGAAGTTCTGATCCTGCAGACTGCTCCCCAGTGCTTGTATGCTCACTCTTTCAAGAAACACACACAGCTATTTGAATTCTTTTGCAGGTACAATCTTTGTTTACTTTCTAGTTTCAATGAAATGAAAACATACATTTAGCAATAAATGCAGCATGATCCTCCTTACCTTGCATTCACCTTTCTCTAGTAGTTCCATATTTTAGAATATTTGAGTATATGCTTTCCCAAACCAGGCACCGAAAATAAACCACTACCAGTATCATCTCATTTTCAGTAACTTCTGATACATCATCCCAGCGTTCCTTCCAAAATGTACCACGCTGCATGGCTGCATAAAATAAACTGGGACCATTTAAAACTTTCTTTGGCCTTGAGCACACAGCACACATCTCAGTTGTTTGCTATATTCTTGGTATGAGGCAGCAAAATGAACAAAGCCAGACTAAACACGGGAGGTGGAAGAAAACGTCTGGATCCTACACAGTTTGGGGGTGGGGGGAAGGATGGGGACCTATTTTATTCACAAAATGCAACAGTGACGTTTTCCAAGTATCTTGCTGACCAGACCAAAACAAGATTTTTGAATGTTGACAGCAATGAAGAGAGCACACAAAAGAGTATTTTAAATGTGTTGCTATGCAAGGGGGAGAACGGGCGAATCAGAGCAATACGCCACACATTCCAGCGGCAAATGTTCGCCTAACAACTGATAGGGTCCTACAGCACTGGCTCCTGTGGGAGCCTACCCAGTAAGTACCAGTGCTCACTGCAGGGAGAAGGAACCCAGTACCTCTTCATGCACTAGGTAGCTCTCAATGGTGGCACACAACCAAAAGAGTGGTTTTATCCTGAAGTACATGGCAGGGCAGCTGCAGGAAGTTTCTTCTGTGATTACACATGTTCCCACCCCCCCAGCTGTCATCAGTCCCAGTTATGGCACAGAGAAGCACCTATGTTTCATGCACAAGCCTGCACAGAAACACAAGCAGAGGGGGAAAAAAAATCCCTTGGGTATCAAATAAAGAAATAGCACTGAAAACTTTGTCCTCTGACACTGCAGTGTTTTCCCAGATCAGTAAATGGCATGCCTTGTGGCAGGCTCACCATTGCATGTGTATCACTTACTTTCATTTCCATCTTAACCTATTAGCTGGTACTTGCTACCTTCAGACTGTAGCAAGCATAAAAACATTTCAGTTTACAAGAAGCACAGCACCGTGTGAACCCGCTGTGTGAAGTCCCGTATTTATAGAAATGGCTATAAATAATAAAAATCTGCAGGGACTGCTGACCCACATACACGCTGTATTTTCTGAATAGGGTGTATGTATCAAATCTGCAAACTAAGGACTGCGACACCTCTCACCTCACCCCTTTTCCCTTTCCCTCAGTTTGGTTTGGGAGCTCAGTACACCACAAAAATAGCCTGGTGGAGGGAAGGGGAGGGGAGGGGGTAAAGGAAGAGGCGGAAGGGAAATACACAGCGAAGCAGCTTTGCCTTCCATTGTTAAAGCCACAGCCCAGTCACAAATCATGCTTCCAGCCTGCAGAGTGCAAAGCACAGAATCGCTAGCAATGAGGTACATAAGCTCTTCCTATCAGCATTGCTGCTTTGAGTAAAGCAACTGAATTATTCTATGGAGTAATCTGACAGGCTGCCCATCAAATGAGAACCAGAATGCATGCCATTTGTGAGACGAGGCAGCAACAAGCTTTTAATCAGTTTCCAACAAGAGCAATTCAAGTGAGCTGGTGTATTAATGGATTTTTTCCTCTGCAAAGCCAAGAAGTGAACATTAACTGCACTCTCTGAAGGAGAGGAAGCAAACTGAGGGAGGACAACTCATCAGCCCCTTTCACAGTTTCAACCCTCAAGATAAATGAAAATGTAGAAAGTTAAACAATGGCCAAGAAGTAGTTTTATAAAATACATACAGGGGCCTGATCCAAATCTCAGAAAGACTTTCAGTATTGATTTTTGTGACTATTAGACCAAGGCCTAAAATGAAGTGATAGATTCTGCTTCCCAGGTCATGAGAAGATAACTTAAATGAGCTACAGAGTCATGAGAAAATGCCGAAAGCATTAGCAGAGCTTACTGTTTTCCTCCATTTGACCAACTGTGCAGTAAACCAACTTAACACAGCCAGCCTAAGGACATCTCTACAGTTGCTTTTAAAAAAAAAAAAAAAAAAAGGTAAATCCTTAACCTGGAATGCAAAGACACCACCTTGGCTCCTGCGCAAGTCGCAGGGACAGCCCTGCAGGGTCCTGTCCCAAAGTTCCAGGTAAGATAAAAAAAGCACAGGATATGTTTGTGGAATCAGTCTGATGTTTCATTTCTGTTTTGTGAAAGCTTAGGGAACGATGTGCTATGCAGTGGGACCGGTGCCATTTTAGAGCTGAGGTTAAAAAAGGCGCTGTGCTTTAGTGCAACTCCCTGAGTTGCTTTCATCACCAAATAAAAAAAGATTTGCTTTCTCCAGTGTGGTGGGAACAGGAGCTCACAAGTGGATTCCAGCTACACCTCAGGGTAGCAGTTAGCACATGCTTAACTTTAAATGTATGCTTAAATCCCACCAACCGGCTATTAAATGTCACATGAATCCCAGAGATCTAACCCCCCCCCAATTAAATAAATAATAATAAAAAAAATCCCCAGAAAATACTACACTCTGTTTTTCACTCCTGAAGGACGCAGGGTTCACATTACATGTTACAGTCCATACGTCACCCAGTGAACTTGCCAGACTCCAGCCAGCATGCCAGAACATTTGTCGCTTCCTACCCTGACACAACTGCCAAAGCAGCGACATTGCAAGGATAGCAAGCTCCCACTTGGGCTGACTGTACCTGTGAAACCACTGGCTGAGAGCTCGTGAGGAGAAATGTCCAGCTCTGCCACTGAATTTATCAGGCTGCTCCCTACAGGAAACAATCCCAACTGCTTGGGTCCTACCGATGCAAAGATGTATTTAAAAATGTAGTGTTTTCTAGCAAGGGAAACAGGGCTTGAACAATAATAATCTCACTGGATATTTTCCAAGGCAGCTGAATATTCCCAGTAAGCCCTGTAAGAGTCAAGAGAAGAACGCTACCCCTATTATTGTAGTAACAAAAAAATGCTGCAGCATATTTATGAGTGGCCAGAATTCATTTTCCCCTCAGTGAAGGGAAATGTTAACGAACAGCATGAACACTTGTGGTTCCAGTAGGAGTATTTATCAGCTACTGGGCTTATATCCTAGATAATGAAACTTTCAAAGTTAAGTTGATCTAGGAAGTCTGCAGGATACAAATAGAAAGCCTACTCCTAAAGAAAACACCAGCAGAAGCTGACACCGAGCTCTGCAGGCACAGCATGAGGTCTCCAGAGCAGGTGTTGCTACAAGAGACCATAAACCATAAGACCGAAAATAGAGGGAGCATGGGGAAGACAGGTACCTAATGGGATTTCCCAGAAGTGCCTAAATTAACTATAGACCTGATTATCCTCTCAGTGGGAATCAGGGATAGATGTCTAACTCACCAGGAAACGTCCCATAATTCCACTTGGCAAAATGTTTGGGTGCCTGGATCTTCCAAAATCCTAGATCTTGCACATAGCTAGACATATGTAAGTAAATATACAAATGCATTGATTTTTGCACTGCTGAGATAGCATCACTGCTGGTACTAAGCAGGTAAGAAACTGAAAGCTTCTTGCTTGATGCTTGATCTAAGCTAACTGGCTTTCTAAACTATGGCTTCAAGTAGTAAAAACATTCTCGAAACTATAAAACAACAGGGGTTGTAGCCACTGAAGCAGGGACCACTTCTGTCAGGTCCATTCGTATCTCTGGAAGAGCAATTCAGATGCTCAAGGTACACAAGACATGTTGCGGGGGTAGCGGATAGGACACAGGGATCTCCTTTGGGAGATGTGTGCCCTGCCAGGGCAGTGGCTAGAGACTATGAGGTGAAAACTGGAAGTCAAAGGGCACTGAAAGGCTACATTTCAGTAACAGAAGCTCATCCACTGTATTTTAAACCTCCATGAGCTTATACATACAGGTACTCAAACAGAAGATTACTGGTACAATGGTAATTTTATGTCCTTCCAAAGGCATTCACCTTCTTGACTTTTAACTGAGCTGACCATAGAAAAATACCAATAAATGGTTTGCACTAGGGTTGACATTAACATCTTTCTGACAGTCTCAGCACTAAGCCTAACTACAAAAATGAGTGTTAAAACAAAACAACCGATCCACACACACAGAATAGGCCTGTTGGTGAAGAAGGCCCAAATACATTCAATAGCACATTATAGCTGCTAATTATTGTTTTAACATACAACTGTTTAAAGAATAAAAATTATACGCTTTCTCTCTTCTACACATTCTTGGAACTAGTTGTAATGATGTAAACTACTTAGATTTCTTGTTTCGCTTTGACGTTGAATATGCAATTTGTTCTTCATGCCAAGAAAAATAAATAAATCACTACAGGAACAATGATTTCTCCAACAATATGATTAATAGTTTCAGATCTGTCACTTCATATAGAAGTTCTGCAATTATTTTCCTTCTTAATGAATGAGCTTCCTTCAGCAAGACAAAAGGCTACAAAACCCAGCCATATCAGGTTTGTTTCTTCCAAAAATTATTTCTTCATTTTCATCTTTCCTTCCTCTGTACCTGTACTGGATCTCCTAATTGCCCTTTTCCCACACATTGCAAGAAGCATTGCTAATTTGTAAGTGGGAATGCAGAACAAATCAGGAATGGTTGGACAAAGCTGAGACTCAAGTATTTCAATGCTGTGTCACAGACAGGGAACTACAGAGGTACTACAGACCCTGTTTCAAAAAGGACCTGCCATGCAGAACACTTTGTTTTTCCTGTGGACCTTTCCACGCTCACACAAACTACTGAACAGACCTTATATACATGTGTTAAAAGTAGTAGACAACTTCAGGTGACAGGGCAGGTACAGATAATAGTTTCCCCAATCATTTCACAGCTATCTGTACCTCCTGTAGCGTGCTAGCATTACTCGACAAATGAGAGAGATGTTCTTCCTTCTCACTGGCCCTCCATTATTTTTTCTAAGACTGAATTCAATGGTTGCCTGCAATCTACATCACACAGGTAATTACAGGGATCTGGTTTGGGGTGATGGTATCAGCCTAAGTAACTGTCTGTGTGTGTGTGTCTCACTCTGCTATCAATACCCACAGCCTTCTTGGGGCCAGCTTACCAAACAAGCTACTTCTTAAAAAGCCTCATTTAAATTTTAAGTTGACATCAAGATACTTTGTGAAATATGGGGATAAATCTCTTTTCCATGCTCCCAGTTAAAGGACTCTGACTATGTACTGCTCTCTGATTTGGGTATTGGACTCTGCCTCACCGAAGGTTGCTCTATCAGAAACTGGTTAACAATACACAGGGAGAGTACTTAATGAAACACTAATAATTTTTAAATTCTTTAGCATCACAGGTAAACAAGGACTACATTTGTTGACTATGCTTTTGGTTTGATCCACCTGTATTATAGTAGCAACTTGTATTATCGACAGCAAATGCACAGCTTGAGCTAAGTATCACTAGTCATCTCACACTGAACTGCATGTTACTGCTTTCAATGGCCACTATCCACACACTATCCACGTGTTAATGCTTGTGCTGCAGGAATTATCAGGTGATATCTATCACAAAGTGCATACATTTGTACCAATGACTACTACAGCCAGGTTAGTTTGTGTACACAGACTGATTTCTTTTCATTCTGGTCCAAAGGACCAAGTGAATCAAAGCAAGAACAGTAGCTGCTCTGGGCACTATAATCCCACTGGGGAAGCTGAGGAACTCATGGAAGAGAAAGACCCCACAGAAAACATTTAATACGCAGAAACAGAAGACAAATAGGTAGTGAACTCCCTTTACATCCACCATTCAGACAGAACATACCTCCTTGGCCATGTCAGTGTATTTCTGCTTTTCTTTTGGATCTAGAACAGCCCACCAATCCGCCAAGATCTTGGTCGCGCCACGATTATCGAGGCGAGGGTGTTCTTTTCGCACGAGAGAGCGATGGCGTTTGCAGAACAAGAGAAATGCATTCATTGGTCGGCGAGCTCGTTGTTCTGAGGACTCGTCATCTTCGGTTTCATCAGCATCCTGCTCTAAACCATCAGCGCCAAGGAGCGGTACCTACCAGAACCAAAAGGAAAGGGGTGTAAACTCAGTTATCCACGCTTCTCATGGAGACTTAGAGTCTGTGTATGAACGAGGCAGATGCACGTGGATACACACAGCTGTCTCCAAAGGCCATCTGTTCCATCCAGAAGACCCGGGGTTCTACATCAAACCTCCTCACCTGATGGTCCAAGGTTCATTCATGCTCCCTGCAAGACTTAAACTCCGACTTGCAAGTGGAGCAGATTTCTAAGCTGAGGACCATTCTCTAGTAACAGTCCTAACGGGTTGGAGGGAAGAGATCCTTCCTACCCCATTCCTACAACCTAGAAATCATCTTAGTGGGATGAGGTGAGCAGAGCTACCTTGGACCTCAATCACACGTGTTTGCAACTACAGAGTGCACAGGAAGGAAAGCACATAGGTAACAGTTGTTTCCCCATCTCCTGCTGCTCATTACTCAGCCTCCGAGCTGTGCTGCAGTGCAGCCACTGCACAGCTGCCCGGTCAGAGACAGAGGGCAAATCTCAACACTGCCAAAATATGCTCTCTCCATTTACAGCCTAGTGTATCATTCCTACAAGGGACGCACCACAGAAGACTAGCTCTGACTGAATGAAATGAATTACTGTCTGAGACAGAAAACCACCTCCTACCTAACTGCAACACTGCTATTTTATATCACGTGGTGAAAGTGACCTGTAAGGTCAACAGAAAGCACTGTCAGAGTATCAGGCTCTTCCTTGCTGCTCCTTATC